>NC_080693.1:4926917-5242750 GCF_030445035.2 Dasypus novemcinctus | reverse complement strand
ACAAGAGAAAATGATATGCATTTTTGAACTTCAGAAAAAATCTAGATAATTAAAAAACCAGGGTGGAACTGATGTAGCTCAGTGTTTGAGCACCTGCTTTTCATGTATGAAGTCCTGCGTTCAATCCCCAGGGACTGTGTGCTTGCTTTACTCTGAAGAGCCACCCTGATTCCAGCTTCCAGGTGAGAATGAGAAATGGGGATGTGATTATTTTCTAGTTAAGTGATGGCCATGTTCTACAGTCCTTGTAGGCAGCTGTGTTCCCTTTAGCTGGTGAGGGTTTGTGTACCAGGGCTGGAGATATCTATGTTAGAGTCTTTGAGATGAGATTGTGAAGGTGGGGGTGGAGAAACTATTTCCCACCTATATAGCATAATTGCCAGTGACAACTTCTCAAAAAATCCACTACCACACCCTTTACCTATACTTGCTCATTCAACCTTCAACACTACCATACTATGACTGTTTATTCCCACTCTTCTGATGAAGAACTGAGGTGCAGAGACAATTAGCCTACAATTTCAAACATGAGTGTCCCTGACCCTGATGCTATAGCCATAACCTAGCCCCATCACTTGGCCATGGGATGATTCTACACCGTGCCAGCAAGGGAAACTGATCATTTGTGTGTATTCCTGGATATATCAGACCTGCACAGATCCTACATCCTGTCCATCATTATAAGTCAACTCAGTGATCACATGACTCAGACCTGTTATTATTGCCGTTACTGCAGACTATGAATTGACATAGTGTGAAAAGCACTTAGAAATTCCACATGCCTGTTCAGCTCAGATTCTGAACGACTGCAAGCACAATCTGGTTTACCTAAGGCATTCCTCTACACTACAGCACAAACAGATAGGAATTGGGAGATATTAGCATATTTCTTGAGTCCTAGAAGTGCTTGGCACTGTTTGCTGCATGCCTTAGGGACAGTGACCAATAAGAACTCAAGTTATCATTTGGCTACTGATCTAGTGTATATCATCCTTGCTGCAACTTTTATAACTGCATTAGAGCCTTAGCACTCAACTCATGTCTCCCCTTAGTAATAAACTATCAAATTGGTGCCTGGATAGTATAAGGATGAACATCCAACACATTCAATGAATAAGCATTCAGGATATAGAAAAGGAAGACTGGAAGGAAAAATACCACATGATTTATAGTGGTCAATATTTAAATGACAGTATTTAAATATCTTCAAATCTTCTATAACTGAGTCTCTTCATGATAAAGGATTAAAAAAAAAAACATAATGTTTTGCCTATCCAGTCCCACAATAAAATTTATAAATGTCTTTAAAACAATTACCCTATTATTAAACTTTGGAAAGCTAATAAAATGCTCGTGTACAAATAACAGCAAAATCCTGCAGAAACAGGTGCTGGACATTGTATGTCCCACTGAGTGGACTGGGGGAGAGTGTAAACTACAATGTAAACCATTATCCATGTGGTGCAGCAGTGCTCCAAAATGTATGCACCAAATGCAATGAATGTCCCATGATGATGAAAGAGGTTGTTTATGTGGGAGGAGTGGGGTGAGGGGGATGGAGGGTAAATGGGGACCTCTTACATTTTTTTAATGTAACATTTTTTTAATAGAGGAAAAAATCCTATACAAAATATGAAAATGGGAAGCAGGTATAGCTCAGTTGTTGAGTGCCTGCCTCCCATGAATGAGGTCCAGAGTTAAATCCTTGGTACCTCCTTTAAAAAAAAAGAGAGATGACATATGTGGAACCATGAATACTGATGATTTTGTAACAGGACAAGGTGATAGTAGCATTTTAGTTGGACTTCAAAATGGCAGGAGGAATGATAATCCATCATTGAACAATGGCATGTATTTTGTAACTTTTTTGGATTATTTCACATTGCTTTGGGAGGTCATTAGCTACAAAGTCAAGGACTGCATCCCATTCTATTCCTGTACCTACATTTTGCTATCCTTTTTCCACTCATCAGCAGCTCACACTATCCTTGTTAAATACCTGCCTCCATATTACTCTAATCCTTTGTCCATGTCGAGCAAAACTTCAGAGTACTCCAAGGGCACCAACTCCAATATACTGACTATTACTCTTTATCCTCCTAGCTCCCCAGAGGGCCTGCTGAAAGATCTGAGTGCCAGGGCAGTAGAGGAAGCCCCATCTAATTCCAAGGTAAGTTTCCCTTTAGAACCATTGCTTTCTGTATTTTTCTTTTTCCATTCAATTAAATATGACCATTACTTTACAGATGATATGTACAATTTCCTTGGTGGGGACTGTGTTCACTTGGCATCTGTTTTGACCTGCCAATCTCTGTTTCAAAAGGACAATCACAAATGGAAGCATTAGATTATAAAAGGAAGTTTTTCTTTAGCAGCCATATTTTCTTCTTGGATTAAGAATTTTTTAAATGCCAACCAAAATGGAGAGATACATAATACAGGAAAAGCTCATCATGCCTTTTCAGGTGTCCCCTCACTTGCTTTTTGGTTTCCTTGACTTGGCTCTCTTTCCTACCTGGTTTTCAAAAGCCTTCTACAAACACAACACAGTAAGTTCTGATCATTATAGTGTTTTCTTTTCTGCAACTGCAGGTGGCTCCAAGAGCAAGCAACAATATTATGTATTCTCTCATCACACACTTGTTGAGGAAAAATCTAGATGATGAGCAATGAATATTCCTTGTTGGCTTTGTCTAGAGAGAACCTCTCCACAGAGAGAAGCTTCCTGATGTGTATGTATGATTCTCAATGTGCATGTGGAGAATGTGTGACCATGTGTGTTTTCCTAGATTTCTCTAACACTAAATAGTTGGTAATGTCAGCTTTCTGTGTAAAAAATGCCAGTTCATTTCTTCATGGGTATATGTCAAAATTTTATCACATTATATCCTTTAAATAGGTTCAGTTTATTTTATGCCAAGTATACCTCAGTAAACCAGGAAAATACCCCATTACCCTTCAGGAAAATGTTCGCAGGACTCTAAATGGATAAAATTGTATTAGAGAACACCTCTTACTAAGATTTAATTAATAAATCTTAATTTAGTAATATATCTCACCTCTTAGTAAGCCTTTATAGTCTGATCATGGCATTTTGATTGGTCATGATAAAAGAAAAGCAGCCATATCTGACTTTTTCAAAACGTATGAGATATGGAAGGATTGAGAGGTGAATGAATTTTCAAGTTTCACATCTAGAGAACAGGAAACCATATTGTGGAGATATTAAGTGATTTGACTCCAAATTCTATACACTTTGTTCACATCTTTTTGGCCTTATGGGATCTCAAATCGTCTATGAGTTTGGAACATTCATGATTTCAATTCTTATTACTGAGCACCACACCTTCAGGGCATCTGCAGCACAATGTAGTATTATCCATTTTTCAAAAGCCCAACAGCCATTTGTGCTAGTAGCTATGGCATGACAATACAGAAAGAACATATCCATCATCACACTACACTTTCCCAGGCAGCAGCTCTGAGCCTGCCATTGGTCTTTTCATTGAACTCATCTCATACAGAGTATTTCCAGAACAGTCAGAATTTCAGGGTGATAAGTTTGGAGGTAAGAGCTTTAATGGTCCATCAAAATGGGGGAAGTAAATAGTCAAAAGGGGATTCTTTCTCCATCTTGCTCATTTGCAAACCATTTATAATGTCTTATTGAAGGCCTCTGAATCCACAGAGTCCAGGGATGGTCTAAGAAACTGTGGTGATCTCGGGTAGCCAGCAAGCCATCAAGTGGAGAAGGGACGGGTGTGCCACATTCTCCAAAAACTTTCTTGCAGATGTTTGTGTTCCTAAAGATTGGCTTGTGGATCAGAGATATGACTCCACCAGCAGTGATGAAAATGACAATCCAGGTAGGTAATATCACTCAAGATAGGATCCAATGAGAGTGGGTTATCAGAAACAGTCTGGTAACACTGCTTGCTACTTTAGCAACTGAAGAAGGGACTATGAACTCAGAAAGTAATGGAAATATACATGGAGGTCTGCTTTATTCTTTCTATATTTAATTACAATAGTAAGAAGTATTATGATCATGTTCTTTGAGCGTACTGTGTTTGCAATCATCTTTCCTTCCTATGCTATTTAAGAGTCACCAATCATCAAAGCCTTTGTTTTTCTTTGGTTAGCAGCTCTTGGGAATAAAGCACAAGAGAGTGTAGTTGAGGTTTTGGTGTTGACCTATAATGGAGGGGATCTGGCAGGACACAAGCTCTCCCAGACTATCAACTAGACTTGGGACAAAGTTCTTCTACTGGGTGCCAGGTGGTGGCTGAGAATTAGGGCTTCTCCCTCTGTACTTAAAGGTCTGGTAGCAATTCATTAATGTTTTATCCTTTCTGACATAAAGAACATATGCTCTGGGCTTACTGCACATGCACCTGGGTGCTGGAAAGGTATCGAAAGAAACATATCCTTGAACATCCTTCTATTCTCTACTGCTCACACAAATCCAAAGTCCTGGGATTAGATTAAAACCTGAAATTGCTTCCATTTGAGAGGTTCATGTACAACTCTTTCTCCAACACATTCCAAAGCCTGGCTGGGTTTCTGGAGGCCTTGTGTGAATGGCCTGCCAGGCTTGCTTCACATATTGGCTCTTGTTGTCCCTGCTCCTCTCATATTATTCCCATATTATACTGCCACCTTCTTCGGTAAATCAATGGATCAATTAACCAATCCATTTTAAACCAGGGAGCAACTCTCAGAGGCATGGAGTTGAATCATGTCCTGTGGGTGATAGTGACCATTAATCCTATAAATCAGGTGATTTGTCCTGAGACTGGTATGACCTTAGGTTCATGGAAGACACTTTGTTCTCACAGCATCCCTATAGGTTTCTGAACTGATTGGAGGGGTTGAATGTAAGATTAGAGGTAAAGTAACTTGTCTGTATTCACTTAGTCTGAAAGTGATATAATAGGGGATCTACAGGCCACTTAAATAAGTGGAATCTTTTGGGAATTCATCAAACCACTGAAGTACTAGCACTGATGGGTGCCTGGACAAGACTGAGGAAAGGTACATGGAGGGGCATGACTGTCAAGTGGGGAACAGGGCAGAGTTGACTGGTTAGAACACAAGACCTGATTCAACTTCATGCTTCTGATAGTTGCTCCCTGGTTAGAGTGGACTGGTTAATTGACTAATTGATATTTTGGAGAGGGTGGCAGCATAATAAGGGAACATTGATTGTTCTCCAGTGTTCCTGTATTATAGAACAATATGATTGGTGGAAACTGACAAGGAGAAAACAAATGGGCAGTAATACAGAGAGAGAAAAGAGCCAGGGAGGTAGTGAAGGTGGTAAAAAGGAGAAGAAAGACAACATCATGTATAGAAAGACATGGAGAGTATTTGCCTTCTTAGAGGAACAAGAGGATACAGGCATTACTCACTAGCCACAGTTGTAGTATTTGAGAGCTGGGAAAGGTACTCTGGAATCTTAGACCCACTTCTTCACAGCTGAGGTGAAGTGACTGAGGCCCTAGGAGAGGAGTGTGAAGGTGAGGACAGAATTGTGTCCTGGGAGCAGACCACACCCTGTCATAACCAACAGGAGCTTGAGTTCTGCCCTCAACCCTAACTTTCCCATTTTCTTTCATAAGGTTGATAGATCACCATTCCTGCCCTGGTTACCAGGAGGCTTACTTCACAGTTTCTGAAGAAGTATCAGATACAGAGAACAACAATTTGCATGTAATTTCCTTCCTCTTTCTGTCATTTTTGTAATCTCTCCCTTTCTTATTCATAACTCCTCTTTATAGCTTTTCTCCATTCTGTCTGTTCCTTATTTTATGATTCTTATCCTGAAGGAAGTGGTCTCATCCAGGAAGTTGAGGTCATGGGAACAACAATGTCTACAAATTTCTTCCATCCTCTTTACCTATTTTCTTAGCATTGCCCTGGTTTTAACATATGTGCATCACTGAATCAGCTTGCATAAGCCTGAATGGTCCAGGCAGGGAATCTGGGCTGGTTGTCAGAAGCTTTGGGCCACACCCAGTGGAAGGAGCACCTGTGAAGTTAGTTCTGGGGTGGGCACTCCCCTTGCAGGGTGTTCCTGCACATGTGCACATGGTCATCAAGTGGGTTCCTTTCCTTGTAGCTGTCTACACTGTTCAAGGAAGAGGAGTCTCTTTTCATAAATTCTCTTTTCCTAGAATACACTGAAGACACTGAAGAAATGGATGAAAAGGCAGGAAGAAGAGGAAGAGGAAATGTGAGTATGGAGTGGATAGGATGAAGAGAGGAAGGGAAACAAGTTCACGTCCATTCCATTGCTTTCCTAACCTTCTTTTGGCACTTTAGGAAAATCAGCAAAACTGAGGAGAAACTGAGGTTTCCAGTATTCTATGTGAACTTGGAGGTGGAAACATGAACTGGCTGGTCAAAGTAAATGCAGACAATTAATGATCCGAGGTGTCTTCTGGGTCCTGTTACCCACTTCAGAAAAACTCCTCCATCCACCTCTGTGCCTCCCCAGTGATCCTTACTACTGACAGCACAAAGACCTTGAGCTGGAGGCCTCAGCCTGAGTCTCAGAGGATCTAGAGATTACATGATGTTTGGAGACTGAAAGGGGATATAATACCAAAGAAATGGAGATGCCTCAGTGCTCAGCCCCTTTTACCCAATTCCCTAATCAGCCAATTGAGGGAAAATTTATTTTTCAGTTTGAAAGATTTACACTGAGTTTTAGAAATAGGTTTGACATTTAATTTTAGATGTTAATACATTAAACAATATCTCTCCAACTACTTTTCTTCATCCTTATCAATAAAATAAACACAGATAGATAAGCACCCTAAACAAACTTTGAATGAATGGACAAATAACTGTAAATTTAAGACTTAACATCTGTCCTACCAATGTCTTCTGGACATTTCATTTCCTGAAATCTGTTCCCTCAACTGAAAGGGATCATGGGAACAATATTACCCAACTTCAAGCCAGTGAAGTTGGCTTTCAGTGCTGTTTTCACTTTCATGTCAGTTTTGCTGTTTATAGCACCATGATTCACATTTCTTTCCACAAATATATTACTCCATTTTCTTCTGGCACAAAGTATTATCACAACTGATGATGAGATGCTATGTTCTTTTCATAATGTCACTTGCTCTACTCTAATGCTGAAAAGATTTCATTCTTCCTTTACACCCTAGTAATTTTACCTAGAATATGTTTTGATATTGGTCATTCTGTTTCAATACTCAGTGTAAGGTTTTATAATGCAGCTTCAAAGAATTTCTTTCCAGAAAAATAAAAAATTATAATTTTTAATAATTTTTCATGTCTTTGCTTTGGTTTTCTCATTCAGGCACTCCAGTTATTCATAGATCATACTTTATATGTCTGTCTTCAACTTCTGACTTTTTTTTCCTCAAATTTGTCAAATACTCTTAATACTTGGCCATCCTACATTTAAAAGCACTATTCTAGAAATAACCTGTAGAAAAAAATTCCTTTAATTTGGTTTGCTGATTTTTAAAATGCCTATACACATAAAAACCTGTCATCTACATTATGCCATGATCTTATTACCCAGCATCTTGCCAACATGTAAACTGAAACCATAAAAATGTTGGACTCCTACAAACGGGCTCACACTGAGATTTGACAACTGCACTCCCAGGCTTCCTGTATGTGGGGACATTATGCTGCTCACTGAGTAGACAGCCATCTGTGGAAGTCATTGAGCCCTGATCACAGCTACATCTATAACACATTCTTGTGGTGTATCTCTTAAACAAATGACAAGAGCTACATCATTTAAGCCTCCTCCTTACACTTGAACTCCCCTGCTCTGTACAAGTGACTTGTTCCAGTATCTTCAGTAAAGTTTGGCTGACTTTATGAATTACATAGAGTTTCACATGACAGATGAATACTGGGCAAGAAATGAGATTCTATCCCAGCTCTACCTTGCTTCCATAACTGAATGTAAAAGAATCTTCGAATCTCTGGACCAAACAGAGATCATGGGTAAAAGAAAACCATTGATCTAAATCAATTCATGAACTAACAAAAACTAAGAAAATTAAGCTAAGTTCTTATTCTGTACTTGCTTTCCAAATGATGGCAGAAGGTCTTGATTGCCTCTAGGAAACAGAACGTAAGACAAGGATATCAAATTCTTGGCTTTTCTGAGGAGAAAGAGAATATAGTAGAGATCTTATGTGAACAAGGGAGTTGAGCCAAGCAATCAGGTGGTGTATATTAGGGTAGAGGGGCAGTGATGGGAGATGTCACCTGCCTATCACTCATTTAGGTGTAATCTTTGGTGTGATAGACCCACTCCCTTTCCTTGTCTGACATTTGGTCCCATGGAACTCACCACTTGGCTATAGGAGGGGACAATGAAGGTGCCATCATCAGTATCTCAAGATAGTCATTAGTATAAGCATATTTACAGAATAAAGGCAAACTCTTAAGCAAAGTGATATAATCACCTAAAATCAGGTGCTAGAGGAGAGGGTGGGGAAAGAGAAGGAAGAGAAACACACTAATTTCATCACTGCTCACAATGAGGATTAATACACACTAAAGAAATGGATGATTAAGGGAAAATTAAAAAAAACAATTACTAGAACAAAATCACAAACCAGAAAACATACACATGTACACAGAAGCATACAGGTGCAAGAAGTGTACTTTTGAGTATTCTTGCCCTTTAAAAATATAATGAATTTAAGTAGTTTCCCGTGTTAAATACAGTTAAAATCAGCATCAAAAATAGAGAGCAGCTCTTTTTCCTTTTGCAGCCATCGCTGAAGTGGCAGGGGCCAAAAATGAAGTTCAATCCCTTTGTGACCTCTGGTCAGAGCAAGAACCATAAAAGGCATTTCAATGCACCTTCCCACATTCGGAGGAAGATTATGTCTTCCCCTCTTTCCAAGGAGCTGAGACAGAAATATAATGTTCGATCCATGCCTATCCAAAAAGATGATGAAGTTCAGGTTGTGAGAGGACACTACAAAGGTCAGCAAATTGGCAAAGTAGTCCAGGTTTACAGGAAGAAATATGTCATCTACATCGAATGGGAGCAGCGGGAGAAGGCTAATGGCACCACTGTCTGTGTGGGCATTCACCCCAGCAAGGTAGTTATCACTAGGCTAAAACTGGATAAAGACCGCAAAAAGATCCTCGAATGTAAAGCCAAATCTCACCAAGTAGGGAAGGAAAAGGGCAAATATAAGGAAAAAACAACTGAGAAGATGCAGGGAAAAAAGAATCTTATGTACAAATTCCATTGAAAGCTGCTAATATGAAAAAAAAAAGAAATTAAGAATTCCAGTTTATATTTTATATTTATAAACACCTTAAGCAATGGACTTTTCCACATAGAAGACAGATGAAAGTGCTTAGATGGCTTAGGCACCCCTCTCACTTGATGAGTATGGAAAGAATTAAAGAGCTGTATTGTTTGGGAGTGATGGGGAGATAGCTCTATCTCTTTGCAAAGGGAGAGGTAGGCCATGCTTCACACACAGAGAAATTCAGTTAAATCATATGAAAAGGAATTTCAGGTTTTGGTTGCCTTACTGCAATAAGTGACTTTGCAGAATTGAAGATCTGGTTTAAGGTTTTATGAAGGAAACAATTTGGTTGAAAGGCAAGAATATTCTGGTGTGGAAGAGTAGGGTGGGGGAGTGGGGGGTATACGGGAGCCTCTTATGTTTTTCATAACATAACCTTTTCTGTGATGTATGTATCTTCAAAAAAATACAATTTATAAAAATGATGGGGGGAAGTGGGTTATATGGGAACCTCATGGTTTTTTTAAATGTAACATTCTATGTGATCTATTAACTTTAATATAAACATTTAAAAATAAAATGATTTCAAATTATAATGACAAACACTTTGATTTTTAGCCCTATGTATTAAGAACTGTTGCAAAGTACCTAGTTATGTGCTATTTCATTTAACCTTTACAACCACCCTATTAAGAAGGGACTCTTTTACAGAATGAGAAAACTGAGGCTTACAGAGATGAAGTCACTTGCCAAGGTTAACAAGGGTCTGCCTGCCACACAGTCTATGTTCACAATCCTTCCACAACCCAGACTGTCTCCCTACAAATAGTGCAGCTGATACCATGAGGGCAACCCGCCTTTCCCCTTCTGAAGTGTTTCCAATCAGGGCATGTTGTAATACCTATCCTACATCTAGGCCACATATCCCTTTATTGGCCCCCACATTGATACACAGTCCTGCACAGTCACCCACCATAATGGTTTCTTGTGTTGAGCTACATTATTGGATGGCTTAATATACAGGCAATAGTGCCTGGCACATGGAAAGCACCTAATAAATGTTATTACTATCACAGTCATCATCATTATCCAGCTCACACCTGGGGCCTCTGAGGGTTTCCTGAACCAAAATGCTCTCTGGTTACAGTGCCTTTCTCTGTTCCAGATAAGCAAGGACTCCGATCCTCGGGATCCCATATAGTGTATTTCCTTTACTGGCCTAAGTATCCCATCAACAAAACCACTTATTTCGGTCAGACTGAGTGAGTCTCTGTTCCTTGTAACCCAAACAGTAAAAAAATATATAGATGGATTGTTTTGATAGGTGAATTTTTAAAAAGTCTCTAAAGTTACATTATTTTTTCAGGAATGAAAACATTTAAAATGAAAAGTGTATTAATCAAAAAAATATAGTTTCAAATGCAAGTTTTATTATGTTACTAAGAGGGAGAAATTTTATCATCACTATAAGTGTAGATATGGGTCCTTTTTGTTTCTAGGTAGTTTATTCAAGAAAATTATGAAGGAAAAAAACAATTAATTAGAATTAATCTGTGAAAAGAATTCTTGATGTCCTGACACTTTAAACTTTGCTCAAAAACTCTCCTCCTTTCTGAGACCTTTGTGTTTTCCATAACAATCATTTCATTTGCTTCCTCCTTCATTATTATATATGCATGCAATTTTTATTATCTATTTTCTATATTTGATCTTAAATTGGGTTATAATTGTTTTCCTTGAATTTCTTTATGTGTTTGTCCTATCTTACCTAGCAGAGTATGAACTCCAGGGAAAAGTGATTTCTCTCTTCATTTCTTTTAAAATGGCACTGGTGTATAATGTAACAAGAAGAAGATATGAAATAAGATGATACAGATGCTAGAGAGTCAAGTCCCAATTCTCTCACACATTGATAAATCACTAAACCTGTCTCAGTCTCCATGGCATTTCTATAAAGAGGAGATGCTCTCTATCTGATTTTAAAGTTCACTGGATTTTTTACTTTGCTTCTCTGACTCTGGTGGACCAAATTCATGAAAAGAATCCTGAATATTTAAATCCTCAGGTATATGTGGTACCGCTCATATTCAAAAGAAATTACTACATGGAATGTGATGAAATGACAGGTAGTGTCAAATGGCAAAGGCCACCTGATCTGAATTGCTGGAAGGCATTTACCTTCTGACACTTTATCTTTAAAGCAGTGGTTAGAATCAGATTCCAAGCCATGGTATTTCATCACATATCATAAGCTAACACAGTCTGCCTGCCAGCCTGTCCCCCCAGCAAGTCCATTAGTCTAAAGTTAACTTGTCACCACTCACCAGCCACAGACTCTGAGCTTTTACCTGGCCATTGAAAATCACAACTTGGTATTTATAGCTCTGGCATTCATATAATTTAATGCAAAAATCTCATCAGACTGCACTTCCAGATTACAGCTTAAATTCTATCTTCTCTTTCTCCCCTTCTCCAATAATTTATGACTAAATAAGCAAAAATTAAACACTTTCAGTTCACATTTCGCCTCTCTTCTGCAGAATCATATCAACAAAATAATAATGGTAGAAGTACTAATTTGTTTTCAGTAAATTGTCCAAGTAAAATATTCAGGATTCCAACTAGTGCATCTGAACAGTAGGCTAGGCTACTAAAGGAATGTGTTTTGTAAAGATGCAGAGGCCACCTTAATCAGCATATTAAAGTGGAAGATCATAAAATAAGAAAGTAGTTTTTTGTGCTGCTGAAGTAAAATACCTGGTAATTACCAATATCACAGTGGGGTTGTAGAAGTAAGAAGCAAAGTGTGTTTGATGTGTTATGCATTGCATTGGAAATATTTAGTAAGTATATGAAAATTAAGTATATGAAAACTAAGTCCCTCAGTAGGTTGCAGGATCAGACTCCTGCAGCAGCTGGCAATTGCTGGAGAGTGGATGGAGAATATGTTGCAGTTTTGGACTCCTAGAGCAGCTGGCAATTGCTGGAGAGTGGATGGAGACTATGTTGCAGTTTTGGACTCCTGCAGTGGCCAGCAATGACTAGATATGGCCAGATGTACAAGGGAACATTCAAGTTTTCCATTGGTTTCATTAGTTTATAATAATAACCTGTTGTTGCCTATGTCTCAGAGGATACACACTAGGAAAAATGAGGTCAGTTTCCACTAAGCCAGGGGTTGAAGGTTTCTTTACCCCTGGGAGGAAGCAGCTGCTGAAATGACACAAAGTCACTTGTTCAGGGTCTGTGCCAGGCTAGAGAGAACACAGCTGCTGAGTCCCTAGCAGTGAGCATAGGGCCTAGTGCCCCAGGCAAGTCCCCTTCAGGGAATTGGCCCTCCTGAGCCAAGCTCAGGAACCACAGGCAGACCCACATTGCCCCCTGCTGATGAACTGGCAGAAATCCACCAATGTTGAAAGTGAGAGCACTGCAGCTTATTCTGTCCTCAACTTAAGGTTATCTTGAATTTGTGCATCAGTTAGAATATCAACAGAATAATAATAATGGTAGAGGTCATCATTAGTTTTCTATAAATTGTTCAAGTAAAATATTCAGGATTCCAACTAGTGCATCTGAACAACAGTCTAGGATACTAAAAGTATCATAGGATCAAAATCACTTACTTGATATTTCTGATGCAACAGTGGAATTCTCATAATTGGGGCTAAATCAGACTTCTTTACAGATACCCGTGGATTCAGTTTTCTCACCTGTCATTTAAACAAAAAGCATGACGCCTTAAAAAAAATTCAGAAGAAGGAAAACACTACATACATAAAGATATGTATTACAGGGCTATACACTAAAAAATATAAATTACTTCACTGCTAAACAACTGGGAAGTGAATTAGTAAATCTTGATTCTTTAATAAGATGAAGTACCGGGAGCTGATGTGGCTCAAGCAGTTGAGCAAGTTTCCCACAAGGAAGGTCCTAGGTTTGATCCCTGGTGCCTCCTAAAAATAAAAAAAAAAAAGGAAACAACAAGTAAATCAACCAAACAAATTAACTAAGGGAGTCACTCTGGTTCAGTGGTTAAGCGCCAGCTTCCCATTTACAAGTTCCCAGGTTCAATCCCTGGCCCCATAACCCAAACAAAACAAAACAGAACAATAATTAAATAAGATAAAGTACCATTTAACCCTTCAAAATCGTCATTATCAAGACTGTAAACCACTAGAGGAAAATATTTGTAATATAACATTGAACGAATAAAACAAATTATAAAGTTAACTATATAGCTACAAATACATTGTATTAGGTTAAAATGCATATATATACTCTATTAGTAAAAGAAGAGCTGATGCAAAATAGCAGAAATTGTTTGCTTTTTATGAAGGGTATTTATCTGGGGTCGAAGCTTATAGTTACCAGGTCATAAAAGTGCAGGCTACCTCCCTCACCAAAGTCTATTGCCACATGCTGGAGCGAGATGGCTGCCGACGCCAGCAAGGGGTCAGGCTTCCTGGGCTCCTCTCTTCCTGAGGCTTGCTTCTCTCCAGGTTCAGCGCTGCTTTGCTCGCTCCACAAGGCCAGCTGTAGATTACAAGGCAAATGGCACATCTCTCTTCCCGGGGCCTCTGCTGTATCTGCTTCTCTGTGTGTTTCCTTCCCAGGCTCCAGCTCAAAAACTCCCAGCTCTGTCCTTTGCCATGTCTTTTCTCTGTAAGTCTCTGTATGTGCAGGGATGCAATGTCCTACTGACATGACCCAATCAAAGCCTTAATCATTGTTTAATCAAGTAAGAGAAACCTCTCAATCCAATACAATCTAACATGCTTGGAGGAACAGACCAGGTTACAAACATAAACCAATATCTATTTTTGGAACACATAAACAATATCAAATTGCTACATAGTCTATGAAAAAGATACATGTAGGGAGGAAAGTAAGAGCAAAAGGGGCCCCCTCTGGAGGCAGCTGTTTAATAAGAACTGCTCCAATAGTCACAACACCCCTGGGTTGGGGACAGGACCCTTGGTGTGCAGAAGGAGGAGACAGAGTCCCTCCAGGGAAGGGCCATGTGGTCCCCTGAAGGTGGCTGCCTGGGCCTGTTAAGCCAGGATCTGTGATTCTGAAGTGAGGCCGCCTCTTGTCCTGCCAATCGCTAATCCCCATCCATGGCCTTGTAAATGGGATGGGCCATGCCATAAAAGGTTGGATAAAGCTGCCCAGTACTTTGGAGGACAGGGGTCTCTGTGTAAGAAAACTGTCCATGATTCAGTGTCAAAGTAGGCCTCCTCAGGTTGGAGATAGATTCTGAGTCTCTTGTCTGCATGCTCAAAAAATGCTATGTGCATTGCATCATCCCAATCTTTCTAAGTAAAATTGGACTTACAGCTGAGAGTCTTTTGAAGACTCCATGCCCCTCTCCTATCAACTTAGGTATTTATGACAGTAGGAAAAGGTCCATTTGTGTATGGTGGGTATTACTGCCTAGGCAGATGCCCACCTGGCCAACAACTGGGAGCCGGGAAGCCTGCCCTGCAGGGCTCACCTTGCAGCAGAAGCCTGAAGAGTGGGTGGGAGTGAGGCAGGCAGAGTGGGAGAGCACCCCAAGGAGAGGACACGGCCTGGGTAGGACCTGGGGCTACCGCGCTGGTCTTTCCTTCCCTCTTATCCTTAGAGAGCAAGTGAAAAAGGGAATTATTAAAATTCCCATGACCCTGCCCCGCCCCCCAGATGGCCTTAGATCCGCCCTCCATCAAGCAGAGATTCTGCCCCGCCATTCCAGCAGCTGTTTGCGCTTGACAAAATGCCCAGTGGTATTGTTCGATCCTTACAACCACCTGGAGGGAGCAGGTAAAATGCCCAGTGGTATTGTTCGATCCTTACAACCACCTGGAGGGAGCAGGTGTCCGGCCCCTGTACAGAGGGGAAACTGAGGCAGGGGGTGGTGTGCCTTCCTGGGCCACACAGTAGGTGTGCCTCTCCTCGTCCGGGCAGCCTCCCCCACCCCTGTGCAAGTTGCACGTCCTAGCGCCTATGGCTCTGGGTGGCTGGGGGGGTCACGTGACACATCCAGGTAAAGCGCTGAGCAGGTGGAGCTCAAGGCAGCGGCTGCCGTCGTGACGACGACGAAGCGCCTTCCCGGGGAGCCCGAACGGGGTTTCTGAGTCCTCCCTCCCCTGAGAACCTGCAGCCCCGCGGAGAAGGGGCGTCCTGCGGAAAGGGGCCCCGGGAGCGGGGACGGGCTGCGCGGGGACAGCAGCTGGACCCCCGGCGACAGGCAGCGGTGAGCCCGGGGTCGGGGTGAGGAGCTCCGCGGAGGGACGTGGTGGGCGCGGGGGCAGGAGGAGCCGGGGAGGCCCCGGGATGCGGTCCAGGGGGGCCCAGGCGGCCCAGCGTGAGAGACGCCGCCAGCGCGGGGAGCAGGCGCTTCAGATTGTTTCCATTCTAACACCTTTTTTTTTTTAATGTACTGGATGCATATCACTTAACACTTTACTTTTTAAATAATTTCAAACTTACGTACTGTGGCAAAAACAATACAACCCCCCCACACACACAGAGGACTCCAACATACCCCCACCCAGGCCCACCACCCGCTTTCACCATTTCCCGCCTTTGCTGCAGCAGACTCCTCTTTACAGCAGCGTTTACCTGGAATTCGCTTCCCCCTAAATTTAATGACGCACCGTGCAGGAAAGGTGGGTACACACGCGCGGTGGGAAATGAAAGCCCCATCATCTGTAACTCACCACCCCCGGCAGCCTGGTCATCCTGTGAGTCTCTTTTTCCCCGTCTTGAAAAGAAAAGAAAAAAATTCACCCCCGAAGGGGCAAAAAAAATTCCAAGTGCCTGAGAGATGACTGCACGGGGACGTCCCGTGGCTGGGGAGGTCCAGGCAGGCTTCTGGAGAGAAGGTGGGGTTCAGGATGGACCTCGGGGAGTGTGGGAAAGGGCGACGTTTAATATCCACAAAGCGGAAGCTGGAGCCGCTCTGCGCTGAGGAGGGAGGGAACGGGCTTCCGGCGCTTTGGCGCGCAGGGAATTTGAAAAGCGGCGCCAAAATGAGGGGGCCAATGGTGAGTGTCCGGGGCGGGGCCAGTGGTGAGAAGGGCTAATGGTGAGTGTCGGGGGCGGGGCCAATGGTGAGGAGCGCCAATGGGAAGGAGGGGCGGGGCCAATAGTGAAAACGGCGCCAAATTGGAAAAGCCGCCAGCAGTGGAGGCGGCGCCGAGGCCCAGCCCGCGGTGTGGAGAGGCGGGAGCAGGGACTGGCAGGGGTCGCGGAGCTTAGTTAGGCCACACGGAGAGGCTGGGACCCCTGAAGGGCCCAGTCAGTGGGGCCCAGGGAGGGCCCTGCGTGCTAGCTGGGGGTATAAGCCTCAGCATTCCTGCTGTTTTGCGTCGGTCATTTTATCCAGGTCTGCGCGCGTTCTTGCAAGATGGTTAATTAAGTCTTTTCTCCTCCACACTCGGGTGAGCTTTAGTTTTGTTACAGGTGCAGCTTTCTCTTTAACAGGAGGGGCAGGGGTTGAAAAGAGCACAGGAACAGAGACGGGATTCCGCCCAAGGGGGACGACAGCCAAGCTGGGAAAGGAGCTAATAAAATGGGGCTGCCGAGCGCACCCCGCGGCCAGCCCTGCTCCCGCGCCCGCGCTTCAACCCCCAACGACCCGCGGGGAACACGGAGCGGCCTCATTCAGCACGGGTCCCCGAGCCCACCCACCCCGCGCTGCTGTGAGGGGCTGAGGCTCCCACCCAGGGCCGGGGGGACGGCGGGTCCCCGGGAACGCCAGCTGGTTGTGGGGGGTGCCAGCCGCGCCCAGCGCCCACCCGGGGGTCCTCGCGGGGCAGAAGGCGCTTAGAAGCCGCGCACAGCGGGGGAAAGGGAAGAGGAAGGGGGCGGGCGGGCGCCTCGCGGGCGGCCCCGAGCTGCGCGGGCCTCACCAGGGCGCCCCGAGCCTGACACCCGCCGCGCCTCTGAGGGGCCCTCGGGCACGCGCTCGCCGGCCTCGAGGAGGTCACCAGGCCCTGACTGCTGGTGGCCCAGCCAAGCCCCTCCCCTGCTACCCGGTTAGGGAGGTGGGGAAGGGCAAGGCCTGGCGAGGAAACCAGCGACGACAATGTATTTAAACCTCTCCCGTGGCGCGCGCCTGCCGGCTCCTGAAGCGCTCGTGCTCCCGTCAGCAGCGTGGGGAGCAAGCCCACCTGGCCTTCCCGTCCCCAGTCCACTCATTCCTGGCAGTGCTCAAGCCTGGGCTTCCTCATCTGTAAAATGAAAGCAGGCAGCGGATGTGGCTTGACCGGTTGAGCGCCTGCCTCCCATGTACCAGGTCCTGAGTTCAATCTCAGGCACCTCCTAAAAACAATCAACTCGGGGGAGCTGGTGTAGCTCAGTGGCTGAGCGCCGGCTTCCCACATTCGAGGTATGAGGTCAATTCCTGACCCCGGTACCTCAAAAGAAAACAGTAACCCCACCCTTCTTGTCCAAGTTCAGTGCCCCACCAACCTGTTGCCACCTTCCTGCTGGCCCTTTCCTTCCCCGTGCCTCCCCACCCCCTTCTCCAGAGGGTACCGCCTCTGCGCTGCGCCAGGCACCCGGGCCTCTGCCAGCTGGGAGTTGAGTCAGACCTGGATCCACCACTGCACCGCCGCCCGCTGAGCTCGGACAGCCAGAGGCTCCTTGTCTCGTGTCCCATCCAGTGTGCACCAGGCCCAGGGGACAGCCGGGGGAGGGGGAGGAGGCGGGCGGAGGGAGGCCCAAGGCCATTGTGCTCTGGGACGCCAGGCCAGGGCAGGGGCTCTGCCAGCAGAAGACTGACCTCCAACAATGACGTTTCTCCCTGGGTGCTCCAGAAGGCACCAGCCGCCTTCTAATTCAAACCAGCAGGAGGAGGCGCCATAGGCTGAGTCTCAAAAAGTAGACAAGAGCCCTCTAGAAGGGGCTCTGGCCAGGGGCCCCCCTCCCCTGCCTCCTGAGCCAGGCCCGGGCGCATCCCCCATGGGCACAGCACCCCCCGCCCCCTCGATCCCTGGCCCTGCGCGGACTGTGGAGCCTGCGGTCATCATGGGAGCTCTGGTTTTAGCTGCGCTTATGAGCACCCTCTGAATGCCAGCGTCTGTGCTAAGAACTGCATGTTCACCACCTCTCAAAACCACTCACTCTTTTTTTTTTCCCTTAAACTTTTTATTTTCACATAATTTCAAACTAACAAGACAGTTGCAAAAATAATACAAAACCAACCCAAAGAACTCCAATTTGCCCCTTCCCCCCCACCCCATATCCAGAGCCACAATTTTAACATTTTGTTTCATTCACTTTATTGGTCTATTTAGCTATCTATCATCAGTCCAAATATCTGTTTATTTTCTAAATATTTGAGAGGTTGTTACATCGTGTTTCCTGAACACATAACACTCCTATGTACCTTTCCTAGGAGCAGGATTATGTAACCACTTTAAGTCCAGATTTATCAAGTTCAAGAACTTTAGCATCAATATAAAACTTCCAGTCTATATTCCAATATTTTCGTATGTCCTTTAGGGCCTTTTCTCCTCCATTATTTCAACCACCTCTTCTTTTTTTAAAAAACTATAGTTTCATTAGAGAAGTTGTACACTTACAAAGCAATCATACACATGTGCGGAATTCCCATACAAGACCCCTCCAGCAACACACTACATTGCTGTGGAATATTTGTTACAGATTATGAGATAACATCAGACTATCACCTCCAACTATGGTCTATGGCATACACTTGGCATATTTTTCCCTACCCCCCTATTGTTAACTCAGTACATCTTTGACATTGATGCAAGAATATTACAGAATTGCTGTTAACTATAGTCTATAGGTTACATTAATTGTATTTTCCCACTGCTTCTCCACATTCCCACCATCTTGCAATAGTGGTGTACATTTGTTCTAGTTCATAGAAGGACATTCTTATATTTGTACTATTAACCACTATTATCCACCTCTGTGTTCAGTATATTATTCAGTCCCTAGATTATTCTCTAGCTTTCTTTCTTTTTTTTTTTTTTTTTTTTTTTTTTTTAAGATTTATTTATTTATTTAATTTCCCCCCCTCCCCTGGTTGTCTGTTCTTGGTGTCTGTTTGCTGCGTCTTGTTTCTTTGTCCGCTTCTGTTGTTGTCAGCGGCACGGGAAGTGTGGGCGGCGCCTTTCCTGGGCAGGCTGCACTTTCTTTTCACGCTGGGCGGCTTTCCTCACGGGCGCACTCCTTGTGCGTGGGAAACGGAGTTTGGCCCAGTGGTTAGGGCGTCCGTCTAGCTTTCTTTCAATTGACATTTACATCCCCAGTTACCCTTTTTAGCCACAATCCCATTTACAAACCAGCTGTGTTATTAGTTCTACTCACTATAATGTGTTACCATCAACTCTATCCATTTCCACACTTTTACAGTCAAGTTAATTAAAACTTCTACATATATTAAGCATCAGTACACCTTCTCAGCCCTCCTCTTATCTCCTAATAACCTGTACTCTAGGTTTTAACTCCATGCATTTACTCTTCGTATTTAGTTCATATTAGCAAGACCACATGATATTTGTCCTTTTGTGTCTGGCTTATTTCACTCAGCATAATGTCTTCAAGATTCCCCCATGTTATCACATGTGTCCCAATTTCGTTTCTTCTTATAGCAGCATAGTATTCCATTGTATGTATATACGACATTTTGTTTATCCATTCACCAGTTGGACACTTGTCAACCACCTACTCTTTCTTGTTTTTATTTGTTGTTGCTTTTGTTTTTCTTAAACCACCTACCCTTACTGCATGCCACAGGAGAGAACGATGGGGCTGAGCAGTGTGATAAGACCTTGCCCCGAGTGCCCCGAGCAGGGCTGGAAGAACTTGGCTTTCAGCCCTGCGTCTGCCTCGGGGCTCGTGCTTCCCCCACCAGGTTTCACTTTCCAGTAAACGGAAAGTTTAAGGCTCGCCACATGCCACCCACTAGGATGACTACAATGAAGACTGATGATGAGCATTGGCAAGGAAGGGGAGAACCTGGAAGCCTGATGCACTGCTGGTGGGAATGTGAAGTGGTGCAGCTGCTTTGGAAGACAGTTTGGTGGTTCCTCAAACAATTCAGCACAGAGTTACCACACACGCCAGCAATTCACTCCTTGCTATCTACCCAAGAGAAATGAGACTATTTGTCCATACAAAACAAATGCTCCTAGCAGCCTCAGTCACAATAGTCAAGAGGTAGAAACAACACAAATGTACATCAACTGATGATGGATAAACAAAACGTGATATAGGCATATGATGGAATATTATTTGACCATAAAAAGGAATGAAGAACTGATACATGCCATGACGTGGGTGGAAAACATTATATCAGGTGAAAGGAATCAGACACAAAAGGGCAAATATTGTATGATTCCATTGTTATGAAAATCCAGAATAGGGAAATCTACAGACACAAAAAGTAGATTTGTGACTGCCAGGGACTAGGGGAAGTTGGGAGAGTAAGGGGGTGATAGCTAATGGGCACAGAGTTTCTTTCTGAGGTGATGAACATGTTCTGAATCTGTGATAAATATATGAAAACTGTTAAATTGTAAACTTTAAATGGAAGAATTGTATGGTAGGTGAATTTTAGCTCAATAAGGCTGTTAAAAAATTAAAAGTTTTAAGATTCAGCCTTTACAAAGACAAATGAGTTTATATAAATACAGGTCTTCAAAAAAGAGTCAGGAGGTCATCAGAGGGGTGGCACTTATGCACACTTCAGCAGGACACTAGAGACAGCCAAAGTAGATGCAACCCCAGGTACTGGTTCGCCCAAGGGCTATGGAGACCCACAGGTTCTATGGTCATGGCAGATGGCTCTGGAGTTCAGCGCCGTGTCAGTCGACCCTACTTTGGAATTTGTGTTCCTGAATGTTATGGAGTTGGACTCAGATGTGAACTTTCTACACATGCCTCTTCTGTTACTTTTACTGAACCTGTGGTTGGTGCTAGGGTTGGTGTATACTCATGAGACTTGAACCTCTGGACTGGCCGTGTGACACCTGGGCCCTGAGCCTCAGCAGAGTTGCAACTCCTACTCTCTGGTTTGTTGGACTTATCGAGGTCAGCTAAAATGGAGGTAAAAATGGTCAACCACCACACCAGGGAACCGAGAGTGCCTACAACTGCAAGCAGGAGAATTGCATCTACCATCCATGTGGAATCTAAGCCCCCTCTCAATATGGAGGTGGAGTGAACATCACCAGTGCAGGGTCCACAGGATGGAGGAATAAAATATTCCTCATTAAAATATTCCTCATTAGAGTGGACTCACTGATATTCTACTATGGAACTATTGTGATTAGTAATGGAAGAAATTATAGCATTGATGTGGAGACAGTGGCCACGGTAGTTGCTGGGGGCAGGGAGAGGGAGGAAGAGATGTGATGTGGGGGCATTTTCAGGACTTGGAGTTGTCCTAAATAATATTGCAGGGACAGATTCTGGACATTGTATTTCCTGCCATGACCCTCTGAATGGACTGGGGGAAAGTGTAAACTACAATGTAAACTATTATCTATGTGGTGCAGCAGTGCTCCAAATTGTTTTCACCAAATTAAATGAATGTGCCACAGTGATGAAAGAGGTTGTAGATATGGGAGGAGTGGGGTGGGGAGGTGGGGGTATATGGGAACCTCATATATTTTAATGTAACATTTTTTGTGATCTATGTATCCTCAAAAAATACAATTAGAAAAATGATGGGGGTGGGGGCGGGGAGTGGGGTATATGGGAACCTCTTGTGTTTTTTAATGTAACATTTTGTGTGATCTATTAAGTTTTTAAAGAGATAATTAAAAAATAAAATAAAAATTTAAAAAAAGGCTCAGGCTTTAAGGAGCTCACAAGTCAGGGAGGGACAAGAAGCAGATATGCCCCAGGAGAGTGATGTGGGCCACAGCACCAGCAAGCATAGGTGGGGGGGAGAGGTGGCCTGGGGATTAGGGCTGGCTGAGGACAAGTGCCTGAGTCCTGGTGTGAAAATAACAAGTTTTCCACCAGAGGCCACACTGGTCTAGTAATTTAGGAAGAGAGAGGTGCATCTCTCAGCTTAGGGAGTGGGGTCAAATGGAGAGGCAATCCTGGAAGGCTTCCTGGAGCAGGTGATACTGGGCCAAGTGTTGAAGAATGCATCAGGCAGAAAAGTGAGGGGCAGAAAAAGATGTCACAGAGAGGGCAAAGGCACACTCAGGGAATGTGCTGAGGGGCTGAGGGGCTGGGTGGGAGCTGGCGGGAGGCTGAGAGGGACCTTTGGAGGGATGGGGGCTCCTACCCCTTCTGGTCTGGCACTACCCCTCCTCTGTTCCCCAATGTGGGCCTTGGTTTCAACAGCAACAGCAAAAGCCTTCCATCTCAGAGGCTGCAAGTCTCTGACTCAGCCACTAAAATGAGGCTGATATTGAGCGATGAGGACAAACAAGTGACAGGGAGCAAGTACCGGGGTGCCCATGGCAGGAAACGAGACCTCTCAGATGCTAGGTACCCACGGGCCACATCCCACCACCCCAGGAAACATCGGCGCCTGAGAGAAATTGAAACAGGAACCCAGGTGACTTTCCCTGGGCAGATTCCAAGGAAGAAGAGAAGGTGGCATCGAGAGGGGCCACCCCACCAGCTTTGCACCCACCAGCCACCGATCAAAAGAGCAGGCAGGTGAGAGAAGCAGGTGCCCGGGCGTGGGCCCCGTCGCCCTGCTCCATGTGCCCTCGCCCACCCACCAGTCAGCTTCAAGTCAGCTGAACTGTGGGCCTCTGGCCCCCCGTGGCCCTCGGACTTCCCAGCACAGCCACTTTCCTCCCCTTCCCGCCCTGGGTCGCTGAGGCCCTGGCATTTATGCATCCTGAATTTGGAGCCAGACGATCCAGGTTCAGCTTCTGGCCTTGTGGTGATTTAACTGTGGGCTCGGAGCCTCAGTTTGCTCCCCTGTAAAATGGGCATCGGGCTTGCTGCTCTCTCTTTCTATTCCCAGCAAATTGGAAGACAATGTGTCATAGGTGACAATGAGGATCAGTGCAGAATTGCTTCAATGTGGAAACCCTTGGTGGCAAAGCAGATCTGAGGGAAGGACGAATGTGGGCACGATGAGGTCAATCCCTCTACTGTTGTTTTTCACATTTTTATTGCAGTGAAATATACGCATCACAAAATTCCCATTTTTACCACTTTCTGTGGCTTTAATTACCCTCTCAACACTGTGTTCTCATCCCCAGCATCCGTCACCAGCACTTACCCATCTCCCCAAGCGGAATCTCTGCGCCCATTCAACAATCACCCCCATTCCCCCTTCCCAGTCCCTGGCAACCCCTGATAGGCTTTCTGTTTCTAGGAATTTGCTCATTTCTTATAAGTGAAGTCACACGATACTTGTCCTTGTGTGTCTGGCCTATTTTACTCAGCATAATGTCTGCCAGGTTCTTCATCCTGTTCTGTGAATCAGAACTGCATTCCTTTTCATGGCAGGCTACTATTCTATTGTATGTCTATGCCACATCTTCTTTGTCTGCTCCTCCCTCTACTGACTGGTGCTGGTTCCCCCATGCTCTTTGGTGCAGCATTTTTGCCTTTAAAAGCATCTTCGCATCTGTCTTTACCCCCATCTGACAGGAGACAAAGCTGAGGTCAAAGCAGTGGTGTGACTGAGAGCACCCCACACAAGGGATGTCGGGTGCCTCTGGGCCTGGGCCCCTGATGCTGAGCTGGGGTGACAGGACCCTGGTGCTTTTCACACAGCAGCCCCGACCCAAGGCAGGAGGCCACACCACCACCCAACTCCAACTTCCGGGCCCCTGGAGGGTGCTCAGCCTGCAGCGGGGGAGGTTCACAAGCATGTCCTCAGGTAGCTTAAGGCCTCTCATGTGGAAGAGGAGTTATGCGAGTTTTAGGTAGTCCCAGGCAGAAGCAGGACAAGTGCTGGGGAGTTATAGGAACAGAGAAGAGATTTCAGCTCATTGTGAAAGAAGCATTCCAAATACACTGAACTGGGTATGGATGGAGAAGGTCACCTGAAGGTAGTGAGCTCCCTGCTGCTGGAGGTGATCAAGTGCAGGCCAGACTACCAGTTGGCTGAAGCAGCTCAGAGTGGAGCAAATTCTGTGGTAGAGGTTCACCTAGAGCAGGACTCCTCAATCTTGATACTGTTGACCTTGGAGCAGATAATTCTTTGTTTTTTAAAAATTGTGATAACATATGTATAATATAAAATTGGCCATTTTAACATTTTGAGCATACTATTCAGTGCATTGATTACATTCAGTGTGCTACCATCACCGCCATCCCTTACCAAAACTTTTTCATCCTGCAACCAGCAACTCTGCACCATTGAATAATAACCCCAATTCCCCTGCTCTCTGTTTCTATATATTTGCTTATTCTAGATATTTCACATAAGTGGGACCATACAATATTTGTCCCTCTGTGTCTGGCTTATTTCACTCAACATGACATCTCCAAGGCTCATCCATGTTGTCACAGGTGTCAGGACTTCACCCTCTTTATGACTGCCTAATATCCCATTGTGTGCCTGTGCCACATTTCTTTGTCCACTCACCTGTCGATGGATGCATTTGGCGCTGTGCATACTCTGCTGTGAGCCCTGGTGCACGTGTGGCTGGGTGATGGCTTGCTGCGGGGCTCTCCTGAGCATTGTAGCATATTAGGAGCATCCCTGACCTCTACCCACTAGAGGCCAGTAGCAGGCCCCACCATCCCATCTGTGACAACCAGAGTCCCCAGACCCTGCTCCATGTGCCCAGGGAAGCAAAGTAGGCCTCATTGGAAAACTGGCCTAAAAGACCTTAATGACTTTTAAGTAAGATTCCATCATACTCCATGTGTAACCACAAGAACCATTATCAGGAAGCAGATGTGGCTAAAGCAAGCACCTGGGCTCCTGCCTACCACATGGGAGGGCCCGGGTTCAGTTTCTACGCCTCCCAAAGAAATCGAGCAAGAGAGCGAGCTGACAGGACAGGCTGGGGCAGTGAAGTGATGCAAGGAAGAAAATAAGTGAGAGACACAACAAAGCAGGCACTGAGGTAGCTCAAGCAATTAGGTGCCTCCCTCCCACATGGGCGGTCCCGCGTTCAGTTCCAGTGCCTCTGAAAAGACGATGAACACACAGCAAATAGACACAGAAAGTGCAAACAACCCAGGGGGTGGGAGGTTGTGGAGTAAAGAAATAAATAATAAATCTTAAAAATAAAAAGAACCACTGTCATTTTTGGAGCCCCTTGAGGCCTGTGCCATGCCAGGAGTCTTATACGCATCACCTCGTGGAATGTCACAGCTGCCTCAGTGGTCCCTCTCCTTGCACCATTCTTCCCCCACCCCTGCCTGGCTTACTCTGTCCTCTTATGTCCCAATGACGTATCACCCCCTCCTCCTGGAGGCCCACCTGCCCCATCATGTTCACAACCCCCTTCTTCCCTGAAGAGTGCGGTGCTCATGTGAGTCTCCATCTGACACCGTCTTCCCACCGACAGCAACTCCTGGAGGCACCTGGCTGGCTCATCTCTGGTCCCCAGGAGCAGGGTCTCAGGGGAGTGAGGCGGAGACACCGCTCGGTGGCACTGACGGACCAGCCACGGTGCCCAGGCAGCCTGCCCCTGCGGCCTGAGCAGAGCTGCCACCCCGGGCAGCCAGCCAGCCCCTCGGACCACCCCTTCTACAGACAAGGCCCGCCGGGCCCCTGCTCCCCAGCTCCTCCACACAGAAGGCAGCCATGTCCAGAGAGCAGGAGGAAAGGGCCTGGAGAGCACAGGCCACTCCCCAGGCCCCAGAACCCACGCCGGGCCCTCTCGTCCAAGCTGGAGGATGTCACTCGGGAGCCCAGTCAGGGCCTGGTGGGATGTGGTGAGGGCTGAGGGCATCCTGGGCAAGTGGGTGTTATGGCACAGCATGGGGAGACCCCCACACCTGGTGGTCTACCCCCATCCTGGGGGTGCCTCTGCCCACCCTCTCCTCCTCTCAGGGCCTCAGAGCTTTCCTTTGTAAAGTGAGGAAGATTTGAATGTGAACATCAGTGCTTTTCACGCTTTCACTGGCATTTTAATTTTGATTTTAGCAAAAGAACCTCTCCCCCTTATTAAAGGAAAATCTCATGTGCTATCCCAACCTGCAGAACACCGATGTGCAAAAGCTTCTTTTTTTTTTTTTAAAGATTTATTTATTTATTTAATTCCCCCCCCTCCCCTGGTTGTCTGTTCTTGGTGTCTATTTGCTGCGTCTTGTTTCTTTGTTCGCTTCTGTCATCGTCAGCGGCACGGGAAGTGTGGGCGGCGCCATTCCTTGGGCAGGCTGCTCTTTTCTTTTTCACGCTGGGTGGCTTTCCTCACGGGCGCACTCCTTGCGCGTGGGGCTCCCCCACGCGGGGGACACACCTGCGTGGCACGGCACTCCTTGTGCGCATCAGCGCTGCGCATGGCCAGCTCCACACGGGTCAAGGAGGCCCGGGGTTTGAACCGCGGACCTCCCATATGGTAGACGGACGCCCTAACCACTGGGCCAAAGTCTGTTTCCCTGAAAAAGCTTCTTGGTGCCCACATGTCCCACCCTGCCCCATGCTGGCCCTGGGTAACTTCCCGGCCGTGCAGGCTCTGGGGAGCCCTTCAGCTCCGGGCGTCTGTGAGTCCCGATTGGCCCCACTGGACACGGCATGGATATGGGGTGCGTCCAGGTCCTCCAGGGTCTTTAAGGCCCTGAGTGGTGGCGGCGACTCTGGTCATCCTTGAACACGCTGAGGTGGAGAACTCTGGATATCTGAGTGTTCTGTTTATTTCTGTGGGTTCCTAGGAAACAGGAACCACAGTACCCAGCAAAGAAAACTTACAGAACTCATTACCCCAGACAGGGTTGGGCAGGGCTCACTGCGTTTGGATGACAGAGCCCAAACCGAGACACCAGGCCTGACCCCCGCCTGAGAGCAGCAGCCCCAGCCCAAGGGAGCAGTGGTGGTGAGAGCAGCTCCAGCATTTTCCCTCTTTTTTTTAAAAAGATTTCTTTCTTTCTTTCTCTTCCCTCCCCCTCCCCCACCCTGGTTGCCTGCTCTCTGTGACTATTTGCTGCATCTTCTTCTTTGTCCGCTTCTGTTGTTGTCAGCAGCACAGGAATCTGTGTTTCTTTTTGTTGCGTCATCTTGCTGTGTCAGCTCTCCATGTGTGCGGCACCATTCCTGGGCAGGCTGCCCTTTCTTTTGCACTGGGCAGCTCTCCTTACGGGGGGCACTCCTTGCACATGGGGCTCCCCTACGTGGGGGACACCCCTGCGTGGCAGGGCACTCCTTGCATGCATCAGCACTGTGCATGGACCAGCTCCACACGGGTCAAGGAGGCCCGGGGTTTGAACCGCAGACCTCCCCAGTAATGGGGATTGAACCTGGAACCTCATATTTGGGAAGCAGGCACTCAACCACTGAGCAACAACCACTCCCCAAAATATTCTTTTTTTAGGTGTTACAGGGGATTGAACAGAGGACTTTATCCATGTGAAGCAGGGGCTCAACCACTGAGCTACACTCACTCCCCATAATGTTCTTTTTTTAGGTGGTACCAGGGATTGAACCCAGGACCTCATACGTGTGTAAAGGAGATGCTCAACCACTGAGCTACAACCACTCCCCAAAATATTCTTTTTTTAGGTGTTACAGGGGATTGAACAGAGGACTTTATCCATGTGAAGCAGGGGCTCAACCACTGAGCTACACCCATTCCCCATAATGTTCTTTTTTTAGGTGGTACCAGGGATTGAACCCAGGACCTCATACATGTGTAAAGGAGATGCTCAACCACTGAGCTACAACCACTCCCATTTTCTCATGTTCACAGATTGAGAAATTGAGCCTCACCACTGAGGAAAGTAACTGGCAGTTCCTCAGAAAGGTGTCTAAGAATTATATGACCTAGCAGTCCCATTCGTAGGTATAAACCCAAAATAATTGAAACCGAGGACTCAAACAGATATTTCTACCCCAATGTTCATCGCGGCACTATTCACAAGAGGCAACAGGTGAGAGCAACTCAAATGTCTGTCAACAGATGAATAAACAAAATGTGGTATATCCACACAATGGAATATTATTCAGCCATTAAAAGGAATAAAGTTCTGATGCATGCTATAACATGGATGAGCTTTTTTGAGTAAAATGGGCTAGACACAAAAGGAGAGGTAGCATATGATTCCATTTAAATGAAATAACTAGAATATGCAAATCCATAGACAAAGTAGAGTAAAGGTTCCTAGGGGCTGTGGAGAGGGAAGTGGGGCGTTATGGCTACATGGGGCAGGACTCAGAGATGATGGAAAAGTTCTGGAAATGGATGGTGGTGATGGTAGGACAAATGTAAATGTAATTAATGCCGCTAAATTGTACACACAAGAGTAGATAAAATGCTAAATTATCTGCTATATATGTTACCACAATAAAAAATGTTTAAACAATAACCAAAAAAGAAAGTAACTGAGGCTCAGAGCCCTGGAGTCCCCAGCAAGTGGCTGAACCGGAGTCATCGCCTTCCCCACTAGAGGCCTCGAGTGGCCGTGAGCAAATCAATCTATTCTGGGAGCTTGGTCCCCGAATCTGGAAACCGCGGGTGTGTGGCTGGAGCATGCCTTCATGCCGACACACATGTGCCGACCCCACATGGGCATGGGGTCAGGTTAGACACCAGAAATAGAGAAATGAATAAGGCCCTGCTTGTCTGGGAACCTGGTGTGATGGGCACAGAACAGTGTGACAAGTGCCACGTCAGAGCTAACTCTGCCAGGCCGTGGGTGGGAGGCTTTGGAGAAGGTTTCATCTAGAAGAGAAGGCCTGAGCCAATCTGGAGATTGCATAGTCAAGTGGTAGAGAGAGGTGGAGGGAAAAGCATTTCCTCCTGAGGGAACAGCCTGTGCTAAGGAGGAGAGGCATGAGGCCAATCTTGAAGAATTCCTCCAACTTTAACTCTTCAGTACTGGAGGGTCACCATTAAGAAATGAAGAGGGGAGAAAGGGTGGGTATCTGGGGGTCAGTATCCCAGGTTCCAGGCTTCAGGGAGCCCATAGGAACCTTTCTAATATGAGAGTTTCTGAGTCAGTTCTTACTAGAGCCAAGAGAGCCCGTTAGGGATCTACCATCCAACAGACTCATTCTACAGTTGAGAACACTGAGGCAGGACCAGCCTCTTGCCCAAAGCCAGTCAGGCAATGTCAGAGCTGGACTGGGACCTGGTCTCCCCAGAGGTCCCAGGAGCCTGGCCCTGAGGCCACCGTCAGGGCATGAAGCATATTTCTTAGAATGTGCTGGACATTGTTCTGAGTTTCCTATCTCTTAACTCAGGGTAACCCTGTTCTACAGACGAGGCAGAGAGGCAGAGAGAGGTTCAGGAACTTGCCAAGGTCACACAGCCAGTCCCTGGGGACTCTGTGTCCTCTAGAATCCAGAACAGTCCTGAGTGCCTATTGTGAAAAACGACAGTGGGGATGGTCTTCTTTGGGGCTCAAGGCCGACTGGATAGAGCGGGGATTTACAGTCCAGCTGGGGAGACAGACACATAAAAGATCATTTCCTTGAGTGTGGGGAGAGGTCAGCCTGGGGCTGTAGGGAGAATTCCACAGGAAAGCTTCTTGGCTGAACCTCTAAGGAGGAATAAAAGTATCCAGAGGAAGAAGGGAAGGATGCTTAGGCACGGGGCCTGAGTGCACAGAACTGAGGGAACAGAAAGGAGCCTCGTGTACTGGGAACTGCACATGGGTCAGGCTTTTGCCAGAGCAGACAGCAGGAAGTGGGGGGTGTGAGGCTGAGAGGGGCGCAGGGGCCAGACTGAGGCTTTGGACCCTCTCCTGTGGGTACGGGGAGCCATGGAGGGCTTTAAGCAGGAGCTTCATGGGCAGGTTTTTGTTTTAAAAATGTCCCCCTGGCCCCAGCCTCGACTCGGGCCTTGGGCCAGGCTTGGTGAGGCTGGGATAGGAGCGGACCTCTCTGCAGAGCTCTCCTTCTGAGGGCTCCCTTGCTGTGTCCAGGTCCCAGCCTTTGCTTGGCAGTTGTGAGATGAAGCTGAGATTCGGAACAGGAAGAGCTGTGCTTGGTCGATCCCCTCCCGCCCCTTCTGTTCAAGTCTCACAGGGAAGAGAAAAGGTCTTCAACAGAATTTAGCCCAGAGCAAGCCTTTGTGTGGATGAGACAAGTAGTTGCCTGTGGGAAAGAGAACTAATGGGACACTAAGGGAAGTTTTGAGTCAGTGTTTCCCCAGTACGCAGCCCTGGAAGAGTCTGCTGGAGAAGGATCCATGACACCTTATGCACTGCATCCCCACCAAACTATATTAAAGGCTCTGAGAAGTCCTGCAATGGAAAACATCTTTTATGTTTTGTTTCACCCAGTGTTCTCCAAACCTTTTTATTTTTTTAGGAGGTACCAGGGATTAAACCCATAACCTTGTCCATGGGAAGCAGGCTGAGCTACATCTGTTTTCCTCTCCTCTCCAAACTTTTTTTTTTTTTAAGATTTATTTATTTCTGCCCACCTTGTTTGTGGTCCCTGCTCATAATATGCTTTCTTTGTCTGCTCATCTTCTTTTTAGGAGGCACTGGGAACCGAACCCCGGAACTCCCATGTAGGAGGAAGGTGCCCAATTGCTTGAGCTCCTTCCCCTTCCTGCTTGCTGTCTCTTGTTGCATATCCTTGTTGTCTCTCTCATTTTGTCATTGTTGCATCATCTTGTCATGTCAGCTCACTCTGCCACCCTGTCGTGTCAGCTTGCTGTCTTGCTTGTCATCTTTAGGAGACCCTGGAACTAAGCCCAGGAACTCCCATGTGGAGGTGGGGGCCCAACTACTTGAGCCACATCTGCTTCCCTCTCCAAACCACTTTGATGTGAAGTCCTTTTTCTCTCTGAACACCAATGAACTTCCCTAGAAACTGGAGAGCAGCAGAACCCACTGGTCAGCGCTGGTATAGAAGAAAGAGCAACAGACCAGGAGTCAGAGGCTGGGACAGGTAAAGGTCCCGACAGGGCACTCACTACGTCTCTGAGCCTCAGTTTCCTCCTGTTTCCTCCTGTTCCTCCTGTTTGGCCATTGTCTTGTACATAATGTATGAACACACTGCCTCCCTGTAAAAGGACTGGGGAGCTTGTGTTTCCATCTTGGGGTAGCTAGTATGGGGCACAGGGCCTGGCACTGAATGATTGAGTGAATAAATGAATATATGAATGAGTGAAAGCCTAAAATGAGACTCAGCATTGCTTCAGCAGCACATCTACTAAAATTGGAATGATTAGTGTGGTCCCTGCGCAAGGATGATTCATGAAGTCTTCCATATTTTTTTACAAAGTCCAGCATCCTGTCTTGATAAGAACACTTCAAAAGATAGGATTACAAGGAAACTTCCTCAAGACGATAAAAGGCATATATGAAGAACCCACAGGTAACACCATACTCAATGGGAAAGGCTAAAGGCTTTCCCTCTGTGATCTGGAACAAGACGAGGATGCCCACTGTCACCGCTCTTATTTAAATTGTGCTCAAAGTACTTGCTCGAGCACTCAGGCAAGAAAAAGAAATAAAAGGCAGCCAAATTGGAAAGGAAGAAGTAAAAATTTCACTATTTGCAAATGACATGATCCTATATGTAGAAAGTTCAGAAAAATCTACAACAAAGCTTCTAGAGCTGATAAAACAGTTCAGTAAAGTGGCAGGATATGGGATCAACATGCAAAAATTAGTAGCATTTCTGTACACTAATAATGACCAATCTGAGGAAGAAATCAAGAAAAAATTCTATTTATACTAGCAACTAAAAGACTCAAATATCTAATAGCTAAGAATAGCCTTACCTAAGGATGTAAAGGATTTTAGATGACATTGCTAAAGGAAATCAAAGACGACCTAAATAAATGGAAGAATATTCCATGTCATGGGTTGGAAGACTAAATATCATTAAGATGTTTATCCTACCCAAATTGACAGATTCAATACAATCCCAATAAAGGTTCTAACAACATTTTTTACTGAACTGAAAAAGCCAATTATCAAGTATATTTGGAAGGGTAAAGGGCCCCCAATAGCCAAAAACATTTTGAAAAGGAAAAACAAAACTGGAGGAATCACGCTACCTGACTTTAAATCATACTACCAAGCTACAGTGGATAAAACTGCATGGTATTGACACAAGGATAGACATTCTGATCAAAGGAACTAAATTAAGAGCTCAGATATAACCCATGCATATTTGGCCAACTAATATTTGAGAAGGCCACCAATCCAACTCAACTGGGACAGAATAGTCTCTTCAAAAGTAGGGCTTGGAGAACTGGATATCCATATCCAAAAGAATGAAAGAGGATCACCATTTCACACCCAATATAAAAATTAAGTCAAGATGGATCAAAGACCTAAATATAAGAACTGAGACCATAAAGCTCCTAGAAGATAACATAGGGAATCATTTATGAGACCTGGTAATAGGAAATGGTTTCATAAACTTTACACCCAAAGCACAAGCAAAGAAAAAAGCAAAAAAATGGGACCTCCTCAAAATTAAAAAGCTTTTCTTCTTCAAAGGAGTTTTTCAAGAAAGTAAAAAGGCAGCCTACTCAAGGGCAGAAAATATTTGGAAACTACCTACCTGATAAAGGCCTAATCTCCAGCTTATATAAAGAAATCTTACATCTTGAAAATAAAAAGAAAATCCATTTTTAAAAATGGACAAGAGAATTGAATAGACACTTTTTCAAAGAGGAAATACAAATGGCTAAAAAGAATATGAAAATATGTTCAACATCATTACATGTTAGAAAATCAAAACTACAATGAAATAACATCTTACACCCCCTAGACTGGCTGCTATTAAAAAAACCCAGAATACTACAAGTGTGGAGAGGATGTGGAAGAATAGAAACTCATCCACAGCTCATGGGAATGTAGAATGGTGCAGCTACTGTGGAGGACAGCTTGGCAGTTCCTCAGGAAACTAAGTACAGAATTGCCCTATTATCTGGCAATCCCACAACTAGGAATATACCCAGAAGAATTGACAGCAGGGATGTGAACAGACATATGCACACCAATGTTCATTGCAGCATTATTTATAATTGCCTAAAGTTGGAAGCAAACCAAGTATCCTTCAATGGATGAATGAAAAAATAAAATGCAGTATATACATATGATGGAATATTACTCACCTCTAAGAAGGAATGAAGAATTGACACATGTGACAACATGGTTAAATCAATAAGATCTTATGTTGAGTGAAACCAGGCACTAAAGGACAAATATTGCATGATCTCACTAATACAAACTATGGATACTGAGCAGACTCACAGAGGTAGATATGGAAGATAGTTTACCAGGAGAGAGAAAATGAGTAGTGAGTGGTGAGCCAATGCTCAGTCTGGGTAAAATATATGATAAGGTGGATGGGGGAGGTTTGGTAGTGGATGGTGTGATGGTGGTAGAGTGATGTGAATGGTACAGTGATGCTGGAGTGTGAGTGTGAGCAAGGTTAGGGGTTGGGTTGGACTATCCATAGAGCTGGGGGCAGGGCTAGAGGAAGGAACAGGTGAACTTTGGGGAGGTTGAGGACTGTGGTTGTGAGTACAATTTTGAGTGTTCTTTTAACAACTATGGCAGGGGGAGGATCACTGGTGCAGGATGGCAGTGGTGGGGTAGGTGTTGAGAAGGGTGCACATGGGGCATGCCTCTATGGAATATGAATGTGTTCGTGTAGTCATAGGGTATTATCTCAGTGGATGGAGACCCACACGGCAACTAAGAAAATATTAAATTCCCATCCTGGGGGCTCTTGCTATGTTTTCTAATAGAGTGGCAAGAATCTAGAGTACATAGGCAGTGCTTAATAAGAGAAAACAGACCAATACACCAAGACCGCAATATTAATGCTTGTACTTATGAACCTTATTTTTGTAAAATTGAAACCTAACCTAATAATACCCATTGCCTAAGAGTTTACCTCCTGGGAGTAGATGTGACTCAAGCAGTTGAGTACCTGTTTACTACATGGGAGATCCCAAATTCTGTTCCCAGTGCTTCCTACAAACAATAACAAACAGTGAGCAAAGAAATGTAAAAACCAACTCAGCAAAGAAAGGTAAAAACCAACAGCTAAGCCCAATGGGGCTTAGCAGTTGAGTGCCGGCTTCATATGAGGTCTCTAGTTCAATCCCTGGTCCAGGTACCTAAAAAAAAAAAATTAATTAATAAAAGAAAAGCAAAAAGGTTACCACCTGAAAACCTCCTATTATGCAAATGTGGCCTCTCTCAAAGCCAAACCATGCAAGTAAATTCACTACATACTCACTGCCATCTCCCTGGCATGGGATATGACTCCTGGGGAAGAGCCTCCCTGACACCAAGGGATTATTACCTAGCACTAACCAGCAATGCATTTAGAAAAAGACCTTGAACCAAAAGGGGAAAAAATTAAAGAAAATTAAATAAAAAATTAAATAAGAGATTTCAAAGTGGGTTGAGAAGTCATTCCAGAGGTGATGCTTATGCATAACCCAGGAGGATCTCACTAACTGCTACAATAAAGTGTCAAAGAGGGGTGCTCCAGGGAAACAGACATGGCTCAAGCAATTGGGCAGCTGTTTACCATGTAGGAGGTCCAGGGTTCGATGCCCAGGGCCTCCTGGTGAAGGCAAGCTGACCCATGTGGTGACTGGCCCACACAAGTGCAAGCTCATGTGGGAGTGCTGCCCCATGTGGGAATGCTGCCTGGTGCAGGAGTGACCCCAGTGCAGGAGTGCCATCCCAAGCAGGAGAACTGTCCTATTCAGAGAGCTGGCACAGCAAGATGATGCAACAAGAGCCACAGAGGAGAGGCAATAAGAGACATAAGCAGGAAAGGGAGCTGAGGTGGCACAAGAGAATGATCATCTCTCTCTCACTCTGCAAGGTCCCAGGGTCAGTTCCCAGAGCCGCCTAATGAAAATACAAGCAGACACAGAAGAACATACAGAGAATGGACACAGACAGTGGGGGTGGGGGTGGGGAGGAGAGAAATAAATAAATCTTTAAATAAAAACACAAAGAGGGGTGCTCCAGAGGGATCTAGAGACATCCAGACACTACAGGCAAGGCACATAACCCCATGAAATCAGTACCCATTGTGGGCCTTGCCTTGGAATATATGATAACCTATTTCCCCACTGTAACAGAGTTAGGCTCATTTATAATTTCCCTATACACGAGTCTTCTACCCCTTTTATTTGAAACTATAATTAGCACTATACCCGTTAAATACAAGTTCTAGAGACTTAATCTTTGGTCTGTTAACATGCTGGTTAAGCCCTGAATCTTGGCAGAGTTGTAGCCAACATCTACTTTCCAGTTCATCAGACTTGTCCAGGACAACTAACTAAATGATGACAGTAGGAAATCTCTATTCCAAAAAGTAAAGAGTATTTACAACTGCAAGGAAAACTGTTCCTTCCCTCCGCCCCATAAGATCTAAGCCTCCTCTCAATCTGAAGCAGAGCAGCATCACCATTCCCAAATCCTCATGGTTGAGGAATGAACAAACACAAGGGGGCAATACAACCATGGACCAAAGTGGACTTATTATTATCCTACCAATGGAAGAACTTGTAACACTGATATAAAGACAGTGGTCACCAGAGGTGCTGAGGGGAGGGAGAGGAAGAATAGGTGGAACATAGTGCATTTTTAGGACGTTGAAATTGTGCTGCATGATTTTGCAGTGACAGATACAGGCCCTTATATATTTTGTCAAAACCTGTAAAATCATACAGTGCAAAGTGTAAACCATAATGTAAACTATAGACTACAGTTAGTGGCGAAGTTTCAATACATGTTCATCCATTGTAACAAATGTTCCACACTCGTGTAAAATGTTATTAATAGGGGAAAATGTGAGAGGGGGAGGGGGTGGGTATATGGGAATCCCCTATATTTTTTATGTAACTTTTCTATAATATAAAATTTCTTTTAAAATAAAGTTAACTTATTATTGATATACAGGCAGTGGCCACCAGAGCTTCTGAGGGGAGGGAGAGGAAAGAATAGGTGTAACATGGGGACATTTTTGGGACACTGGAATTGTCCTGCTTGAAACTGCAATGACATTGCAATGATGGATACAGGCCAGTATACATTTTGTCATAACCTGTAAAATTGTGTGGGGCAGAGTGTAAACGATAATGTAAACTATAGTCCATGGTTAGTAGCAAAGCTTCAATATGTGTTCATCTATCGTAACAACTGTACCACACTAATGAAGAAAGTTGATGATGTGGGAAAGTATGGGAGGTTGCGTGGGGCATATGGGAATCCCTTATATTTTTTATGTAACATTCATATAATCTAAAGTTCTTTAAAAACAAAAATAAATTTTAAGTTAAAAAAATAAAAAATAAAATGAGACTCACCTCTCCCATAGAGTTATTCTGAAATTAAATAAGTGAATGCCTATGAGATGAGCTTTATGTTATAAAACTTTAAAGCCCCATCCACAGGTAAGGGACTCTATTCTCTACACTAATTTAAGGGCCCCTCACCCCCACTGACCTGCCATGGTGCTCCAAATTCCACGGTTAGTCATGCATTTTCCTTAGGGCACTGCAGGCCCCAATTAAAATACATCTCCATGTATCCATTAAGCCCCTGGCACCCACTATTGCGGCATCATGTCATCATTGCAATTAGTTTACCAGATTAACCCAGTAGAAGCCTGTTACTGAGCAAAAGCCGAGGGTTCTCTGCCCAATGCACTCTAGTGACAAATTCAGGAGACATTGGGGTTTCAAAGAGAGAGTTTTTTGCCAAGTGGCAAAGCAAAAACATCAGAATGCCCATCTGCCTAAAATCTGTCTACCCAAATCTAAGGAGTTTAGGGTTTTGATGGATTCAAACAAGGGAAGTTGGAGTGGTTACTCTTACAATAGTAAGTATCAACAAGGGTTAGGATTAGTCTCGTGAGTTTCAGTAATTTTAGGTATTGATTTCTGGCTCTTCTATAATATACTATAAAGTAAGCAAAAGCAACTATATAATGACTCAGTAATCATAATCATTTTTTAATTCTTGACTCTCAGTTACATTTCCTCCCTTTTGCTTATTGCCTCAATCTTGACAGTGCTCTAACTTCTTTATGCTCAGAAGGGGTGTTGGGGGAAACAGACATGGCTCAACTCACAGAGCATCCACCTACCAAAAAGGAGGTCCAGGATTTGATACCCAGGGCCTCCTGGCCCATGTGGTGAGCTGGCCCATGCACAGTGCTGCTGCACGCAAGGAATATGGTGCCATGCAGGGGCACACCCACATAGGGGAACCCCACGTGCAAGGAGTGCACCCTGCAAGGAGAGCTGCCCCATGTGAAAAAAGCACAGCCTGCCCAGGACTGGCACCGCACACATGGAGAGCCGATGCAGCAAGATGACTCATCAAAGAAGAGAGACAGTTTCCCAGTGCAGCCTGACAATGCAAGCAGATGCAGAAGAGCAAACAGCAAATGGACACAGAGAGCAGACAATGCGGGGGGGAGGGGGGGCAAGGGGAGAGAAATAAATAAAATAGATCTTTAAGAAAAAAAGAAGGGGTGTTGGCATTATGGGATAGAGGAATGAAATTGGCTGCCATCCTTGGGGAGACTGGTACCTTAGGTGTTAGTGCTTAACTGGCAAAGGAACAAGCCAGAGGCTTTATAGTCTCTGGAAAAAAAAACTTAATAAGGAAATTGAAATTTATAGTTTTAAATAACTATATTACATCGGGGAAATAATTTTTTTAGACAGGGCCCAGAGGAGTCCTTAAGGTTTTCAGGAACACTGTTGCTTGGGACTCTGCAATCTTATTGAAACCTGCCTAAGAGTAATGCCCCTAATGATCTCCCAATCCTATTTGAAATCAAGCCATTGAAATTTTATTTTGTTTTACTTCTTTTCCCCCTTTTGATCAAGAATCCCATAGTGCCAGGGAGAGACTTACCCCTGGGAGTCATTCCCCATGGTGCCAGGGAGATTTTGTCCTGGGAGTCATGTCCCATTTTGGGGAGAGGTAGTGAGCTTATTTGCAGAGTTTGGCTTAGAGAGAGACCACATCTGAGCAACAAGGAGGCTTCCAGAGAGTGACTTAATAAAAAATTAACAAATCAATTTTAATTTTTTAAATATATATATTTTTATTTTTAAAAATATACTTAGATTACATAAATATACATTAAAAAATAAAGGGGATTCCCATATGCCCTACTCCCTATACTTCAATTTTATTGATACATATTAATAAAGCATACAAATCATCCAAAATGTATAATTAGTGGTATTTGACATAATCACATAGTTGTACATTCATCAGCTCAATCATCATCAGAGCATTTTCATTAATTTGATAATAAAGAAAAAAACTAAGAAAATTCTTCACCACCTCGATCTCTCGCTACTTCCCCTGCTGTACACAGCCACTATTTCTGGCTATACTTGCCCAATTACTTATTTATTTATTAAGTAGTTTTATTGAGATAAATTCATATATCATAGGATCTATCCAAAGTATATATGATCAATAGTTTTTAGTATAATCACAATGTTGTGCATTTATCACAACAAAAAATTTTAGAACAATTTCATTATTCCAAAAAGAACTCTGTACTCTTTAGCAGTCCTTCCCAAGCCCTATATAACCACTAATCTAATGTCATCATTATAAATTGATTTATAGTGACATTTTTACACATGGAATCATGCAATATATAGTACTTTGTGTTTGATTTCTTTCACTTAGCATAATGTGTTGTGTTTTTTTTCATTTTGCTTGGTGTAGTAACATCCAGAGAGTGACTCTTAGGTTTAACTCTAATTAGGCTTCATTATAAAAATGAGTTTCCTTGGGTTTCTTTTCACAGGTCTCCCTGCTTTCAATTCTTAGATTTAGGCCTTGCAAAGTTCTCTGATTATAGTTTTAGTAAACTGGGAGCCCCTACTGCTTGACAGAATAGCAGGAATTCCCAAGGTGGGCAAGTTTCATGCTTTCCTGCCCCAGTGCCTGAAGGGACCTTGCAAATCCCTTTTATTTTATGCTCCAAACACTCTGAAATGCATCAGGGTACTACTTCAACCTATACAGAACACCAAGATCTCATTCCCCATCTTAGGTTCCTTGTTAAATAATGCTGAGCTAGGTTGTTCAAATAAACTGACCAGACAGATTAAATTAGATTGTGTGCCACAGCTATTTACAAAAAAAAATTTTTTTTATTGATTCAATGTTAAGTATTAATTGCATGACCATCATAGCACCTCTTTACATCACACAATCACCAGAATTAGAAATTGCTTTGAAAACAAAAAACAGGGCACAGTCCAATAATTAGAAGTTGCACACAGTTACTATATAGAAACCAGGTGCATGGTACAGTGCTGCTGTGAAAATAGAAGCCTGCAGATTTGACAAGGACGCCAAATCATGTTTTAGACAATTTTAAGAAAGTGGCAATACTGTTGAAGCAAAATACTCAACACAGCAGGAAACGAAGGACCAAAAACATGAAAAAAGAAAAAAGAAAAAAAAAAAGAAGCATTATATAACCTAATAAACATCTGACATTTCCTTTCCCTTTTGAGAATAAATACACTTAAGGTCACTTTTAGCCTTGGAACGGATATATGTTTGCCTATGATGATCTTGCTAACGACTACACATTATCTGATGTCCTCTGCTAGGATTATAGTTTTGAGAAAGCCATAGTTACAAGAGGCATCTACTGCAAATACCTAGAAATTCCTTTTATGGCAACCACTATAGAATTCACTTGTCTTAAACAGTGAACAAGGGAGGATGGCCTCAAGTTTCCTTTGCAATAATAGTATGTGTTGAGGATCAAGTGGCTTTCAAGCAGCATGGTGGGTGTGAAAATGTTTGCAGTTTTGATCATTCTGTTGCGTTTATGGGTTGTTGAGTCTGTAAAGACATCGCCCCATTGGGCTGAGGTACGCTTTCTAGCTCCACCATTGTCCAAGTGGAGTGCCGTTTCTTCTGATGTGAAAGTGTTCACATCGACATCGTGGAGTCCACTTCTCCGACGACGAGCATTCGATCCGCTGCTTACCCGTGGAGGAGAGCCTGGGGACTCGAGCGCGCTATGCTGGCCATCGCACCACTAAGCCCGTGCAGAGCCGCGGCTTCCCGGAAGGGCTGCAAACCAGCCTCTGCAGATGAGCTAGCTTCCGCTGAAGTGCTCCGTTAGGGGGCACTACAGTCAGTCCTGGGGGAGCTCTAGAGTTCCCAGGTGGAGGAGCTTTTCCACACAGGAAGCTGATCAAATCTTCTCTACGTACAGTTCTTCTGCGTTTTTTAACCCAAGCCAACACATCCTTACTGCGACGCTGATAGCCAATCTGAATTCCAATATCAAAACTTCGCTGACGGGTATCCACGCTTTCTTTGCAGAGACTGGTGACGGCGGTGGCTGCATTTTGGAAGGGGACCCGGAGAGCAAGTCCTGGCTGTGACACGCTCGGGCTTTGTGGAGCCGGGCCGCGGCGGTGGCCGGGTTCTGGCAGAGGCGCCGCAGCTCCCGCGGCTTGTGCTCGGGCTGCGCGGCCGCCGCCTCCTGCAGCTCGGGGGCAGCTGCTCGGCCTGCGCGGCCTCGGCCAGGCGCTGCCCACCACTCGGAGAACCAGTGCTCGGGTCGTGCTCCCGGACCTCGGCCTCGCCCTCCTCCCGCCGCGCCTCCCTCCTCCGCGGCCTCCTCAGGCGGGGCCCCGCGGGAGCGTCGTCGTCGAGCGGCCCGGCGGCGGGGCCCAGCGGCCGGCGGCGGCTCCTCGCGGCGGCCCAGCCTCCTGCACCCCGGGGGCCTGCGAGCCCCGCCCCGGGCCTCCCCACCCCCGGAACCCCGCTGGGGGACGCCGCGACCGGGGGACCGCCGCCGCTCGCCTCGCCCGCCTCGCCCGCCGGCACCTCCTACCGCCCCCCCAGGGCGCCGACCGCCGAGCCCACCCATAAGACTCAAAAAAAATTTTTTGACAAAATTAATTTCTCCTTTTTTGGTCCTCATAAGTATTATAGGTTAAAAATACAGATAGCATTACTTTTTACTTTGGATTATGATCCACCTTAGTCTTTAACTAGATCAGTCCCATCCCCTTTTGGCTGAAGTCTGATCCTCTCTTTAGCTTCTTTAACACTTGCTGCGTGGGGTGGCCTTTTTCAGTTACTGCTGCTTCTCAGCACCTTTAGAGCTGGAGAACTTCAGCTCTGAGTCTCAGATGTCATCAGACACCTAAAGTTCCAGGGAGCTACTAGGTTACAGAGAAAGAGCAGAGCATCTCGGAACTTAGAAATAACAAAGTCCCAGGGTAAAGGTGACTGTTATAAGAGCTTACAGTCTAGGCCCTAATTCCCTTAGGAGCATCTTTAAATGAAACTATTTTTAGAAATAAAAATCATGTGATGATTAATTTATATTGAGGTGATTGGGCACAGACCATCCGCAGAAGCTTTGTTTCATTTACCTTTACACCTTTACCAGGGTTACATTAATCAACAGATAGAACATAGCTTAACAGACTTGCTTTGCTTCTCTTTAAAAGTCCCTTTTTGATGAAGATGAAGTTCTGGGAAATGGATGTAGTTCAAGCAGTTGAGCTCCTGCCTACCACATGGCCGTCCAGGGTTCGGTTCCTGATGCCTCCCAGAGGAGATGAGCAAGACCACGAGCATACTCTGGTATGATATGGAATCTTGGTCTTCTGGACAGAATACTCAGATAATTAAGAAAACTTTTTATAAACTTTCATTAAGAGCAGACTAATAATCCAAGAAAATGTCATTATTTTAACAGAGAGAAAACCAAACTCCAGTTTTGTATGAACACTCAGTTTGATACGAAACCTTTTTTAAGGTTAAAAAGTATCATCAGTTTATTAAATTTTAATTAGCGTTGACTGTGACACACACAATTCACACTCACAAACCCTCTGTGACTTTCCGTATCCATTCAGATCAGCCTGCATGTTCCTACCTTTCATAAAACTAGGCATTTGCCTTAGGAAAACACACGCCCTGAAACTATGGCAAACAAAATTCCCTTCTGCAAGCCCTCTGCGACTTTCCATGTCCGCTCAGGTCTTGTCCTACATATTGGTACCACTCGTTCTGTGAAAGCCAGTGATTCCACTTCAGGACAAAGCTACACTCTTTCCTTTAACAAAGCACATGCTGCAGGCTTGATACACCTGCACGCTTTCAGTTACCAAAAAAGATCTCTGAATTGCTTTCATACATCCTACAAAATATGATCATTTTAAAATAACATTTGCCAAAATAAACTCATTAAACACAAACTTACATTTTTCATCTTAAAGATCTAATAGACATAATGCTAGCTTATTTTATTAGTCCCCATATAAACATAGGGAGAACATACCCAAGTAGATTAAAATGGAAACAATGATGGTTTATGTAAGAAATGTTTTTTCTCTTCTTCCACAGGTTAAAAACCTCCTTGTTTCCATAACATTCTAAAATGAACAACCTCAAAAGCATACGATCTTTGAAGAATATGCTACAATTGTTCTTAGCATTTTGCCCAAAGCATAATCCAGGAAAACCATTTTTACAGCTCTCAAGGAGCTTTACTTAGTGAAGTCTGGCAATTAGATTACAAATTTTTTTTCCATTAAAAAAATTGATGTATATCATTCATACATGAACATACATAATAAATAAGTGTATAGCAAAAGTTGTGAATATAAAACAAGCATACATAATATCACACAGGGCTCCCATACCTCACCATACCTGGCAAGTCGATTTTATTTAATTATCCCCGAGGCTACACATGTTTTTCTTTCTTCTTTTTTTTTAAGTGAGGTACCGGGTCAAGGGATCGAATCCAGGACCTCACCTGTGGGAAGCAGGCTCTCAGTCTCTCGAGCCACATCTGCTCCCCATGGTTTTTGTTTTTTGGCTATCTGGTTGTGTCATTGTTCTTTTGGTGTGTCACCACACCTCTTGGGGGCCTGTGCCTCTCCGTGCAGGTCTGGGACTCTTTTCTATTTTTCACCAGGAGGTCCTGGGGATGAGACCCAGGTACTCCATGTGGTAAACGGGAGCTCAACTGCTTGAGCCACAGCCACTTCCATCCCCATGTTTTAATAATGAAAAGAATAATAGTCTCAAGGTGGGAATTCCCTCAGAACTCTACAGCAATCCAGGAACCCACTCTGCAGAATAAACCAGGCAAAACATGGCTTATTCCATAACATTTTCCTTGTGATTATCTCCCCAAACCCCCGTAGAGAGCACTCTAACTTAAACCCACACCATCTCCATCATTTTGGGCCCTGCCCTTCCCCCTGAGCTGCCTCTGCTGGGAAAGCCCTGGAGCCAGAGATTCAGAAGATGAGAAGATTGTGACTCAGGCAGCCTGACTGAGGAGTTACCCCAAAGGCACTGGCTTCCTTAGGGGACAAAGAGCCCTCGGATCGGGTGCTGCTGTTTTCTGTTTCAGGGATTTTTTATTTTTCTTCCATTTTTTTGTCCAAGTAGTTTTGTCTATCTAGATTTTGGCATGACCTTCCTGTTCATTAATTAGTAAAGGTCTGAGTATTCTGGCTTTTAAGTTTAAATGGTAAGATGGCAGGAGGAGTTAAAAAGAGCTTCTAAAGCTTGACTTTCCTAATTTTGGGGACCCCAGGAGTACTAGTTTATATACAAGCACTTAATTTTTTAAAGCAATTTGAATAGAGCTCTTTTAAGAATTTTGTTTGTTACTTTGGCATTACCATCTGGAGATGTGAAAATATATACAAACAGACAGACGCAAATAGAAACACACACACACACAAACAGAAACACAGAACACATAAAAGTCACTAAGGTGAACCACCATTTTTTGCTCTTTCCTGGTATGACCTGCAGTTAAGCTCTCTACCACGTATATTCCTCCTATAGGATCTGAGGGTTTACATTTAATCTTGTCACCTGAGGCTCCAGGTGGAAGGCTGAGGGAAGTGGTGTTTTCTTCATTCCTGGGCTCTGCCAATTGCCACCCAGTTTTCTTCTGTGGGGGGCGGTGGTTACCAGGGGATGGGAGGGCAATCATTTTTCCAGTGTCCTTCTTTCCTGAAATGTGCACATATATACGTTCTTTGGGGCCTCCCTGTTCGTTTATTCCTGTAGGCAGTTCGTAGAGGGGTAGAAATTTTGCGGTGGCTCAGCTCTGGTTTTAGAGAGCAGCCCTGTCTGAACTGAGTACCCTGACAGGTGTGGGGTGGGGTGGTTATTTCCATTCTCAGGCTCAGCAAAGGGGAATAAACAGGAGGAGCTAAATAAAGGCTTCATTGGGTTCTTTGGGATTGAATCTGGGAGGACATTTCTCGAAACAGTCTTTACAGGTAAGTTTTTAAATTTTCCCATTAATACTGACTTTTCAGAGAGATAAATAAGTACAGAGACAAATAAATTCAGACAAATATGTCTGAATATGCATGATCTCAACAACACATCAGTTAACAATTGGACATTAAACACTTAATTTTACTAAATACCACTTAATTGCTGGATTACTTATTTCTTCAGGAATATACTCAACAGACAGACTCAGACCAGGGCCTCAAACCCTGGATGGAAGAATGGTACTCAGAAACTAGGAAGGTGTAGAGGTCAAAGCAAGAGGGATTGTTCTGGAAGCAGGGCCCAGGGCCTCAAACCCAGGCCCAGGAGACTCAAACCTCCATCCAAACTCCCCAATCCACGTCTACTAGTTAGATGCCCAGATCTGGAACTGGAAAATTTCTGCCTTTGAAATGTTAAAGTGGTGAGGGGCCTGGAGTGCCAGCAAGGCAAGAAAATTCCAACAGCTGAGGTTTTAAACCAACGGGGTCTAGCAGCTGCAAAAGGCTAGGTGCTCACCTGTCCTGCTGGGGCTCCAGAACCTTGGGCAGATTCCTTTTTCCTTAGGGACCCTTGGTCTCACTAGAGCTGCCAAAGTATTACTGAGCAAAAAGTGGAGGGTTCTCTGCCCAATCACTCCAGTGACAAATTTTAAAGAGAGAAAGTTTGTTGCTAAGTGGCAAAGCAAGAAGATAGGGTGGTCTATCAACCCAAAACCTAAGGAGTTCAGGGTTTTCATGGATTCAAACAAGGGGAGATGGAGTGATTACTATTATATATTACAATAGCAAGTACAAACAAGGATTGGGATTAGTCTAGGGTAATCATCACGATGTAAGTATAAGCAAGGGCTGAGACTTAGTCTAATGAGTTTCTGTAATTTTAGATACTAACTTTTGGCTATTCCATAATATACCAGAAAGTAAGAAAAGGTGTCTATGTATGACTCAGTAATCATAATAATTTGTTTATTTCTAAGTCCCAGTTACAACACTGGGCCAAATGAGAGGACTCAGAACCCAGAAGCTCCATATGGAAGAGAGAATGTGGGGCAGGAGGTGGGGGCACCATGGAATGATGCTTCTGGGCATTCCAAGAAGCTGCAGGGAAATGGGAGGGGTGGGCTCTAAACACAAGCCCAGTCATTGTCAAGCCATCACCATCACCCAGACAGACCTGGCTAAGTTTCCTGCCTGGAAGGACTCCTGGGTGAGGTGGCTTAGAGGGGTCTGGGCCAAGACTGTCCCTTGGGGCTGGGAGCAGGTGTCTGACCCATTTGGCCCAGGGTGGTTCACTTGGCCCAGGGCCTCTGAGCTGCTGTCTGTAGGAAGTCCATGCAGCACAGCCCTCCCAGTCCTCGGGGGCAAGCTGGCCTGGCCAGCTGTGGGTACCAGGAACAGGTCATGCCTCCTGGGAATGGGTGTGAGAAAATGGGAGGGATGGTAGCTGCTGGCCATGTTAGGATTGGGCCTTTCTGCATCCCTGCCCAGGGGCTGTGTAAAAAGGGGCTTCAGAGAAGCACTGCCTTTGGCCAGAGCTAACACATCTTTGCTTGTATTAGTCAGCCAAAGGCGTGCTGATGCAAAATACCAGAAATTGGTTGGTTTTAATAAAGGGTATTTATTTCAGGTAGGAACTTACAGATACCAGTCCACAAAGTATAAGTTACTTCCCTCACCAAAGGCTATTTGCACGTGTTGGTGCAAGATGGTTGCTGACATCTGTAAGGGTTCAGGCTTCCTGGGTTCCTCTGGGCTCACCTCCTCTGTTTCCTACACAGGGTCAGCTATAGACTATGAGGCTCTCTAGGCTCTGCCTCTTTCTACAAAGTTAGCTGTAGACTATCAGGCAAACGGCTCTGTCTCTTCACCTGGGGCTCCAGCTTCAGCATCAAATTCCATCATTAAAACTCCAGCATTAAAAGCCCTCAACTCTGTCCTTTTCCAGCCTTTTCTGGAAATTCCTCTGTAATATTGGGCTCTCTTTGATAATGGTAGTTGAGTTCAGAGGCTCTATGCCAGCATAAGTAAGATGCATGCAACATTATCCCAAATGAACAAGAGAGGGGAAAGAAACCAGGGAACATGAGCAGGTGATGGGCCTGGGAGCCATGTCCTCCATGGGAGGCTTGTTACTAGTATATCAGTAGCTGCTGCACTGAAAAATGTGAAGAAACAGAGAGAGCCATGATTCCTAAATTTGGGTGCTCTGAGAATTATCAGCAAAGCCTGGGCATCAACAGGGATGGGCAAAGGGGCTCCAGTTAGCGGTGCCAGTAGCCAGATTTCTGCTCTCCAAAATGCTGTGTGGGTGAGGCTGGTGTCTTTGCTTCAGGGGACAAAGTGATTTTGTTTGCAAAGGCAATCCAGTAAGGAAAGGAGTTATTTACATTGACCCCAAAAGATAATTGAATGAGACAACAGCATCAGGCCTCGGTTTAGTAGCAAGTGTCTTCTCTCCTGCGTCCAAGGCCCCGTGGGGATCTTATCATGGGGCATCTGTGCCACACGGGTGTCCATCAGTCACCCATGGTTGAGGCTTCTGAGAGTCCAGGGGACAATACTGGGACCCAGTGGGAATGGCAGCACTGCCCATTCCTGTACCTGCTGTGTGCCCAGATCTGTGTCTGATGCTCCTTGTTCCCCCTTTCATGTTCTCAGCACTTCAGGGTGATGTGGTTGGCACCTTACATCCATCCTACAGATGCAAATACAGGCACTTAGAGCAACACAGAAAAAGGCTGTGGTACAGGGCTAGTGCTCAAAAGAACATATTTCCAATGCTGATTTTTCCAAATCAAACACAAGATCTCTTTCAAGTTCCCTCATTGATGGTTGAGTCTTGGGAGTATCATTGTGGAGTATGAAGGAGCAGGAGTCAGTGAAGAAAAGTAAGAGAAGTTTCCTCAAAGATCTGGTCCTAGAGTAGCCATTTCAATGGTGATAATGATCACAGCACTAAGTCTGCATCACACACTGGACAGAGTTCAAATCCTTACCCCCATTTTATCCTCCCTCAACCCTTTGAAATGGGCAGTGTCCAGACCCCCCTTTCCTAGGTGTGAACCAAAGGTCAAGCTGTGATTGGAGCTGGGAAGGAAATGGTGCTGTCCAGCAGCATGGCCTTGGGGCAGGCATCTCTCTTGAAATGAATGTGTCTTTTCCCTGAGGGCTTCTGGCCATGGATTGAGGAATGTCCATGGGTCTCTGTCTGTCAGGGTCTCAGAGCCCACCCAGGGTTAGGGAAGATGGGGGAGGCAGCTGATGACTTTTCCAATCAGACCAGGGCATGCCCTTTCAGCATTTCACAAATTCCACATATATTTTTGAGCCATCAATGAGCCAAGCACTGAACTCAGACCAATATCACAAATATCAATTTATTTCCCAAGTTAATGACAAACATATGAAGGAAAAGCCAAAAATGATAAGCAGTACAGTGCATAGGAAAAGGGCTGGGAAAACTCTTACTGGCCTGAAGAAACTCTTACTACTTGGGGCATTCAGGGAAGGCTTGTGAGAGGGGTCATCCTTCAGTTGGCCTCTTGTGGAAGGTGTAGTTTTGCAGCCCTCCAGGGAGAGGAGGACAGAGTGACCAAACTGGAAGTGCAAAACAAAACTAAGTGAAGGAATGGATACCTCTACAATTATAGTGGGGAACTTTAACACATCATTATCACCATTAGAAAGAACATCTCAACAGACAATCAATAAAGAAACAAAGACTTTGGACAATATATTAGAGGATCTAGACCCAATAGACATATACAGAACATTACACCCAAACACAGAGGTATATACATTTTCTCAAGCATGCATGGATCATTCTCCAAGATAAACCACATAATAGGCCACAGAGAAAGTGTCAATGAATTCAGAAAGATTGAAGTTATACAAAATAATTTCTCTGACCACAGTGGAATGAAGCTGGAATTCTGGAAGGGCCAGAGGACCAGATCAGGCACAAAGATATGGAAGTTAAGCAACACACTCTTAGACAAACAGTGGGTCAGGGAGGAAACCTCAAAAGAAATCAGTAACTGCCTCGAAACCAATGAAAATGACAACACAAACTATCAAAACATATGGGATGCAGCAAAAGATGTACTTAGAGGGATATTAATAGTCATAAAATTCATACATCAAAAAGAAGAAAGAGCTAAAAATGAAGATATAACTGCACACCTTGAGGAATTAATAAAAAAGAGCAACAAACTAAGCCCATAGGAAGAAGAAAGAAAGAACAAAGATCAGAGCAGAAGTAAATGAAATAGAAAATAAGAATGAACTAGAAAAAACAAAACAAAGAGCTGGTTCTTTGAGAAGATCAATGAAATTGGCAAACCCTTAGCTAAACTAAAAAGGAAAAAAAGAGAGAAGAAGCAAATACACAAAATAAGAAATGAGAAAGGGGATATCACCACTGACCCCACAGAAATAAAGACTACCCTAAAAGAATATTTTGAAAATCTATAGGTCAACAAGAAGGACAATTTAGAGGAAATGGGCAAATTCCTAGAAATACATAAGCAGCCTACATTGATGAGAGAAGAGACTGATGATCTCAGCAAAGCAATCACAATAAAGAGATAGAATCACTAATTAAAAACCTCCCAACTAAGAAGAGCCCCAAGCCAGATGGCTTCATAGTTGACTTCTACCAAACATTCTGGAAAGAACTAACAACAATCTTCTTTAAACTCTTTTTAATAATTGAAATGGATCATTGCCTAACTAATTCTATGATGCCAACAATTACCCTAATACCAAAGCCAAACAAAGACAGCACAAAAAAAAGAAAATTACAGACCAATCTCTCTAATGAACCCAGAAGCTAAAATCCTGAACTGAATACTTGCTAATCAGATTGAACAACACACCAAATGAACTATACACCATGACCAAGTGGGTTTCATCCTTGGTATGCAAGGATGGTTCAACTTAAGAAAATCAATCAATGTAATACACCACATAAACAGATCAAAGGAAAAGATATCACATGATCATATCTATAGATGCAGAAAATGCATTTGCCAAAATATAGCACCTTTTCCTGATAAAAACACTTCAAATGATAGGAATAGAAGGAAACTTTCTGAACATGATAAAGGGTATATATGAAAAACCCACAGCTTACATCATTTACAATTAGTGAAATCCTAAAATTTTTCTCTCTTAGATCAGGAGCAAGACAAGGATGCCACTATCACCCTTCCTATTTAACATTGTGTTAGAAGTACTTGCTTGAGCAGAGGCAAGAACCAGATATAAAAGATATAAATTGGAAAAGAAGTAGTCAAAATTTCACTATTTGCAGATGATATGATCCTATACAGAGAGAAAGCCCTGAGAAATCTACAATAAAGCTTCTGGAACTTATGAAGCTGCAGGTTATTAGATCAATGCATAAAAATCAGTAACATTTCTGTACACCATTAATGAGAAATCTGAGCAAGAAATCAAGAAACAAATACCATTTACAATAGTAAATTAAAAAATCAAATACCTAAGAATAAATTTAACTAAAAACATAAAAGACATATACACAGAAAACTACACAACATTGTTAAAGGAAATCAAAGAAGACTTAAATAAATGGGTAAATATTCCCTGTTCATGGATAGGAAGACTAAATATCATCAAGATGTCTATACTACCCAATCTGATCTACAGATTTAATGAAATCACAATAAAAATCAACAGAGCATTTTTTAATGAACTGGAAAATCTAACTATGAAATTTATTTGGAAGGCCAAGCAAACCTGAACAGCCAAAGACATATTGAAAAAGAAAAAGAAAATCACAGGAATCACACTACCTGACTTTAAAACATACTAAAAAGCTATAGTGGATAAAACAATATTGGCAAAAGGACAGACATACTTATCAATGGAACAAAATTGAGGGTTCTGATATAAATCCTTGCATGTACAGTCATCTGGTATTTGACAAGGCCACCAAGCCCACTCAACTGGGAGAGAATGGCCTCTTCAACAAATGATGGTTCAATAATTTGCATCCATATTCAAAAGAATGAGAGAGGATTACCATCTCACACTGTATACAAAAATGAACTTAAGATGGATCAAAGACCTAAATATAAGAGCCAAGACCATAAATATCTTGGAAGACTGTTGCCGCCTTTCTCCACCCCTCCTCCCCTTCCAGCTCCCGCCTTCCTTCCCGCCAGTCCCGCCCATATTGCCAACCCACAATCTGCCCTCTTCCCCAGTAACTGCTTACCTCAGGTCTATCCATCAGCTTCAGCCTGTCCACAGCTGCCCCTTAGCCAACCCTCCCTTCATCACGCCCCTCCCTCTACCCAACCCTATATAGCTAAGTGTACTTCCGTAATAAAGCAGACCTGTTCTTGCGCTCAAGCGGTCTCCGTGGTTTTTCCCCAACCGCGCGTCCCCCATGCCTGGAGAACCGGTGCTCCCTCTTGGGGCACCCCCCGCCGGTGGTTCGGCAGGAGCAAGCCCCCCCCCGACTCTTGGGCCTGAGCGAGGATGAAACCCCCACGCTCAGCTACAACTGGCGCCCAACGTGGCGGCTCCTCCCCCAGCCCCTCTCTGCTGCTGCTGCTGCTGTGATCGTCCTCCTCTCCAGGTAGGGACCCCTCGCCCGGACGAGCCCCAAGGGACCCCTTGCCGTCGTCCCATCCCTATCCCGTCATGGGCGCCTCTTTGTCATTGCATTAGGCGCCGCAAGTCAGAGCCCTCGCTGCCCTGCTCGATGCCAATGGAGTCCGCGTCTCCTTGCGGCAGCTCCAAAAGTACTGGGATCTCTTGCTCCCTTTTAATCCGTGGCTCGCCACCTGCCAACTCTGGAGCCCGGACACACACTCACGACTCATAGATCGAGTCACTTCCGCCATGGAGCACGAGAAACGCACCTTCCCAGCAGGCCTCTTACCCGTTCTCGTTGCCATTCGCGCCTGTCACCTTGGCGCTCTGACTGAAGCCGTTTATGAAGCTTCTCCTAAACAGCCTCTAGACTGTGATCCCGATGAGTCCGCCGACACTGACTCTCTGTCTAACCAACTCGCTGCCGCTCTCGAGCGCGACCCTCCCCACCCGAGCTCCCTGCAGCAGACAGAAACCACCCCTGCCGTTCCCCAAGATGGCGGACTTCCGCCTTCTTCCCCCACTTCTGCCCAAGATGGTGCACATCAGGCTTCTTCTCCGCCGGTGTCCTCCTCCTCCCACCTCTACCCGCCTCTTCCTGCCCAGTTAGCATCCGGTTCGGGCACGGAAACTGCATGGTCGCCATCTTCCGCTAAACCGGAAGTGCCCCTCGCGCCATTTTGTCCGCTGCCAGATGTGGCTGCTCCGCCATCTTGGCCGGCGCCCGGAAGGGTCCTGCCACCATTTTGTTGTCACCCGGAAGCCGCTAAGCCGCCATTTTCTCACCCATGTTCCGCTTATCCTTTGCCGCCGCCGTACGGCAATAGCCCTTCACCTGCCTTGGCTGCTCCATCAGCCCCCGGTGCCACGCCTCCTCAAACCCCTCAGCTGTATCCGCTGAATCTGCAGCCCACGCCGCAGCGACCCCAAACTTGGCTACCCTTTACAGCGGAAGAGGTCAGGACCCTCCGCAAAGCTGTAAAGGAAGACGGAATTGGCAGCCCTTATGCGCAGCAACTACTTGAGGAGTTGGGGACCCAACTCGTTCTCCCATATGACTGGATTGCACTAGCCCGTGCCATCTTAACGCCGGGTCAATTTATTGAATGGCGTGCCCATTACCAAGCAGCTGTTGACCGGCAAATCGTGGAGAATGCCCAAGCTGGCGTCCTCGATCCCTCCAATGCATACACGGGGACCAACAATTATGCAGACCCTCGTTCTTACCTCCAAATTGACCCAGGGTTTTGGCACCGGATAAAAGTCCTCGTCCAGCGGTCTTTCTCTCTAGTCTCCACCAAGCAGCCCACCAAGCTCATGCAACTGCTTCAAGACTCTAATGAGACTTTCCCAGCATTTGTCATCCGCGTCCTGGAAGCCTGTCAGTGGAAGATTTCCAGCAAGGATGCCCAGTTTGTGCTGGCCAAAGAACTTATCATAGACGGATGCCTTGTGCCATTCCGAGCCGTAGTCCTTCCCATACATGATAAAGCTCTGCACAAGTGGGTCCTTGCTTGCCGCGACGTCGACCCGCAAGTCAAAACGCTCACCGCTGCCTTTGCCTCTGCCATGGCTGTTTCATCCAGCCCCACTTCTGTCTGCTTTCGGTGCGGCCAGCCCGGCCACTTCGTCCACGAGTGCTCCCAACCAAGCCCAGCGCCTCGCTCAGACCCGCCGTTGCGGCGGCCAAGGGGCCCTTCTACGCCATGTCCACATTGTGGGAAAGGATATCACTGGGCCCGTGACTGCCGTTCTGTCCAAAGTCCTCAGCAGCCTTTAAACTCCCAGCGGGGCAGGCCTCAGCCCCACCCCCAAGAGGCCCCCAGAAGAATTCCCAAGCCATAATGTGGACAATGCCCATCACATGCCGCCAGAAACCTTCACTGGAGCTCAAAATCAATGGGCAATGGCTCGATGGACTTCTAGATTCTGGCGCTGAAGTCTCCTGTGTTCCCTTCGAAGTCGCTGCGTTCAATCAGTGGCCCCTAGAAACTGGCCCTCAAGTCATCGGCGCCACGGGAGCTGCTACCTCCTGGAAAACATCCCAACCTCTGCATTGGAGCAACCGAGAAGGCCACGAAGGCCAAATTCGCCCACTCGTCCTTTCGTCTGTCCAAACCATCTTATGGGGGAGAGATGTCCTCAGCCAGCTAAAGGCCCGAATCACCACAGAAGCCTTCTCAGCTGCGCTGCCCCCCCCTTCTAGGGGCCACTGCTCCCATCTCAAAACCTGACCCTATCCCTCTGGAATGGGACACAGAGGAGCCCATCTGGATCGAGCAGTGGCCCTTGCCAGCTCACAAGCTGCAAGCTCTCTCTGCCCTCGTTGAAGAGCAGCTACAAGCAGGGCATATAGAGTCATCCACTAGTCCCTACAATTCACCGGTCTTTGTCATTAGCAAGAAGAACACCGGCAAATACCGCCTTCTCCACGACCTCTGTGAGATCAACAAACATATTAAGCCAATGGGATCACCTCAGCCAGGATGCCCGCACCTCACTGCAGTCCCCTAACATTTTCATGCAGCAACCATTGACATCAAGAACTGCTTTTTCTCTATTTCTCTTCACCCCCGGGACTGTCCACGATTCACGTTCACAGTTCCGCGCATCAACAACCAAGGCGCAGCTCAGCGATTTCAGTGGCGAGTATTGCCTCAAGGCATGCGCAACAGCCCGACTATGTGCCAACTGTATGTCAACCATGCTGTTGAGCCGCTGCGCTCCAAGTTCAATCCGGAGCACACATACATCCTCCACTACATGGACGACCTCCTTTTAGCAGCGAGCTCCAGTGCGCTCCTCAATGATCTGCTCTCGGCAATAATAACAAACCTCTCCAGCCTCGGGCTTACTGTGCAGTCTGACAAAATAAACCTCCAGCCTCCTTTCCAATTTTTAGGCTTTCATTTTCATCGGCTTATCCAGCCCACAAGCCCAAAAATCCACCTCTCTCCGAAGATGACATTAACTGAGCTCCAACAGCTCTGCGGGCAAATCAATTGGCTTCACTTGGCGCTTCCCATCACAACAGCGCAAATGCAGCTTCTCTTCGAGCTTTTGCAGACAAGGGACAGCCCTCCAACGGCGACCACTCGCAGCATCATCATCACTCCAGAGGCTCGAGAAGCCATCCAACAAGTCAGCGCCGCCCTGCAACAGTGTCGCCTGGAGCGGTTCTCCCCCACCCTTCCAATCTTGGCTTTAGTTCTGCCAACGCCAATCACTCCCACAGGTCTCTTGTGGCAAGATGGCCCTCTCCTTTTTCTGCATACGTCAAAGAGCAAACTCCCGAAAATCTGCCCTTTTATAAGGGCCTGGATCGCGTTGGCCACTGACTTAGTACTTCTCTCCATACAAACGTATGGCATCCCGCCACACACCATTGTCTGGCCTTTAGATGCCAAGGGAGTTACCTCCCTCATCATGAACAATGCCCAAATGCAGAGCCTGGTAGAGCTCTTTCGCGGCTCCTTTGACAACCACTATCCTCATCACCGATTGCTGCAGGGAATGTCTCAATTGGCGTTTTCCAACCCGTTCCGTCCATTGCCCGCATGGAACCCGATCCCTTCAGCCATCACTGCCTTCACAGATGCCTCAAAAACGGCGTTTGCTGCCATCATATACACTCCTGGGAATCCTGAGCCACGGCAACTGCTGTTCGCAAATGACTTTTCTGTTCAAGTGGGCGAGCTTCTAGCTGTCGCTGCAGTCCTCAATCTCCACCCAGACCAGCCTCTCAACATCTTTACTGACAGCCTATACACTCTTCAGGTGTGTCGCAGCCTCCCGCTTGCTACTTTCCTACCAGGTGACTCAAACATCGATCGGGCGCTCGCCTTCGTACAGCGACTGCTTGAGGCGAGGCAGCAGCCCTGGTTCATTGCTCATATCAGAAGCCATTCTGGCCTACCAGGACCGCTGGCTCAAGGGAATGACCTCGCTGATGCTTCTGTGTCAAGCCGCCAGGTAAACCCGGTCCTCCTACATGAAAACCCTGCCAACGGGCCGCGGCTTGGAGACTTTGTTAATCAAGCCAAGCTCCTGCATTCCCAATTCCACTTCTCTGCATGGTCCATCCGGAAGCTCTTCCCAGACCAACCCATTGAAACTTGCAAACACCTTGTGTGCGCGTGCCGGACTTGAGCGCTGTTGTTGCCACTTGGGCCTTTGCAGCCTCAGGGTGTTAACCCCCGCAGCCTCCGCCCGAACTCAAGGTGGCAATTAGATGTCACTCATGTCAGCGCATTTGGCCGCCTCAAATATCTTCATATGGCTATTGATACCTTTTCGCATCTGTGCTATGCAGTCCCTCTTGCGGGAGAAAGTGCTAAACACTGTGTCCAGGCGCTTCGCCAAGCTATTTTGTTCATGGGAATTCCATGGGATCTCAAAACAGACAACGGACCAGCATATCACAGTGCTGCCTTTGCCAGCTTCATGCAGATGTATCACATCACGCATCATTTTGGCATTCCATACAATCCACAGGGGCAAGGAATTGTCGAGCGCACTCACCAACAGCTCAAGCTACTCATTCAAAAAGAAAGGGCCTCCTCTCCCCACAAGGCCCCCGCCGACGTCGTGACTGCCTGCCTCATTCATCACAATCTCCTAACCTTCGATGACCATGGACTCTCCCCCACCTATAAACACTGGGGACCCATGTGGCAGCCCTCGCAAGTTCCCCTTGTCCATTGGAAAGACCCTGCCACAAATCGTTGGCAAGATCCAGCTCCCCTCCTAGCGCAGGGGAGGGGCTTTGCTTGCGTCTTTCCAGATTCTGAGCCGCAGCCACTCTGGGTTCCTGGGTGCTGCATCTGGCCCGCCACTGACCCACTAGTTCCACCGAATGATCAACACCCTATGCCTTCGATGCCGCACCGTCAGATGATGCCTCTACACAGCCTCGCAGCCGTTCTCTTCATCCTGGCTTCCCTCGCTCTCCCAGCCGCTGCCAACCCGAGTCACCAGCCCTTCAATTGGACCCTCTCCCTCTGGCAACAAGAAAGGCTCCTCACCTCGAACGTAACCGCCTCCGCCCCCTCTTTCACTACTGATGTCGCCAACCTCACTGGACGCACGAACCTTCCGTCTTATGAGTGGGGGGGACACAACCCCGCTGCCACAGGTTTCTACATGTGCCCATCCTCCGCCAGAGGATGCCATGACCCAACGCACTATTACTATCCTTCCTGGGGGTGGGAAACCATCGCCCACGGATGGTCCAGCGCCCCTAACAAAGACCCATACCTCACTCTCCAGCGTAATGCTACTCGATGGAACACCATCACACTCACAGTCAAAGACCCCAACTCCGACCTCTGGTTACGAGGCTGCATGTGGGGAGCCTGCCTGTATGCAGTAGGCTACGATTACGGTGCCATTATCACTATAAAAAAGGAGCCAATTCCCACACGTTCCACCCCAGTGGGCCCAAATCAGATTTTCAATCCTCCAAAGGCACAGCCCCCTTCTCTGCCCTGCTCCACCTCGCCCGCTCCTTCGCCCGGCACCCCCCTCGCCACTGCCTCCCTCACTCCCACAACCCCAAGCCTCGCTTACCCCCTACTCTGTACCCCAGCCCCCTCCCATCGCCACCCTTTTAGGTCTCGCTGGAGCAGGCACGGGGATCGCCGCCCTTGCCCTCCGGCAGGCGGTCGATCAAGATATTACCTATCTCTCTCCTCCCATACCTGCTCCCATTCCTAGGCCCCCTTATCATTATCCTCTTAGCCCTCACTGTGGGCCCCTGGGCCATCAGAAGGATAGTCCACCTTGCCAAAGATCAAGCCAATGCAGTGTTCAGCTCCTTTGTACAAGTCCACTACCAATGCCTCGCCACCGCTGAGTCCCCCCCCAGCCATCCACCTCGCCCCTTCCGCCCGCACCACCTACTCCAGACCGCACGCCTATAGCTTCTTGTCTTCCTCCCCTCACTTCTCCCCAACTATTCCTCCCCCTTGGGTGAGGGATACAGGGGCATCACAGGCCCGTTTCACTGGCAAGGCTCGGCGTGCGCCAGGCGCCGGCGTGTGCCGACCCTAATGGCGGGCACATGCATCCTGGCCAGATGCTATGTCGTCCGCTCACGGCCAGCCGGTCCTCATGGTCTCCCCCCACCCCTCGTCCTATTCCAGTACCCGTCCTTATAACCTCCTTTTCCTCCTCCTCCTCATAATCCTTGTCTTTTGTTGCTGCGCACACCGAGTTATTCACACCCACAGTGCGCACCAAAACTTGTTGCCTCTATTTCCTTTTAAAAACAAAAGGAGCAATTGTTGCCACCTTTATCCACCCCTCCTCCCCTTCCAGCTCCTGCCGTCCTTCCCGCCAGTCCCGCCCATATTGCCAACCCACAATCTGCCCTCTTCCCCAGTAACTGCTTACCTCAGGTCTATCCATCAGCTTCAGCCTGTCCACAGCCGCCCCTTAGCCAGCCCTCCCTTCATCACACCCCTCCCTCTACCCAACCCTATATAGCTAAGTGTACTTCCATAATAAAGCAGACCTGTTCTTGCGCTCAAGCGGTCTCCGTGGTTTTTCCCCAACCGCGCGTCCCCCACGCCTGGAGAACTGGTGCTCCCTCTTGGGGCACCCCCCGCCGGTGGTTCGGCAGGAGCAAGCCCCCCCCGACTCTTGGGCCTGAGCGAGGACGAAACCCCCACGCTCAGCTACAGAAGACAATGTAGGAAAGCATATATAGGACCTTGTAATAGGAAATTGCTTCATGAATTTCACACTGAAAACATGATCGGCAAAAGAAAAAGTAGATAAATGGGCCTCTTCAGAATTAAAGCCTTTTGCACCTCAAAGCAATTTAACAAGAAAGTAAAAAGACAGCCTACCCAATGGGAGAAAATATTTGGTAACCATATATCTGATAGGAGGCTAATATCCAACAGATATAAAGAAATCCTATATCACAAAAATAAAAAGGAAAATAAGCCAATCAAAAAAATGGGCAAAAGATTTTAACAGATGCTACTCCTAAGAAAAAAGGCAAATGGATAAAAAAAACACATGAAAATTGCTCAACATCACTAGCTATTAGGGATGAAAATCAAAACTATGATGAGATACCATCTTACACCAATTAGACTGGTGGGTATTAAAAAGAAACAGAGGCCTACAAATGTTGGAGAGGATGTGGAGGAATGGGAACACTCATCCCTTGCTGGTGGGAATGTAGAAGGATCCAGCAATTGTGGAGGACAGTTTGGTGGTTCCTGAAAAAAACTAGCTATAGATTTGCCATATGACCCAGCAATTCTACTGCTGGGTATATACCCAGAAGAACTGAAAACAAGGACATGAACCAATATATGCACATCAATGTTCATAGTGGCATTATTCACTATTGCCAAAAGTTGGAACCAACCCAAATGCCCATCAGCAGATGAATGGCTAAGCAAAATGTGGTGTATACACACAATGGAATGCTACTCAGCTGTAAGAAACACAGTACTAACACATGGGATAACATGGACGAATCTTGAGTGAAACAAGCCAGGCATTGAAGGACAAATACTACATGACCTCTCTGATATGAAATAAGCATATCAAGCTATCTCAGAGAGCTAGAGACTGGAAGAAAGGCTTACAGGAAATAAGTGGAGAGAGGAATTTTGTGAACCAATGCCCACATGGGTGAAATCTATGATGAAGTGGAGGTAAATTGTTGTGCAGTGAAGGGATAAGATAGGACCACAGAGATACTATTGGGTTGGGCTTTACAGGTTTGTGGGGGATCTGGGTTGGCAGGATAGGTCAGATGGTCCAAGGAATGGGTGGGAGGGTTGGCAGGAGAAAGTGAACACAGGAGATTGTTGGGTATGTGGTTCAAACTATAATGTTGAGAAAACTCTTTAGAAAATATAAGGGAGGGTTACTGGTCTAAGCGGGGCATGTGGCACAGGGTGCACCTACAGCAGGCTTCTAGGGAGTGTGTGGGTGTTCAAATTGTCTTAGTGTGTTGTATCAGTGGATGAGACCCATACAATGAGCCAAAAGGTGTTGTACCCCCATCCTGGGGATGCCTGATGTTCCCAAATAGAAGGGCGAGTGCCTCCCAAGAGCATGTTTTGCTCTCAATGGGGGAGAACAGACTAGTATGTCAAGCCCTCAGCATTGTTGCAAATATCTATGAATCTTGTCCATCAAGCAGTGAAGCTTGGATCTCACCGTGGGCCCTAAGAGGAGGGGATAGAGGAACAGAATAGTAGAAGGGGGAGTAACTAGGGGACAATGGAAGTGTTCTGCATGATCCTGCAGTGATGGATACAGGCAATTTAAAATATCACCCAAATTTATAAAGGTGTATAGACTAAAATGTAAACCATAATATTAACCTTTGAAACCAAAAATTTATAGAAGTGTATAGTCTAAAATGTAAACCATAATAGAACCATGGTTGGTAGCTATGTTTCAATATCTGTACATCAGTTGCAACAAATATAACATCCACATGTGTGATGGTTAGGCTATTGTGTCAACTCAGCCAGGTAATTGTGCCCAGTTGTCTGGTCAAGCAAGCACTGGGCTAACCGTAATAGAAGAGCATTTGTGGACTTTAGTCACCATTAACTTTACTGCAGTGGTAAATCATAGATAGCTGGTTATAATTACATCAGTCAGAGAGATTGCCATCAGCAAGAGTGATACTTAATCCAATCAGTTGAATACCTTAAGAGGGGAAGTGATTCCAGCATTGAGAGAGAATTTCCCAGCTCATCTTTGGACAGCCAACATCTCCCAGACCTCATCAAGATCCTTCATTGGACTTTCTTTGCCTGCCTGTGGAACCTGGACTTGTGCATCCCCATGGCTGTGTGAGAAATTCTTCTATAATCACATACTATTGACAGATATCTCTTGTTGATTCTGTTTCTGTAGAGAACCTTGACTAATAAAACATGTAAAAAGATCATTGCAGGGGAAGGGGGAAAAGGTTTGATGTTGGGTTATGGGAATTCCCTATATTCTATATGTGACTTTACTGTGACCTAAAACTTTTTGAAGACATAATAATAATAATGATAAAAGAGGTTGTACACACTGAGAAAGAAATGGGGATTGCCTTGCCACTGTACATAGAGGGCAACATGTATTACAGTGATGAAAGGCAAAATGTCAAAAAACTTTTGTGGTATTTTTAAATTTTTAATGCCCCAATTTACTTTTTACTCTATTTTAGCTTTTATAATTTATTATATATTCCATTTCTAATCTTTAAACCTATCATTATTATTTCTTTTTCCTATTAATTGAATTTTGCAATATATTAGACTTCATTTTTGAAGAAATTTTGGATCACAGAGGGATTCAACAATGGCAGGGGAGGAGCACTGATGTGAGGTGTCATTGATGAGGGATGCATGGGTTGGAGGGAGTTCTCCAGGATATGCATATAGGTTATATGGATATGTTTGGGTGTTTGTTCGGTATTGACATAAAGGATAGAGTACCACATGACAACTGAGGGAGTGCTGAGTTCTCATTCAGGGAAACTCTGTCATACTCCCCAATGGAGCAGCAACAACCCACCAAGTACAAGGGCCAAGACCAGGGAAGAAGAATGGTCTAATGATGGGCCCTTGAGGGTGATGACTATGCTTATGAGCCTGTGTGCTTGAAATTTCAACTCAGCCTAGAGCTACAGGGTGCCTAAGTGTTACCTGCTGAGAATCTCCATGTTGCTCAAATGTGATCACTCTCTAAGCCAAACTCAGCATATAAATGCATTACCTTCCCCCCAGTGTGGGCCTTGACTCCTGGTGGTGAGCCTACCTGGCACAGAGGGATTATTGCAGAGCACCAGCTGGTGATGCAAATAGAAAAAGATCTTGAATAAAAGGCAGAAATGGTAAAGACAAATGAGTTTATATGGCTAAGAGACTTCAAAATGTGTCAGGAGCATCAGAGGTGTTGTGCTTGTGCACATCTCAGCAAGATCTCAGAGACAGCCAAAGTAGATACCACCCCAGGTAGTGGTGGTTCTCCTGAGGGCTATGGAGATACCCAGTCCCTATGGTCATGACACATGGCTCTGGAGTTCAGTGCCTTGCCAGTGGGCCCTAATTTGTACTTTGTGCTCCTAAATGTGATGCAGGTGGACTCAGATGTGACCTCTTTATGCATGCCTCTTCTGCCACTTTTTCTGAACCTGTGGTTGGCGCTGAAGTTGGTGTATGCTCAGGAGACTTGAATCTCTGGACTGTCTATGTGCCAGTTAGGCCCTGAGCCTCATCAGAGTTGCAACCCTGACTCTAGTTCACTGGGCTTACCTAAGTCAGCTAACAGGGAGGTGAGGATGGCCAACCACCACACCAGGCAACCAAAAGGTCTACATCTACAAGCAGAATTCCATCCATCATCCATGTGCAATCTAAACTCCCTCTTGATATAGAGGTGGAGTGGACATCACCATCCCAGGATCCTTAGGATGGAGGAATAAAATATGGATTAGAGTGGGCTTACTGGTATTCTACTATAGAATTATTGTATTTCATTGAATAATGTATTTCATTGATGTGGATAAATTCAATATAGAGTAATGTATTTCATTGATGTGGATAAAGTGAGTGACCTCAGGAGTTGCTGAAGGCAGGGAGAGGGAAAAAGAAGTGTCATATTAGGGCATTTTTCAGGACTTGGAGTTGTCCTGAATGATATTGCAGGGACAGATGCAGGACATTATATATCCTGTCATAACCCACTGAATTGCCTAGGATAGAGTATAAACTACAGCATAAAATATAACCCATGCTGTGTAGCAATGCTCCAAAAATGTACTCATCAAATGCAATGAATGTACCACTCTAATAAAAGAAGTTGCTTATGTGGGAAGAGTGGGGGATGTGGGGAGTGAGTTATATGGGAACATCTTATATGTTTTATTGGAACATTTTGTGCAATTTATGTACCTTTAAAAAGATTTAAAAAAATTTTTATAAAAAGAATATTGAATTCCTGTCCTGGGAAGTCTGCTACATTCTCTAGTAGAGCAGCAAGAATCCCCCAAGAACATCACAGTGCCTAGTAAGGTTGGACAGGCCATCACGCCAGGCCCCTTGATATTGATGGCTATACTTATGGACCCTTTCTATTGAAATCCAGACTCAGTCTAGTATTATGTATTGCCTAAGAGCTACCTCCTGAAAGCCTCCTTTTCTACTGAAATCCAAACTCAGTCTAGTATTATATACTGCCTAAAAGTTACCTCCTGAAAGCCTCCTTTTCTATTGAAATCCAAACTCAGCCTGGTATTATATATTGCCTAAAAGTTACCTCCTGAAAGCCTCCTTTTCTATTGAAATCCAAACTCAGTCTGGTATTATATATTGCCTAAGAGTTACCTCCTGAAAGCCTCCTTGTTGCTCAAATGTGGCCTTTCTCTAAGCCAAATTCAGCATGTAAATGTGCTACATTCCCCCTAGTGTGGGACATGACTCCCAGGGATGAGCCACCCTAGCACCAAGGGATTACTACCAAGCACAGACTAGTGATAAACTTGAAAAAAAGACCTTGACCAAGAGGAGTTCATATTAAATACAAATGAAGTTAATTACAGAATTTATGCTTATGCTTGTATATGCAGGTCAGCAGGATCTGATTGACTGCTACAGTAAATGGTTCCTAAACCGTGGGGCTCCTCAGGGCTCTAAAGATATCTAAACACTGTAGGAACAGCAGACAATCTCAGGAATTTGCCCTTCCTTTGGAACACATGCTCCCCAATGAAACAATGCTACACTCAATTACACTTTCCCTACACATGGCTCTTCTGCCCCTTTAATTTGAACCTGTAATTAGCTACATACTTGCTAAATATATGTCCCAAATATTTAAATATTTGGTCTGTTCATATGTCATTTGAGCCCTGAATCTCAGCAGAGTTTTAACATTTACTTATCAATTCTTTGGACTTAACAGGACAACTACAAAAGGTTGATAATGGAAAATGCCCATTCTAGGAAGCAGAAAGTATCTGAAACTGCAGGTAATACAGTTAAATCCATCATCCCCATGGGATTTAATCCCCGTCCCAATCAGAGGCAGGGTGGGCATTACCATTCCAAAATCCTCAAGATTGTGAATGAAAAAACATAAGGGTGTGAAAGCAAATATGGACTAAAGTAAACTTATTATTATTCAATTAATGGATGAACTTGCATTATTGATATAAAGGCAGGTGCCACTATCAGTTCTGAGGAGAGGGAGAGGGAAGAATAAGTGCAACATGGGGCCATTTTGGGGACACTGGAATTGTCCTGCATGACATTGCAATGCAGAAAACAGGCCATCATATATTTTGTCAAAACCTATAAAATTGTTCAGACAAAAAAATTTTTCAGTGCAAAGTGTAAACCATAATGTAAACTATAGTCCTTGGTTTGTACAATGCAAAAAAATTTTTCAGTGCAAAGTGTAAACCATAATGTAAACTATAGTCCTTGGTTTGTACAATGCTTCAATATGTGTTCACCAACTGTAACAAATGTGCCCCACTAAAAAAGATGGTGGTAATGAGGGAAAGCGGGGGATCGGGAGGGTAGATGGGAATCCCTTATTATTTTTGATGTAATATTTATGTAATCTAAAACGTCTTTTTACAAAAGGTAGTTTGGAAAATAAAAGATACCATGCAGCTCAACAATAAAAATAAAGCTACCTAATTTAAAAAATGGACCAAAGAGTTGAGATGGCTGTTGTACAGAGAAGAGATACAAGTGATGAAGAAGTACATGAAAAAATACTCAGCATCACTAGCAATTGGGGAAATGCAGGTCAGAACTACAATGGAAAAACATTACAGTGGCCACTATTAAAAAGTTGGGAGACTACAAGCGTTGGAGAGGATGTGGAGAGACAGGAACACTTATTCACTATTGGTGGGAATATGGAATGGTGGGGCCACTGTGGAGGCCTGTTTAGCAGTTTCTAAGACATTTGAATATAGACTTGCTATGTGATCTGACAATATAACTACAAGGCACATACTCGAAAGAACTGAGTGCAGTGGCATGAACAAACATTTACATACCAATGTTCATAGCAGCATTTTTCATGACTGCCAAAGAAGGAAGCAAAACTCATATCCATCAACTGAGGAATGGATAAACAAATTGTGGTGTATGCACATGATGGAATATTATGCAGTGCTAAGAAGAAATGAATTCATGAAGCGTATGACAACATGGATAAAACTGAAGGACCTTATGTTGAATGGGGAAAGCCAGACACAAAAAGACAAATACTGTATGATTGTGCTTTATGAAATAAATATATTGTGTGAACTCATAGAGCTAATAATAAGAATATAGGTCAACTGAAAATAGAAGGCATGTAAAGATCAGAAAGCTGAGGATTAATCTGTGCAAAATTGGTAAAAACTTTGAAAATCTTTAAAAATGAAAAACAATGGGAAAACACACATAGTTTTTGTAACTAGCAGAAATAATGTAAGTTATGATAGTAGTTGAAAGGGTAAGTATAAGGTCATGTATATTACTAGAAGGAAAGCTAAAAAATGTCATGTAGGACTGTATAACATAGTGAAGCCTCATGTGAAATATGAATATGGGTGATATTGCATATATAAGCCTGTTGTAAAAAAAATAATTTCAAATAAACTAGAGATACAGAAACAGAATAGCAGCTATGTATAGCAGGGGAAACAGAGAGAGACTGAGGGGTGATGATTTTTTTGTTTGCTTTTGTTTATTATTATTATTGCAATAATGAATATGGTCTAAGAATGATTGAAATGGTGAATACACAATTATGTGATTATAATGAATACCATAGATTGTACATGTAGGAGGTGTTTTTGCTTTAGTAATATGCATACATACAATTGATTAGTTAAAAAATTTCAGGCAAGGGACTCATTAATGGAGCTTAGATTTTTTTCCAAGGGATGGGTTTAAAGAGAAACCCAAAGGCAATTTTTCTCCTTGCAATTTCCTGGCAAGCCAGCAGATGGCCCTTGTTGGCAAACCTTTCCATGGATTTGTTTCTTTCAACTTCTACTTTCCTGGGTTTCTTGTCTGGTCAGATCTGAGTTTCAAAGTGGGCTCTGCTGGCTGAATTCACTGAAGAGAAGCCCTCTGACTCACTCTCCCTCTTCCCTTGTAACAAATGACAGGGAAGATGTCTGTAACCCTTCCAGTCTGCTCCTGAAAACCAGGATTTCTATCCAGGCTTGAGGCTGTGGGATGGGTGCCCTTCCCAGGTGCTGTGAGCGTTTAGTACCTCATGTTTTTTGTTTTGGGTTCTTCATCTATCTGTCCCTTGCCCTCATAGGATTTGGACAGAACTGTCCTGGCCTGCTAACTCTTAACGCATGTCCCTTGGATAGCATCTGGCCCTTTTTCCATTGTTTTAATGAGAGAGTTGAGTCCTGACTGCCTGCTCTGATGCCATCTTCCCAAAACTCCCTCTCCCTTTGAGCTTTTGAACATTCTTCAATCTTTAAGATTCAGGGTGCTGTCCACTCTACTTCAAATGGATTAAGTGTCATCATTGAGAGGGGATGAGGAGGTACAATTCTGTAACTTAAAGCTTTTGGGAGACAGATTGTACAATAAGGTTAAGTACTTAGAGTTCAGAAAAGGAGCAATAAGAATACAAGAGTGAAGGTTCTGATTAAAAAGGATAACCATGAATGTTTTAGATCATAATTTTTGAGGCTTGTCCAGAAGTCATTGGCCAAGGGCTTGTGAAAACCATGAAGCCAGGAAACTTGATTGTTAACTTTTCTTATGTTTAGTTCTATTTGTCCAGAAGCATTTGCCCATGAACAAAAAAAGATATTGAGGAAAACACAAACTACTTATTCAGCTAGTAGAAAGTCTAGAGCCATCCATTTATCTAGAATAACCCCACTACAAATTCTAGGGGGAATTGAATTTGCTTTAATGTATTTGTAGTAGCTATAGCTACATGTTCTGTTTGGGATGGCAGGTGCCAGAGCAGTTAATAGTATTTCTTTGATTGTGTGATATGACTGATGATTTGACAGTCATCATTGACTTTTCCTTTATGCACTACATGCAAAGGTTTAGTGATAAGTTCAAAATTGGAGATCCAGATACTGCAGAACATAGTCATTCTCATTAAACACCAGTGCTGTTTCCTGGTAGTTGGCACAGCCATGCTAACAAATGCCTCTTCTGTCTGGTAAAACATTTCTTTGCCATTCTGATAATTCAAGCCCTATGTATCTTTCTATCAGCTCTAAGATTTAGTTCTTTTCTTGGACATTGGTCTGCTAGGAAGTCCAGAGTTGGGAGGGTATTTTACCCAAATATTCCTTGGTATTACTGGTGATTAAGAGGCTGTTTATGTACTGTAGTATAATAGAATTCCATCCTGTAGTTGTAATTCCCTCAAATCTTTAGACAGTAATTCTATAAGTAAGAGTGAGGGCATTTGTAACTTCTTGTTGAAGGACAGTCCAGCAATGTTGCTGTTTTCTATTGGTTTTAGGATCCTCACACTGAAAAGCAAATCATTCTTGAGAATCTGGACTCAGAGGTATATAGTAAGAATTATCTTTTAGGTCAAATACCATGGACAAATAGAGGTTTCTGGATAAAGTGGTGAGTGATGTGTAGGGATTTGGTACTACCAGGTGAATGTCTTCCACTATGTGATTAATGGCCCTCAAGACCTCTACAAATCAGTGCTTGGTGCCAGTTTTCTGAATGGGCAAGATGGGAATATTTTAGGGAGATTGGCAAGGCTCTATGCCTAAAAGCTACAGAGTGACTGAATGATAGAAAACAGCACATTATAACTTAGTGAACTTCTGTACATCTACATAAGTGTGGCCAGCTGCCCCATCTAAACTATTCTTGCATCTTGTAGCATAAAATAATATTGCTAGATGCATAGTTTTGAGCATATGACATTCAGTGCATTGATTTTAATAACCAAAATCTGTATTGGGGCAGGGAAGAGGTTTGCAAGTAACAAAAAATTCTAAGTCAGAGGGAAGAAAATATTTTGCTGACTCAGAGAAACCTGCAAGAGTTGAGAAAGCAAATCACAGGCCTCCATGCTGAACAGCACTCAAATCAGTTTGCTATTCCCTCCCTTTATCTGCTGCTGGCTCCTTTCTATCTAGGAAAAATGTTTTCCATTTATAAGGAGGAATACAGTGATGTATTTGGCAATAACATAAACTAACTTGATTCCACATTCCACTTTGGAAAGGTTCAGTTAAGGAAACTATCTGGTGTAGCTTTTGGGAGTTGTCCTTCCCTGCAAAAAATATCTGGATCCAGAAGAGGTGACCACCTAGAATCATATTAGGAAAACAGGCTTAAATTTAAGGTGAACACAGTCTTCTTATCTGGAACAATTTGGAAAAGGAAAGGATGTGCTGTTAATAGTTATTCTGGAATAATAGATACATAAATTGTACCATGTTGACTGTGCTGAGTGAACAGCCTATTACCTTAGAACAATGTGAGGCATGCTACTTCTTACCTTAATCCCTTATTAGAAACAAATACTACACTCTCATTTCTCTGTTATTTACAATTTTTTTAACTTTCTTTAATTTTTCTAGTTAAATTGAATTAAGTAAGCCTCCTTTGTCATATAATGATAATAGTGAATTTCTAGTGCCTATTATGAAAAATTCAAATTTACTTTATAACAAATGGAGCATGCATTTTAATTTTTAAAATGATAACTCTTACTATTACTCCAACTGTGATAGCAGTTTCCTTCCTTCCCCTCCCCATATGGTCCATGTCCTTTTCTGCCATGTTTTATTCCCTGGAAGATGATCTATAGGAATTTCATCTTTCAGGGTCCCTTCCCCCTGCTTCTTTTTGGTTTGGATTAGCAGGCATAACAGGCACTGGTAGAGTAAATGAGGTAAGAAGAGAGAGAAGTTATGGCATTAATCCACCTTGTTCCATTCTTGCTCGGGTGGCCTATGGCATTTCTATGCAAACCCTCAACTAACAGATACACAAAATGACCAAACCAGTGTGTGTTATTCATCTGTTCTTCACTGAAGCACTGGTGCTTGTTCAATGAGCCCACTGAAATGTAGACATGGGGCAGTGATAAAAGCCATGAATGTACTCAACAATAGTTTATCCCCTGTTACCAATTTAATACTTCACCAGCCTACAGCAAAGGCCAATGTTCAGCAACAGAAATGGCTCTATTCTCTGGGTGCCCCGGTCATCCACAATGACGGTGGTTTGTCCTTACGGGCAACTAGACTTTATCATCTTTATAAAACTAACAAGAAGGCATGACACACATGACCTTTGAAAAAGGAACTAATTTATGGTAATGAGAGCATGGGAAAGATCTTACTTCATTGGATTCACACTTATTGTCATTTCATCTGGCAGCAACCAGGCTGGCAGAATGGTGGAATTAAGGCTTGGCTGTGGTGTAAATCACACTGTGATGCTTGGATAATATACAGAGTTCAGCAGGTTAAGTCATGCAACTATTTCCCCAGAGTCAGGTTATATAAATCCAGAAAACAATGGATGTGAGTGAGATGGCTACTCTCAATATTAAGTGTACTTACTCACTTATAGAGACCAGGAGTCAGTACTGGCCAGGGGGCTTGATGACGATTACCATATGAAACTGCATTGATGTCATGCAATGAAGGGAAGGGAAACTTGTCTAGAACCAGGAGATTTGCTGGACAACCACCAACCCATTAGTGTTCATACAATATCTATGTATTGAAAATCTCTGATATGAAACAAAAATAATTTTAAACACCAAAAAAGAAACAAAATAAACCAACCAAGGATATGGAGCCTGTGAGAATGTAAATTTGTTATACCATAATAAGGTAGACAATAAGAGTATCCTGCTAGACAAGGGAAGAAGGAATAGGTGGCAGAGGAGGTTTATCTAGTAAGAAGTCATAACGTATTTCAGAATTGGGACTGTACTATCTTGTTGCAGGTTGTATTTGCTACTTATTCTTCAACACACCCATGAAACACATTGATGGTAACAAAGGTCCAATTAAGGGTCTGGGGCATATCTGACTAATATGATAGGGTTGATTTTTGGTTTCCCCTGTATTTGGACATAAAAAAGACATAAAAGGAAATAATAGATTATGAAGTAGAAAAATGGTGAAATATGGTGTAGGGTGATTAAGATTACAGAGAGCTCTGTCTCCTGGATAGGACATAAGATTGAGAATGCCTAAGGTAATAACTCAAGGGTGCTCCATGACATTGTGATAGATTAAAGCCAAATAGAGTAAGTTTTATCAAGCTGCAAGTGGTCTGGATGGGAGACAAATTTCACAGTCTAAGAAGATTGCCATTCATGTTTAAAAGAAAAAAGAAATTAAAAAAAAAAACCTGCCCCATTTTACATTGCCAACAGCAATGAAGAGTGTTTCTATTTTTCCACTTTCTTGTCAACACTTGTAATTTTCTGTTTTTTATAGCAGATATTCTAAATGGGTATGAAATTGTATCTCTTTGTGGTTTCTGTTTGCATTTCCATCATGGTTAATGATGTTGAGCATTTTTCATTGTATTTTTTTGCCATTTTTATATCTATATAAAGATAGAAATTTAGAGAGATATCTATTCAAAGCTTTTACCAATTTTTTTCTTTTACCAATTTTAAACTGGATTTTGTCTTTTTTGTTTTTAAGTTGAAATATTTCTTTATATATTCTAGATATTAAAGCTTTATCAGATATGTGCTAATTCTCTAAAAAAAAAACAAAAGAAAAAACAAGTAAAAAAAATCTACTCTCAAGGTCCACAGGGTAGAGGAATAAAATATGGATTAGAGTGGACTTACTGATATTCTACTATAGAACTATTGTGACTAATAATGGGAGAAATTGGAGCATTGATGTGGAGAAAGTGGCCATGGTAGTTGCCGAGGGCAAGGAGAGGGAGAAGAAGAGATGTGATATGGGGGTATTTTTGGGACTTGGAGTTGTCCTTGAATGATATTGCAGGGATAAATGCTGGACATTTTATATCCTGTCATAACCCACTGAATATACTGGAGGAAAGTGTAAACTACAATGTAAACTATAATCCATGTAGTATAACAGTGCTCCAAAATGTATTCATCAAGTGCAGTGAATGTGCCACAATGATGAAAGAAGTTGTTGATGTGGGAGGAGTGGGGTTGGGGAGTGGGGATATATGGGAACATCCTATATTTTTTAATGTAACATTTTTTGTGATCTATGTATTTTCAAAAAAATACAATTAAAAAAATGATGGGATGGGGTGGGGAGTGGGGTATGTGAGAACATCTTATGTATTTTAATGTAACATTTTGTTTGATCTATTAACTTTAAAAAAAGATAAGAAATAAAATAAAATTTTAAAAAAACTACTTCCTCATGGAGTGAAACATTTGGGTAAGGCTCTTCATCACAGAATAATGAGGTAAAAGATGTGCATTTATACCCAACTATAAATATTTGTATTAAATCTTGAAATGCATAAAGCACAAAAGTAAAAATATATTGATTTGAATGAGCTTCATACATATGCTAGTCAATCCAAAATTCTACCCAATATACTATTCATGAATTAGAATTACTCAATATTAAAAAAAAGGCATTGATTCTAAAATATATAGAGAAATGCAGAAGACAAAGTATAAATGCTTAAATTTCCTTATAATTAAGACCATATGTCTTGCTAAAATTATAAACAAATAAAATAAAACAATAAAATTGAGAATACAAATGGGGAGCAATAATTGATTCATGATTAAATGATACTACAGAACAGTGGGAAATAGGCCAGTTCTTTTTTTATTTCCTTCTTTATTTTTAAAAAAAATTACATTCAAAATATGAGGTCCCATAAGCCCCCCACCCCCCTCACCACACTCCTTCCACATCAACAACCTCTTTCATCTTCATGGCACATTCATTGCATTTGGTGAATACATTATGGAGCACTGCTGCAACACATAAATAGTGGTTTACATTGTAGTTTACACTCTCCCCGAGTCCACCCAGTGGGCCATGGCAGGACATACAATGTCCAGCACCTGTCCCTGCAGTACCACCCAGCACAACTTCAAGTACTGAAAATGCCCCCCACATCATATCTCTTCTTCCCTCTCCCTACACTCAGCAGCTACTGTGGCCACCTTCTCCACATCAATGTTATAATTTCTTCCATTACTGATCACTATAGTTCCATAGTAGAATATCAGTAAGTCCATTCTAATCCATACTCTATTCTTCCATACTGTGGACCCTGGGCTGGTTATGTCCACTTCTGCTCTATATCAAGAGGGACTTAGATTCCACCTGGATAATGGATGCAATTCTCCTGCCTGCAGTTGTAGGCACCCTTGGATCCCTTGTGCGGTGGTTGAACTTCACTTCCCTGTTAGTTGGCCAGGGTAAGTCCAATAAACCAGACAGTAGGAGTTGCAAATCTGCTGAGGCTCAGGGCCTGGCTGTCGCATGGACAGTCCAGAGTTTCAGGTCTCCTGGGTATACGCCAACCCCAGCACCAAACACAGGTCCAGTAAAAATAACAGAAGAGGCATATGTAGAAACATCATATCTGAGTCCAGCTATCACACTCAGGGACACAAAATCCAAAGTAGGGCCAACTGACATGACACTGAACTCCAGAGCCATCTGCCATGACCATAGAACTGTGGGTCTCAGTAGCCCTCCAGAAAACCAGTACCTGGGCTTCTATCTACTTTGACTGTCTCTGGACCCCACTGAGGCGTGTGTAAGCATTACCCCTCTGATGACTTCCTGACTCTTTTTTTGGAGACTCATAGCCATATAAACTCATTTGTCCTTTCCATTCCCCCTTTTATCCAAAGTCATAAAGCAGTTTTTAACACCTGATATTACATGTAGACTGAGATATTCTGCTGTTCTGAGCTGACCCTTTTATTCAAGGTCTTTTTCTAGTTACATCATCAGCTCATTCTTGGTAGTAATTCCTTGGCACCAGGGAGGCTCATCCCCAGGATTCATGTCCCACACTGGGGGAGGCAGGGGAGATAATGCATTTACATGTTGAGTTTGGCTTAGAGAGTGGCTACGTTTGAGCAACATGGAGACTCTCAGGAAGTAACTCCTAGGCACCCTGGAGCTCTAGGCCTAGTTGAAATTTCAGGCACACAGGCTCATAATCACAGCCATCAGTATCAAGGGCTCATTATTGGACCATCTGTCTTTATTGGTCTTTGCCATTGCCCTTGGGGGATTGTTGTTGTTCCACTGGGGAATGTGATAGAGCTTCCCTGGCTAGGAACTCAGCACTCCCTCAGTTGTTTTTTTTTACTGAAACCACTATGAAAATATCCAAACATTTTTAGGTACTCTGTATACATGCCCTGGAGAACTCCTTTCCAACCATGTGCCCCCTATCAATAACACCCCACAACAGTGTTCCTCCCCTGCCATATCTGAACCTCTCTGTGGTCCAAAACTTCTTTAAAAATAAGCCAAATATATTGCCAGGTTCCATTAATAGTAAAATGGAATATAGTGATGGGTTTAAAGGTTAGATATAGAATACATATTAATTTAGAAAAGTTAAATAAAGTAAAATTAAATTAGTGTATCAAAAAATGAAAAAATGAAAAAGGTTTGCTTTTGAAATTTGTCTTTCATCACCACAATAGGTGTTGCCCTGTATGTATAGTGGCAATTTCTTCCATTTATTCCTCAGTGTCTACATCTTTTCTTTCTTTCTTTTTCTACTTATTCAGTTTGTCTTCACAAAAGTTTTAGATCACAGTAACTCACATATACAATATATGGTACTTCCACATATCCAACATCAAACACTTTGTCCTTTCCCCAGCAATGATCTTTTTAAATTTTCATGTTATATTTGCTACAGCTGATGTACAGATATTGGAACAATAGCTTTCAAACATGGTTCCATTTGGATTTACATTATAGGACAGTTCTTATGTGAGTTACATTTTGAAAAACTCTATTCTCTGTATTTCATACTTTTCAGTTTGTTCCCATATTTTCATATTATTGGCTATTTTCATAGAGTTTGCACTGTATAAAAACATATAAAATATAGTTTTTTAATGTAAGAGCTATATTAGAAATTGGAAATATTGGAAAATTATTAGCCATTATCTTTTCTATATCACTTCTGAAACCTTTTTCCTTTCCTATTTTTCTAAGACATTTTACTGTTACCACTTTTCTTACATACTTTTCTGGCTTTTCCATAGTTGCTTCATCTTGCTTCATTTTGAATCATTTCTTCTGTATAAATATTGCTGTATCTCCCAACCTGTTAAAACTGTTGAGATTTTAAAAATTCCATTCAATCAAGAAATTCCATTTGCTCCTTTTTATAACATTTTCAGTTCTTTGTCAAAAAACTCAAACACTTTTTTACTTAAACACTTTATATATGATTGTTCTAATCTCTGTCAATTTCATTATCAGTGTCCTCCATTGTTATAATTTTTTTTAATCTTGGATTTTGTCATATTTGATTCTTCCCCTTCTGGCTGATGTTGTGTATATGCATGTTGTTGAGTGTGCATAAACTACTTAAGAGACAATTTGAAATAGAGCAAAATGTTCCCTTTTACTTAGAAGGATACTTAAGACAGGAAGAATATTACTATGCTGAGTAAATGAATTGGATTTGGAACATTCAAAACTGTGCCTAAATCTTGGAAGAGCAGATATATTTTTGCTTTATGGTTAAGACTAGGGTATATCCCATCAGTCTCAATCTACTCTTACATATTTTGAATTCCACTATTTGGTTCCCAAGCTCTTTGTATCAGGTGAAATGCCTTAGTGGTTTCTCATCAACTCCATTTCCTCTTCCACATAGGTTGATGCTTACAGGAGCAAAGATTCCAATTCCATGTTCAATTTCCTGAGTATCCTTATGATCCCAGATTTGATCATATCTGTTTCCAATAACATTTTTGTTCCCTGAAAACCTCACAAGCATGTTTTTGGTATTTTGTCAGAACTTTCCCTTTGTTTTTGTTGGGAACTTTTCACTGAATCATCTAAATCCTCATTATTGGAAAACTATTTCCCCATCACCATTTTTTCATCATATTTTATTTCTACTACTTTGTCTACTCCCTTTCTGAATCACTTTGATGAGTCACCTTTTTTTCCCCCAAGCTTTGATCTGGAAATATCCTATTTTTCTGCAAGCTCTGATCTGGAAATATCCTGTATTTCAAAACCTCTGACATCCAATTTTATTTATTTAGTTTTTTATCCCATCTATTCTTGAATACATTGGATCAAAGGATTATTTATAATATGTGTGTCCTATTCATATATCTTCTTAACTGTAATTTATTAAATTACTAAAATCTTTGAAGTGATTTCTCAGCAACTTAATCAATATTCTGAAAAAAAGTAGAGATTAGCAACTATATGTCTTTGCAAGATACACACCTTAATTTCAAAGGTATAATTAGTTTGAAAGTTAAAGAATGTAAAAATAATATACTTTATGCAAGTAGTAACCAAAGAGAGATAGGGAAGCTACACTAATCACAGATATAAATGGACTTTAATTCAGAAACAATTACAGTGTATGAAATGGTCATTGTTATGATTAGGTTCATATGTCAACTTGGCCAGGTAATGCTGCCCATTTATTTGGTCAAGCAATCACTGGACTAATTGTTACTGTGAGGGCATTTCAGCTGATTATATATACAATGAACTGAGAAGATTGCCTTCAGCAATGGGAGACATCTCATCCAATCAGTTGAAGGCCTTAACAGGAGGAATGATTTCAGCTATGGAAGAGAGAATTTCTATCTCTACTTCAGCCACCCTGCTGCTTCTGGGGAACTCATTCAGGACCTTTATCTGAGTTCCTGGCTTGCAGCCTGTCTTACGTAATTTGGACTTTGCATCCTCACATTCGTGTCAGACAATCTGAAATTAAAAACCTCCAACTCAGACTGGCAGAATAGCTCAGCCTACATATAATATAGGTGTTAAAAACTGCTTTTTGACATTGGATAAAGGGGGAAATGGAAAGGAAAGTGAATTTATATGGCTATGAGTCTCCAAAAAAGAGTCAGGAGGTCATCAGAGGGGTTGCACTTACTCACACCTCAGCAGGGTACCAGAGACAGCCAAGGTAGATAGAAACACAGGTGCTGGTTCTCCTGAGGGCTGCAGAGACCCACAGGTTCTATGGTCATGGCAGATGGCTCTGGAGATCAGGGCCATGTCAGTTGGCCCTACTTTGGATTTTGTGTTCCTGAGTGTGATGGAGTTGGACTCAGATATAACCTTTCTACATATGCCTCTTCTGTTACTTTTACCAGATCTGTGTTTGGCATTTGGATTGGTGTATACTTAGGAGACCTGACTCTCTGGATTGTCCATGTGACAGCCAAGCCTTGAGTCTCAGTAAACTTGCAACTCCTACCCTCTGGTTTATTGGACTTACCCTGCTGGCCAGCTGACATGGAGGTGAAGATGTTCAACCAACACACCAGGGAGCCAAGAGTGCTTACAGCTGCAAGCAAGAGAATTTCATCCATCATCCGTGTGGAATCTAAGCCCCCTCTTGATATAGAGGGGGACTGGACATAACCATACCAGGGTCCACAGGATGGAGGAATAGAGTATGGATTAGAGTGGACTTACTGGTGTTCTGCTGGGGAACTATTGTGATTAGTAAGGGAAGAAATTGTAGTAGTAATGTGGAGAGGGTAGCCATGGTGGCTGATGATGGTCGGGAGACAGAAGAAGAGATATGGTGTGGGGGCATTTTCAGGATTTGGAGTTGTTCTGGGTGGTGCTGTAGGAATGGATGCTGAACGTTGTGTGTCCTGCCATCACCCACTGGGTGGACTGGGGGAGAGTGTGTACTACAATGTGGACCACTGTCCATTTGGTGCAGTGGTGTTCCAGAATGTGTTAGCCAGGTGCAGTGGAGGTGCTGCAATGATGGAAGAGGTTGTTGTGGGAGGGATAGGGTGGGTGAGTGGGGGGTATATGGGTACCTCATATTTTTTTAATGTAACATTACAAGAAAATAAAGAAGAAAAAATAAATAAAAATTAATTTTAAAAAAATCATAATGAAAACCAAGAAAACCCTTTAAACAGAAAAGTCCAGGACCAGATTGCATCACAGGTGACTTCTACCAAACGTTTCACAAAGACTTACCTCCAATTCCGCTCAAAGTCTTCCAAAAAAACTGAAGAAAGTGAAGACTCCCTGTTTCATTCTTTGAGGCCAACATCAACCTCATACAAAGCCAGAAAATACCAAAAAGGAAAGAAAACCACAGACCAATATTTCTTATTAATATAATGCAAAATACTAGCAAACTGAATCCTACAATATATTAAAATTATTATAATCATATGGAATTTATGTCAAGAATGCAAGATTGTTTCAACATGGAAATCTATTACTACACCACATTAACAGAATGAGAAAATAAGGAAAAACTAGTGATCATCAAAATTGATGCATAAAAATCTTATTACAAAATACAGCACCTCATCTTCACAAAAACACATAGAACACTATGAACAGAAAGAAATTTCCTCAACATGGAAAAGGACATATATGAGAAGCCAACAGCTAATATCCTACTTAATGGTGAAAGATTGAAAATTTTCCCTCTAAGGTCAGGAACAAGACAAGGATGTCACTGTCACCACTGCTTTCCAACATTGTACTGGAAGTGCTTACCAGAACAATTAGGCAGAAAGAGAAACAAAAGGCAGCAAAATTGGAAACAATTCCTATTTACAGATTATATGGATAATTATAGAGATAATCCCAGAAAACTGGAATGAATACACTCCTAGATCCAATAAATGAATACATCAAAGTGGCACGGAGCAAGATCAACAGCCAAAAATCAATAGAGTTTTGAAAATCAAGCAATAAACAATTAGAAGTAGAAAACAAGAAATAAGTCCATTTACAATAGCTACTAAGAGTATCAAATATATAGGAATAAATCTAACTGAAAATGCAAAGAATACTAAAAAAATGCTCATCACATTTGCATATTTATTTTGTTTGAATAAACTTGGGACATTCAAATATTTAACATAATAGTTGTTAAAATATCAGTATTTGATACATTTTCATATCAGCTATGTTATACCTGGGCATTATTCATGTTTATCAAAGATCTTTTATTGGGAAGAAAATAAAGATATGAAGTAAATGTGAGACATTAATATGTAATGTTGGCTCAGAACAAACTTTTGAAAACCTTGAAAAAAGCATGACTTTTGAAATCTCTGAATACCTAAGTCCTTAGTATTATTATTCTTTACTGAATTATTTCTTGTTAAAATGTTGTTTTAAGATATTTTTCTAACAGTATTATGTAATTTGTTTAGAGTGTGTAGAAGGGATTGCCACTTATATGTTACCATTAAGTGGATGTGTACTTTGTGTATTCTTACTGTCCTAGTACTTTTGTGCTATGCATGTACCATTACCAACCTCTTGCCTATGAGAAACATATAAGACATTGTATTTACAAACATTCTTACAAGTTTATAAAATGTTTTTCTATCTTTTTCATGTGTACGTTATATATATTCAAAAAGAATTTATTTCTTGATTGCAAAAAGGATATATAATGAATAAATCCACAATTTTGAAAACAGAATAAAATCTATAAAACATTTCTAGAAGAAATCACTATAAATGGAAGGACATTCCATGTTTTTGAAGAAGACTAATTGGAACACTAATAATTTTAAGTTGTCAATCCTATCTAAAGTGTTTTATAGATTCAATGCAATCCCAATTAAAATCCCAATATTCTACTATAGAATTATTGTGAGTCTAGCAATGGAAGAAATTATATTATTGAAGTGGAGGCAGTGGCCACTGAAGGTTCTGAGGGCAGGGAGAGGGAAAAACAAGTGTAATATAGGGGCATTTTCAGGATGTGGGAATTGTCCTGAATGACATTGCAATAACAGATGCAGGCCATTATATATCTTGCCATAATCTACAGAAATTGGTGGGACAGAATGTAAAGTACAATGTGAACTTTAATTCATACTTAGTGGCAATGCTCTAAAATGTGTTCATCAATTGCATTGAATATACCACATCAATGAGGGATTTTGTTAATGTGGAAATGTGTGGGAGATGTGGGGAGTGGGGCATGTGGGAATCCCCTATATTTCTTGTATAACACTTATGTAATTTAAACATCTTTTAAAGAATAAAATTGAAAAGAAAAAAAAGTAAAACTCCAAAAAACAAACAAACAAAACAACGAAGAAGCTGTGGAAGTAGATGTAGCACAATTGGTTGAGTACTTGCTTCCCATATAGAAGGTCCCAGTTTGATTCCCGGTACCTCCTAAAGAACAAACTTAAAAAACCCTCTCACTGGAAAGCAGATATAGCTCAGTGGTTGAGTGCCTGTTTCCCATGTTCTGAATTGAACCCAGAACCTTGTTCAGTCCCTGGTACTCTTTAAAAAAATAGCTGTTGGGTATCAATGCAGTTGCTCAACCATAGACACTTCAAGAAGGATTTTCACTGGTAGCACTCATCCATCTAGGGCCAGGAAATAAGGACCCGAACTATTTAGTCAGCAAGTTGGTATACAACAAAAGTAGTGATGAACACATTCTTTTGTCCTAAAGTGATGCCAGGACACAGTGATTGATCTCTCAGTCATTGCAAGTGCAAACTTGTAGCAACACAATTGTCTAAGTTGCTTTTAAAAAGTCCAATTCCCACACCTTGCTCAGAATGTACAGGGGCTAGGTCACTCATATTTTTAGTAAGCTGCCTTACTGTTACAGATATCTGTACTTCTTTAGATGAACTGTGTAATTCCTTCTGTACTTATTTCATGCTTATCATTACGGCTTATGATTCATAACTGAATGCCAATGCCCTAAAGAAAGAAAATCATCTGTTCATAAGGGAAAATGATTTCAGTCTCCAATACAACTGCATTTCTTATAGTAAATTGAAGATTGCCGTTCTAGTTTGTCCAGACTATACTGTGAGCTGGACGTAGTCAATTGCTACAAACCATTGTCCAAATAAAGTTTCTGCACTCCTCAATTCTGAAGATCAGATAACTCCAGAAGGGGACTGTAAAATTGTGAATCCTCTTAGAAATTACATAGCCTGTAGTACCATCATTTCAAAGATCTAAGGTAAAAGTATATTATCATCAATATAATAATTCTTTGTCCTATGTTTATATATATACATCATGATTTTAGTTAGTGTTAGTATTTGCTGAATATTAAATAGTATATGAGAATGACCCACTCATTCAGTGACTGAATTCCTTCAAAAGGTATCATCAGGAAAATTTCAGGAATAGAGGCCCTCAGGTGAATATTAGAGGATTTGCTGTTTTCTCTTTGTACCTAAAGTAGACTTTTTTGGTGTTACAGCAGTCAGCTGAGAAGTAGAACTTTATTCCAGAGGGTGAGCTTGGCTGCATCAGGACTTCATGATCTGGTCAGAGCTGCCAGAGGTGGTTCCCCTACATAAGGTAAAAAGAGGAATTCTATGTGTAACATGGGGCCTTTTGGGGACTTTGGAATTGTCCCAAATGACATTACAATAATGATACAAGCCATTATAGATTTTGTTATAACCTATAATATTGTGCATATATATAATATAATATAATATATAATATATAATATTGTGTATATAATATTATATACACTATAATACAGTTCACAGTTAGAAGCAATGCTTCAAAATGTGTCTCTCAATTGTAAAAAATGTACCACTGTAAACAATAAAAATAAATAAATAAAATTTCAACAACCATCTTTGCAGAAATGGGAAAGCCAATCATCAAATCCATAAGGCAGGTTAAGTGGCCACAAGTAGTCAAAGCCATCTTGAAAAAGAACAATGAAGTTGAAGGACTCACACTTCCCAGTCTTAAAACTTATAAAGCCACTTTATCCAAAATAGCATGGTACTGGTACCAGGGTATCATGCCCATTAGAATCACTGCTATTACCTTGTAATAGGAAATGGCTTCATGAACGTCACACTCACAGCATGAGAAGCAAAAGAACAAATAGATAAATGGGACCTCCTCAAAATTAAAGCCTTTTGCTCCTCAAAGGAGGAAAGTGAAGACAGCCTACCCAATAGAAGAAAATATTTGGTAACCATATATCTGATAGGAAACTAATATCCTGCATATATAAAGAACTCCTATATCTCAAAAATAAAAAGACAAACAACCCATTTAAAAGATGGACAAGAAATTTGAATGGATGCTTCTCCAAAGAAGAAATACAAATGGCTAAAAAACACTTGAAAAGATGCTCTAAATCACTAGCTATTAGGGAAATGCAAATCAAAACCACAATGAGATGCCATCTTACTCCCTTTAGACTGGTGGCTATAAGAAAACAGAAGATTACAAGTGTTGGAGAGGATGTGGGGAAAAGGAAACACTCATTGACTGCTGGTCAGAATGCAGAAGGGTCCAGACATTCTGGAGGACAGTTTGGCGATTTCCCCAAAAACTAGCTATGGATTTGCCATATGACCCAGCAATTCTGCTACTGGGTATATACCCAGGAGAACTGAAAACAAGGACACAAGCCGATATATGTACACCAATGTTCATAGTGACATTAATCACTATTGCCAAAGGTTGGAGTCAACAGAAATACCCATCAACAGAGGAACGAATACACAAAATGTGGTACATGCATACAATGGAATACTATACTCAGCTATAGAAGGAATACAGTACAAACACATGGGATAACATGGATGAATGTTGAGTAAAGCAAGCCAGGGACTGAAGGACAAATACTACATGAACTCTCTGATATGAAATAAGCAAACCAAGCTGTTTCAGAGAGCTACAGACTGGATGACAGGCTTACAGGAAATTGGGGGAGGGGAGAGGAAGGTTGTGAGCTGACACCTACATGGGTGAAATCTACAATAAAGTGGAGGTAAGTGGTTGTATAGGGAAGGGATAAGATGGGGCATATGGATATTAGTAGGTGGGGCTTGGCAGGCTTGAGGAGGCCTATATTTGGGAGGATGGCCTAAGGAATTGGGGGGAGGTTTGAGGGGAACAGATGAACATGGGAGATTGTTGGGTATGTGGTTGAAACTATAATGTTGAGAAAACTCTTCAGAAAATATAATAAGGAAAGGTTACCCCTTTTAGGTGCTTAATGGGGGGCATATGCCACAGGGACAGGCTTCTAGGGAGTGTGCGAGTGCTTATCTTGTCATAGTGTGTTATATCATTGGGTGGAGAACCATACATTGAGTGGGAAGGTGTACCCCCATCCTGGGGAGGCCTGATGTTCCCAGACATAGGGAATTGTGTCTCTCGAGAGAATTGATGGTTCTCAATGGGGGAAGACAGTTTAGTGTGTCAAGCCCCCAGGTTGCAAGTATCTGTGAATCTGGTCCTTCAAGCGGTGATGCTCAGTTGTCACTCTGGGCCCTGAGGAGAAAGGGAGAGAGGAATAGAATAGATGGAAGCAGGGTAACTGGGGGCAATGGAAGTGTTCCACAAGATCATGCAATGATGAATATAGGACATGTTAAATCTCACCAAAAATGTACAGAAGTCTATAGATTAAAATGTAAACCATAATGTAAATAAAAATTAAAAAAATTGTAAAGTCTAAAATATAAACCATAATGTAAACCTAAATGGAACCATGTTTGGTAGCTATGTTTCAATATCTGTACATTAGCTGCAGCAAACAGAGCATCAACATGTAAAAAGATCATTGATAGGCAAGAGGCAAAAGGGTTTGATGTTGGGTATATGGGAGTCCCCTATATTTTATATGTGAATTACTGTGATCTAAAACTTTTTTGAAGAAAAAATTAAAAATTAAAATAAAGGATGTAGATCCTGAGGAAGAAGTGAAAGAAATTGCCTTACCACTGTACATACAGGGCAATACCTATTATAGTGAGGAAAGGCAAAATGTCAAAAACAATTTTTATGGTATTTTTTAAGACCCCAATTTACTTTTTACTTTATTTTAGCCTTTCCAAATTAGTATGTATTCTATTTCTAATCTTTAAACTTATCATTACTATTTCATTTTCATACTAATTGAATTTGAAAATATATTAGGCTTCATTTTTTAAAATGTTTCGGACCACAGAGGGGTTCAACTATGGCAGGGGAGGAACACTGGTGTGGGGAGTTATTAATGGAGGACATATGGTTGGGAGAGAGTTCTCCAGGACATGTATACAGGGTATATAAAAATGTTCAGATATCCGTTGAGTATTTTCATCTTAGTTACAGTTACAAACAACAACTGAGGGAGTTGTCTCAGTTGTTAACTAATTAGTTAACTAATCTCCTCTAAAAGTCCTACTTATAATGGGATGTGTAGGAAAATTTGATTTTCAAGGTACATACAGCTCCAAATCACCAAAACATGTATTAAAACCTGGATTCATTTTGAAATTTATCGTGTTATTAGATGTAGTAACAGTTTCATCATTTTATATTTAAATAATGTTATTTTTATAATCATTGTATTTTAAATTTTCCTTTGATGGACATATGTGCCATTTCCATGTTTTATTAATAGTTATTAAGAATAAAACTGCTACGTATACTTTTACAAATTCTTTTGGACAGGTTTTCAATTACATTGGATAAATAGTGAAGACAACTTGATGCTTCATAGGACAGGTGATATTTACCTTTTTTAGGAAAATATTCATCATTTATAAAATGTTTCAAGTGCTTCACATTACCAACAAAATGCATGTGACTGTTAAGTTCAACAAAATCATCACTATCCTTAATAATTGCCAAATTTGTTAATTAAGAAATTCTGGGGGCATTGGTTAGCATATCATTATCAATTTAATTTTTCCCTTGAGAATATATGAAGCAAATGCCATACCAAAGAAGTAATCAATTCTCCATAAATTAAAATGCATTTAATTTAAGAGATATGTTTTCTTCCAACAATGAAATTAAATTAGCTATCAGCAACAATCAAAATTTTAGAAATTAAATAACCTCTAACAAATATTTGTGAATCAAAAATAGTCAAATTTTAAATATGAATATTTTGAATTTAATGTTAATGAATGATTGTAGGGTAATAGAAATAAAGCAGTTCATTGATAGAAATGTAAATCTTTAAGTGTTTTTCCATACCATAAAAGAAGAAATGTACAAAGGCAAATCAACTACATTTATAATTCAAGAAAGCAGGAAAAGAAGAGCAAAGTGACCCTCTGCTAGGTGAAAGCAGAAAATAATAAAGAAAAAGTAGGGAACAATGATATAGAAAGTTGAAAAGAAAAAGTTAAAAATGACAGAAGCAAAGTATTTTCTTGGAGAAAATCAAACAAATTGATCATCTCCTTGCAGTTTTATAAATACTAAAAGATAATTAAAATGATGAGTATCAGGAATTAAATTAAATAAGATGAATTACTGACATACAGACTATAGCTACTCAGACTTCATTGCTTGGCCCTCATTTCATAAAGGAAGATGAGAGTTTCCATATCAGTGAAGATGGAGATGACTTTCCTGGCATCTGTTGCCCCACAGAATATTTGAACATCTACCAGATTCTGGCAGAACCTCTTCCTCAGAGTCCCAGAAAAACATAAAAGGTGTGCAGTATCTGGGCAAGCCCCGAAGAAAAAAACACAATTTTAAAATATTTACAGATCCCTCCCTCAAACTCTCCCTGTTATCATTTGGAGATACCTTTTGCTCTCTTGGTGGGTGCCTGTCCACGACCTGCAGGAAACTGTAAGCCTTACAGGCAGACTGATTTGCCTGAATGATGGCGCCAGTCTGTGTGTGTGGGGGGTGGGGAACCTGAAGGAATGAACCAGGACATTCATCTCAACTCACTCTTCCAAAACTTCATCTCTAAGGGAGAAGCATAGATCTACCTACTGCGTAGACAAGGCAGTTTAAGAAACAGCCTGAGGCAAAGATTTACCTGCTTCAAGATATAACATAAAGCACCCTGGAGAGGGGGGAGTCTACTCCACTGAGTTTTTGGGAGACATGTGGATTCTCGTGAATAGGGAAATTCCTAAGGCCATGAGCGCAGGCTCAGAAGAGTGAGAGCAGTCTGTGTTCTGCATAAGGCTTTCTTCTTGGTTGATGGGCTACTCTGTGAGAAAGCACCAGCCAACACAGGCACAATTGGCAAATACTGGTAAAGGGTTTTTTCACTTTGATCTTTTCTTTTCTTCTTTTTCTCTCTTTGGTTACTTTTGTTCATGCAAGGAAATGTTTGAGATATCACTAGCTGGATAAGGAACAGGCAGCTCAGGGTCTAAATCCCTGAAATAGCACAGAAAACATTAAAATATACAATATGCCAAGAAGGATTATAAGATAAACAAAAACAATAACAAAAAACTAAAAGATGATGATCCATCCATAGAAAGAAGATGAAACATCAGAAATAATTGACAAAGAAGGGAACAAGAACTTGAAAATACCAAAGACTTTTAAAATGACCATCAAAATGCACAAAACATGCAGAAAGATCTAGAGGATATCAGGAAATTATGTATGAAGGAATTGAGAAATTCAGTAAATGGATGGAAACGATAAAAGGTAACCAAAGAGAAATATGGAAATTGAAGACTACAATACTTAAATTAAAAATCTCTAAAGGGTTTCAACAGCAGATCAGATCTAGCAGAATTATTAAGGTGGAAGATAAGATAATTGAAATGATTGAGGCTGGAGAGTAAAATAAAAATGGCAAAAGCTGAACGGAGCCTAGGAAAAATATGGGGTATGATCAAGTATACCAATATATGTATCATAGGAGATACAGAAGAAGAAAGAAAGGACAGAAGGAATATTCAAAGAAACAGTGACAGGGAACTTCATAAATGCAATGGAAGACATGAATATACACATTCAAGAATCCTAATGAACCCCATAGAGGATAAAATCATAGAGAAACATACTCAGACACATTGTGATCACACTGTGAAATGCCAAGGACTGGAAGAGAATTCTGAAAGATGCAGGAGAAAAGAAAGGTGGTATGTACAAGTGAGCTCTACAATATTAAGGGCCAATTTCTTGCTGAAGGCAAGAAGGCAGTGGGATGTAATATTTACAGAGATGAAAGGAAATAATTGCCCACTTAAGAATATTATTTCTGGCAAGACAGTCTTTCAAACATAAGGGAGATTTCAACACATTTCCAGATTTAAAAAAATAAAAGTCCAAGGTAGTTCATCATCATTAGAACTGCCATATGACAATAATAAAGGGAGTTCTCAGACTAAAAGGAAAAGATCCTTGGTAGTGGATTGAGTTACGATGAATAATTAAGATCTCTGGTGAATGTAAAAATTTGGGAAATTATGAGTTTATTAATGTTGTATAATATTTTTGTCATGTTCATTCACTTTTTCCTTCCTACAAATTCTAAAATGCAAGCAAATATAAAGTAATGGTATACATGTGATTTTGGATATACTGTATATAAAGCTATAAAATATAACAAGTATAACTGAAAAGTGGGTGACAGAGGGGTATAAGAACAGTGCTTGTGTACATGGAATATAGTTAACACCACAATTATTATGGCATTTTTTCAATTGTAACAAAGGTAACACCTTAATGCAAATACTTAATAATAGGGAAAATTGCCTGTTCGGGGGGCAGTTATATAGGAACACTATTCTTTCTACAAGATTTTTCTGTAAAGTATAACTTTCAATTTTTTAAAAGGTAAGAGAGGAAAAATTAGGACTCTATATACTAACAAACTGGCCAAGTAAAGAAGACTTAATTATAAATATATATGCACCTAGTGACCCTAAAAATATGAGGCAAATATACTTATATTTGAAGGTACAGATAGACAGTTCTTCAGTAATAGTAGAGGACTTCAAAACACTACTTTTAATAATAGATAGAGGGAAGTGGATGTGGCTCATGGGATTTGGCTCCTGTCTACCATATAGGAGGTCCAGGGTTTGAGTCCCAGGGCCTCCTGGTGAGGGTAAGCTGGCCCACACAGGTGTGCTGATCCCCATGGAGTGCTGGCTGGAATGGAAAGCTTGTGCAGCAAGAAGATGCAATAAAAAAAGACACAGAGGAGAGACAGTAAAAGACCCAGCAGACCAGGAAGCTGAGGTAGTGCAAGAGAATAAATGCCTCTTTCCCACTCCAGAATGTCCCAGAATTGGTTCCTGGTGCCGCCTAATGAGAAGACAAGCAGACACAGAAGAACACACAGCAAATGCACATAGAAAGCAGACAGCAGGCTCAAACAATGAGGGGTGGGGATAAATAAATAAATGTTTAGTAAAAAATGGATAGAACATCTAGACAGAAGATCAATAAAGAAATCAAAGATTTGTGCAATACACAAATGTAAAATGTTAATAAGAGGAAAAACTGCATTTTCCTGTAAACCAATAAATACTCTAATTTCAAAAAATACCAAAATTACTTACTGATAATAAAATTTGTTTTGAATAATAATTAGATTTTTAAAAAACTCATATCCTAGAAATATCAGTTATAATTTTAATATGTTGATTTTCCACAGATATAAACTGCAAATGTATAAGTTATTAAATATTTCCAATAGTTCCCTTGAAAGTGAAAGTTCCCTGGAACCAAAAAACATGAGAACAAATGATTTATATCAACTTTATTAAATTGTGTCTACAATATTTCAAAGAATCTCAAATAGCACATATTTGTATATATTTTGCTTTCTGTTCCTTAAAAATAATAATATGGCTTTATTAGATGCCTGGCCATCATTTTCCCTCAAACTCATCTCCTATGGCAAATCTTCCCAGTTCTCCATTTACTTTGATCTACCCTGAATAACTCTTACTCTAACAGGGAATTTTTGTGGCCTTCATCAAACTGAACATTCCTTCAGAGTTTTGCTTTTTTGGCCTAAAATTCACAAACAAAAATGAGAACATGAAGTGATTAAAAATAGGTAAAGATCTACTGAGATTTTGCAACCCCTTGCTGAAGGTTCCCAGCCCTGGTGAAGCAAACAATGTCCTATAGCCAAGTCAAGGGTGATTTCTGCTTTCATCAGTTTAACTTCTCTAATCCAGATGTCCCTGCCAACCTTCCTAATTGTGTTGATTTCTTGTAGGGGTATGAGGAGACTTCTATTTTCCAGCCTTCATTTCCAAGCCTTGCCTTAGAGCTTCCTACCCTCTCCCTCACTCTGATCCTCCCTGGATGGGTAGCTATTAATAAGTCATCTGCTGAATAATGTTGAATGGCCAATTTTCCTTCAAGCCCCCTTGTGGAGTAGTAATTCACAGTCTTAGGGCTACCTAACATGATTGTTATATACCAAGTGTGAGGATTGCTTCAAAAATTTTTTCTTCAATTTAATACTTGCTGGTCAAATTTTGCTTGTTTTTGGTGGTGTTGATGATTTTGAGTAGTATATAATTTTCCTTCCACTTATAATGTTAATCCAAACCCATATAAAATTCAATTTTACTGGAGTTTAATATTTAATGATATATTGAATTTTAATAATTTAATTATACTCTAATGCAAAACTGAAAATGCATTGAATCATCAGTGATTATGAAACTTTTTTGAATGTTTCTTTTTTTGTTAACAAAAATTCTCTGCTAATTTTATTGATAATAAGCACTATTACAACTTTATCTGATCTCAAGAGTATCACCAAAGCATCCTTACCAATCAAGAGTTGAAGGAAAACTGGACTCTCTAGAAGGTGAAATCACTAGTTCTCCAGGGTTTCTGAGATTTATGACCCATATGTACCCTGCTTAAAGAATATTTGTGTTTATATAGGATCTAGAAGTACTATTGTTCCTAGAGTATAGATAAATGAATTTCCCTGGGAAGTCACTTCTTGAATTTTATTTAAATAATGAGGCAGAATCACAAATTTTGTAGATTCGTTATAACAGCTCAAAGGTAATATTCCCATTACAGAAGAAAAATGTGTTTCCTCATTTCTCAGGTATAGTTGCATGCTTTAATCTGTATGTTTCTTTAAAATAGCTAATGAAAAATTCAGATATATTTGTGATATGTCTCAAGATCATTAGCATGCTTAATTATTTTTGCTCTACATAATTCATGAATACTCATTGAAAGTTTAAGTATTTCTTAATCTGGTTTTGTTATGCATGAATAGTTTTGAAAAATGGTACCTGATGATATGTATGTGATACATAGCCTGTAGTACTAACACTGAAAACCTAATGATACAGAAAGTACCAAGATATTGAAGTAGCACAAGCACCATGTCTTAAATATTACTTTAAATAGATGGTAAAGGATAGTTAAGAAATTCAGAGGCAGCAGTGAGTTAACACAGCATTTCATGGAAAACAATCCTCATAAGCAAAAACAGTCTTTGATATATTAATGAATAGGTTGAGATATCTGGGGGTTATTTATGAACAAATCTTTTTTTATTTGTAAGATATTAGGAACTAGATATGTTCTATAGAGATTTTTATTATTGTATTCTATGTATTTAAACAATTGATGAGGAATAAGTATCCCACTCATTTATTTGACATTTTAAAACTATGAAAAATTTTTTAAAAATATCCCTGAAGTAATAAGGAGCAGAGATAAATGCATGAACTCTCTCTCCGCCTTTTGCCCAAGCTGTGCATTTAACTGTCATTATGTACCCCAAAGTAGAAGATGAATGATAACTGTGACATCAGAGAACTTGTGAATGCATACAGAAGAAGGAAAAAAAATACAATCTAAAGAGATAGAGGATAGGAATGAGACTTATAATGATCAATAATAATGTTTAACTTTCATAAAGGAAATTAAAAAATCATCTGGAATTTTGAGTTTGTACAATAAAGAACACTTATTTAAGTAGTAGTCAATTAATCACAGTATTATTTTTGGTAATTTAATAAAATCTCTCTTTAACAGTCATTCTTTTTCTAACAAAGTTGAGGATGGCAGAAGAAATATTCATGATTGGAAGGATTACAATAGAAAAACAGTCTGCTATAAACATTGCAAAAATGCTACAAATCATATAAATTTAACCAATGAAAGTAAAGCACTATTATTTTTATTATCATCATATGCATAAAATGCTTGTTATTGTTATGTAATTTTATAATTTGTTATCTATATGAAAAGTATTAATAAAATACTGTTTCTAACACTTTTAGATATATTATGCCTCCAATTTATGTTTTCCACATATAAAATTAAATAGTTATGAAATGAGACCTTTCAAAGTAATTCATTTAGATTTGAAAGTGTAATTATGAGTGAAATAGGATTTCTTACACCTAGGTATGTTTCAAGACAAGTCCAAGTAAAATAATTGTGGTTACAATAGTGATTTTGAAAGAGGAGATTTCAGTAAAATCCAGAAAAGCATGCAGGTAAGATACCTGGCCAGACATTTAGGACTTCATCAAGTATTGGAATTCATTGCTGATGTAAGGAAATATGCTTTAAGAAGGTATAATTCCAAGTGGGATGCTTTTCTTAGACTCTGTGTACAGGTGAGAGAGTAAACTTGAGGACAGCAAGGTAACACTGGCTACACATTGGAATCAATTAGAATTTATGAGAATGAGATATTTTATGGAAGTTGCTGCAAAGGAAGAAGGCAAATGCTCACACTCATGTCTTACAGACCAACTGAAATGAACGAGTGGTGATGTCTAGTCATTCACCTGGTCACCTCTGGATTAAAACCATTCTGAAAAGACCCTCACAATCATTCATTAACCTTGTTATAGAAACTGGTTTTATGCCACCTAGCTTAAGAATGGGAGAAATATGAAGCCAAACTCAGCATGTAAATGCAATGCCTTCCCCCCAGCGCGGGACATGACACCCGGGGATGAGCCTCCCTGGCAACGAGGGACCACTATCAACTACCAACTGATGATGCAACTGGAAAATGACCTTATACGGAAGGTTCAATGCGGATCAGCAGAATATCCATGTCTACATAAAATACCATGACTTTAAAATGCTGTTTGACCTAAAGTAAGGGGGAAATGGAAAGGAGAAATGAGTTTATATGGCTACGAGTTTCTAAAAAAGAGTCTGGAGGCTGGCAGAAGGTTTGCCCTCATGCACAACTGAGCAGAGTCAGAGAGACAGATAAAGCAGATACAACCCCCAGATATTGGTTCCTTTGAGGGCTAAAGAGACCCATGGGAGTTATGGTCATGGCCGATGGGGTTAACTACCAGGGCAGATGGCCCCTCTTTGGAAATGGTGTTTATGTGTGATGAATCTGGACTCAGATGGGATCTCCCTTCATAAGACTTTCATGCTAATGTGCTGGAGGTGCAGTTAATGTTGGGGTTTAAGATATATTTAGGGGATTTGAATCTCTGGACTGACAATGTGATAGCCAGATCCTGAGCCTCAACAGACTCCAGCACCTACAATCTGATTTATTGGACTTACCACACTCAGCTAAGATGGAGTTGAAGAAGGACAACCACCACACCATGGAGCCTAGAGTGATTACAACTGAAAATGGGAGGATTGCATCCAGCATCCAGGTGGAATCTGACCCTCCTCTTGACATAGAGGTGCAATGGACACAACCAATCCAATGTCCACATAGAAGAGGTGGCATTGGATTGGGAAAAGTGGACATAATGGACAAAGGGTATGGGGAAAGGCAGGAAGAGATGAGAGGTGGAGGTGTCTTCGGGACATGGAGCTGCCCTGGATGGTGCTTCAGAGGTAATCACCGGACATTGTAAATCCTCACAGGGCCCACTTGATGGAATAGAGGAGAGTATGGGCCATGATGTGAACCAATGTATATGAGGTGCAGAGGTGCCCAAAGATGTACTTACCAAATCCAATGGATGTGTCATGATGATGGGAACGAGTGTTGTTGGGGGGGGGGGAGAGGGGGGGTGGGGGGGTGGGGTTGAATGGGACCTCACATATATATTTTTAATGTAATATTATTACAAAGTCAATAAAAAATAAAAAAATTAAAAAAAAAAAAAGAATGGGAGAAATAAGCAAACATCCTAGTCACCTGGTAAGTGAAAAAATGACAGCACAGTGTTCGAACAAATGGGCTTATGCCCATTAAGATATTTCCTACAGAATATATCTGAGACGACCATTTTCTAATGAAGAAATGAGAATATAATCACTGGCTATACCCTGGCTGAGTTTTAAAATGTTTTACTGAACTAGTTAGTATCAATATAACTCAACAACTGAAAGGTTTTGGGCCTAGTGTTAGATCATTTAGTGTACTTAAATGGTCTGATCCTATGATTGTTGAAATTAGCACAGTAAAACAGAATTAAGAAAGAAAGTGAAAAGGGTAATATGTGAGTTCACTAGTTTCAAAATACTTTTTGTCCACTTTTTCAAAGGTGAATTCCTCATGAGAAGCCACAGTGATAGCCCTGGGGACATTTATTTGTGAGTAATATGGGTCATCTGCCCTGTTTTTAGTGTATTCTTATCATTTATACTTTGACTTCAGGCAGATGGAAGCATATTAGGAAACATGGACAATCTCACTATTTTCACAGAATTCCTCCTCATGGATGTCTCAAGCTCCCAAGAGCTCCGAGTGCTTCAAGGTCTCCTCTTCTCAGTGATTTGTCTGGGAGCCCTGACTGGGAATCTTCTGTTACTATCATTGTAACTGACCCACATATGCATTCTCCAATGTACTTCTTCATAGGCAATTTATCCCTCATAGACCTTTGCTGCATTTCAGTTACAGTGCAAAAAATGATTGTGAATTCTCTGGTGGGCAGTAGGTTGATTTCTCTCCCAGCATACACTGCCCAGATCTTTCTGGTTACCTTCTCTGTATCCATGGAGCTGGTCTTCCTTGTGGTGATGTCCCATGATCGCTATGTTGTGATTTGCCACCCTCTGCACTATGGGCTCACCATCACCCCACGTCTGTCACACAGGCAGCTGGTGGCTCGTGGGCAAGTGGGTTCATCCACTCTGCTATCCACACAGTCAGATTTCCATCCCAGGGTCCAACGTGATCCATCAACATTTCTGTGATGTACCACACATTTTCAGGATCTCACCTCCAGATGTTCAGTTTTCTCAGTCTATAACCTTAGTTCTAAGTGTTTGTATTACATTAGCATGTTAAGCCTTCACAGTTAAGTCATATATTGATATATTTTCAATGGTGCTTAGGATGCGTTCTGTGGAAGCCTGTAACAAAGCCTTATCCACCTGTACCCCACAGATGGCAATTCTCATTTTGTTTATAATTTCTGGGATGACTGCTGCCCGTAGTCCAACTGCAAATACAGCTTCTCTTAAAGATGTTCTGACAGCCATGCTCTACTCCCTGTTGCCCCCACTCATAAACCCCATCATCATAGTCTGAGGAACAGAGAGATAAACACTGCTCCAGGAAGAATGCTTCACAGATATTTTGAGTTCCCAAGCAGCGTTTTCCTTGATTAAAAAATTCTCAAAACTATGTGGGTGAAGTTTACTTTTATTTGATATATGTTCTAAATTTTAATCTGCCATGGTAAATATCCAGGACTTTTATTGTGTATATATTTGTTGTTTCCCATGTGATAGTGGGCTATACATCTGTTTCCAATTTTTTACTCCATGTATTTGTGGAATTCACACATTTTTCTGGAAAAAAAATTTCAACAATGCTAAAGTGATTTGAATAATGTTTTGAATAATTTTGAGCTATGACAAAGAGTGATACCATATGGAGAAGATCATTGGTGAATACCATCAAAACTGCCTATACATTTGAGAAAAAATTACACTGCCACCTGGAACAGAATATTCAAAGTTTTGAATTAGAGAATTCTATTCAAATTGCCCTCTTTGCATTCTCTTTTCTACAATATCTGCACCAATTAAAAGGTGATTTAATTGAGATACCACTGATCAATAATTAAGGATAAAATAAAGATCTAGCACAGAGATCTGAGTTAAAGTCAATCCCCCCACTGAAAAAAATGGAGTATGAAAGCCTGGCCCTCAACACAGAATATTCTTTTGGGTCTTTTTCTCTCCCTGTGACCTGGAAGAATAGGTATACACCTAGCTCAATGCATTCATTATTTATGCATGATAAGGAACAAGTAGTTACAGAGTGGAGTGAGACATAGCAACAGGTGAATTGCATTTTACTTGCAGAATATCAGATATTTCTAAGAATATATGAAATACTTTTATCACCAAAATTTTAATCAAGCTTATACTGTCAATATGGAAATACTTTTATTTTTCTGATTCTCAGATGATGAGCAGGTATTCTCATGGTGAAGTATTTAACTTTTTTATACCTCCAAATTGAATCTAGGAAGGCTGCCTTTTACTTGAAATCCATATCTATAAAATTTCAACCTTAGGGAACTAGTGCTCATTTCACTTCAGCCTTCATCCTACAATTGAAAAAAATGGGCATGGCAGGCTCACTGTGGCTCAGTACTTCTGGCTGTAGTACATTCACTGCAGTGCCTGGGACTGTGAGGAAACTGAATGTCATGGCAAGGGGGACATTTATAAACCTGCAAATAGGGAAATTCCTAAGTATACATGCCCGTGCCCAAGATACGATGCATGCTCAAAAAGGTACAGGCCAGCCCCTATTCTTGGTCCTCAAGCTGCTCCATAAACTCATTGAATGGATAAGCTCTTAAGGACACTTGAAAAGCAATTTATAAATGAACTTTAATATGCCAAAGATAGAGAATTCTGGAAACCACAATAGAGAAGGAATGTGTCACGTGCAGGGTACCCTCAAGAAGATTAAGTACCAATTTCTCTACAGAAACCATGCAGGCAAGAAGGCAGTGGCACAAAATGTTAAAAGTTCTAATAGAAAATTACTTTCCACTAAGTTTATTACATCCAGAAAAGAAGTCATTCAAAAATGAGTGTGAAATCAAGACATTCCAAGATAAACAATAGCTGTGGGTATTTCATCACCATTACACCTACCCTATCAACAATGATAAAGTGAGTTCTTTGGACTGAAAGGAAAGGATACTGGAAAATAGTTCAAAGCCACATGAAGCCATAAGGATCTCCTGTAAGGGTAACAACATGGGTAAATACAAATTCCAGTACTATTGTGATTTTGGTTTGTAGCTCTACCATTTAACCTCCTACATGATTTAAAATGTTTAATGCACAAAAATAATGAAAATGCAGTTGGTTTGTACTCATAATGTATAAACATGTGATTCTGTACAAGAAATACATACAGGTAGAAGAACAGGTGGGATATAGGAATATAGCTTGTGTATAAAATTGAAGGTAATTTGGTATCTAAGGAAACGAGAGTGTTGGATATTTAGGATTTTAATTTAAGTCCCATGGTAATGACAATTTAGACACTGGAGAATACCCACACTCACAGAGAAAGGAATTATAATTTAAGTAGCAAAGTATGTGTGTGGGGAGGATAGAGATATAGGCAGTTAATGGGTAGTGTGTGTGGGGTTCCTGTTTCAGACATGGGGAAGTCTGGGCAATGGAAGGTGGTGAGGGACCAAAGCAGAGTAAACAGCAGACATCCTGGATGTCTCTGATGGCATGCTTGGAGGGACTGATACCTGAAAGCTTATGTTTCATATAGGTTCCCGCAATTTAAAAAATAGAATGAGCAACTAAAGAGACAATGACAAACACAATATATAATCCTGGATGTAATCTAATAAGAGAGGAGAGGGGCCAAGAATGATAGTTTGGGGACAAGGGAAAAAATTGAACTATACACCGTAAACTTTAAATCAATGTGAAATTTCTTGAAATTGAAAATTGCACTTACCAGTTTTCTCTGTATTCTTTCTATAGAGTTTGTATTAGTTTTGTTAATTGTCTTGTATTTGAAAGTATTTTTAAATAAAATGTTTAAAAAGCAGTAATCCTGGTAAAATCTGAATTGTTCACTTTCCTCTAATACCTGAAATATATTCTTATATTTTCAATATATTTTATTCCAATATGATAACACCATCATATTTCTTATAAAAATTAATTTTATTGCTATCTGGGCCATCTGAACAGCTGTTTTCTGGGAAAGATATCTCTGTCCAATTTTATAGTCAAGTTATAGTCTTACGAAGGTGATGGATAAACTTCTGGGTATTCCTTGGGGGATTTTGATTTTATTTTGTACCAACTCTTGAGTTGTATTTAAATTTATATTTATAAAAAGAACTAATTTCCTCAGTATTATCAATCATATTTTATTATGTAGATCCACTGATTTTTATTCCTCAGGTTCCTGACCAATTTCTAATAGTTTTCTCTTTCAACTTCATTTTAATTTTTTCTACAATTTGGTATTTTATTTTATGGATATCTGAAGCTCTAAATTGATATTTCCAAGCATATATTTTTAATTAATATTTCCTTGAAGAATTAGGCTATATCAGTCAAGAAACTTGTTTCTCTAACCTGATAATTTTTCTGAGTTTTTTTCTTATAATCTTTAAAACATCAAATACAATTTTATCTCAATATTATAATGTTAAATTATTTTTAGCATATTTTCTATATAATTGTATTTTAATACATTATGAGAAATGATATTCAAATTTATTTAAAGTATACTTAATGATTTTTAATGCCTGAAAATTATATATATATGTGTGTGTGTATGTGTGTGTGTGTGTATACAATTTCCCTAAACCATTTAGAATTCTTAAGTCATTGATTTATTTTTTGATAGCAAAATAGAGATGCAAAATCATCCTTCATCTCTTTGGCTAAATTAACCAGAGGTTTAAAAATGATCCACTCTTCATTAATTGTCTCATTTCATTTAGGATAATATAAAAATGTTTACTTTCTTTCTTATTCAAAACCTGATACCTTCCTATGCTTTCTAGTCTTAAGAAGACAATTTAAAATGGTAAATAAATCTACTAAGAGCTGTTTAGGAGTCCCTTGTTGCTTTTGTTTATCCTGTAATCTTTCATTGCAAGTTGTATATTTTAATATTTTCTGTGTTACCTCTGGGATTTAGACCCTGAACTGTCTGTCCCTTAAGTTTCTATCCACCTATGGATATGTCAGATATTTCCTTGAGTGAGCAAAGGTAACCAAAAAAATAAAAGGTTTTGCTTAGTGAAATGTAGTTGTAGTGCTGCCACAATTTGCTTTGGTCCTCTCAGGGCCATGCTGCAGTAATCTTTCCTCACAGGCTTTAATCCATAACTGTTTTCTCTTCACAGTTTCTGTTTTATCAGAGCGCACCCTCTGATAATATAAATCTGCACATGGCAGCCAGCTGAAGTCTGAGTACTGCTGGTGTTAACATGATGAGACTAAGCAAAATCTAAGTCAGCATACCAAGATTCAGCATTACGCGTTTTTTCCCTCCACCTAAAGACCCATACTGCTGTATTTTTAGGTAGCCATGAGCATCAGTCCACTTTTTATCTAAGGTTTCTCCTCTGTTCATTAGGCACCAATTTTTGCATACTGTCTCCCAAAATATATAAAGATGAATTTATGAATACCATCTCAATGCTTTCATCACTGATGATCATAACATAATACATACATCATTAATGTTTGAAAGTTCTTTTCTCCCAACTTTCCTATTCACACACACAGGTTATATTTTAAAGTTTTAACATACTTTATTGTTAGTCTGGAATTCTTTTTTGTTAAATTCATGTCTACATTATTTGACATACATTTCCCTGGTTTGCTACATAAATTTTTGAGTTTTTCTGAATCCTTTGAGGAAAAGAAATCCTCAACTTTTTAATAATAAATTTATCAATCTTTTTCATTGTGGTTTGCATTTTGTTTCTGTATGAGAAATACAAGATATACATGATGGTTAGCCTGATATCATGAAGACATTACCCATTGTTAATCTCTAAATCTATTCTAGTTTAGACTGTCATATGTTGACCCTTAATCTATACAATTTCTGAATATGAAAGGTAGAAGTGAAATTAATTTTTATCCTATATGGATATCCAACTGTTCAAGCAACATTGAAAAGTATTAATTAATGAAACTACCACCCACTACCTCTTTCTTTTATTGCATTTATAATTGAGTGGATCTGCAGCTGTCTTTTTATACTGTAGCATTGTTTACTGTAACATTTAAATACTGGATATCAACTGAAGAAATGAACTTAAATGATAGTTATTTTTTATGAATGATTTATTTTTACCTTAAAGAAATTTTTACTTTCCAGGGAATGGATATTAATGAAATTAGAATCAATATATATCAGTTAAAAAGGTCAAATATGATTTAAGTTTTAGACAGTAACTTCGAGGAAGTGAATAAACATTAAGAGATATTTGATTAGTGTGTTGAATAAAATTTTAATATTCTAAATTTAATCAACATCCAGCAGGCTATTTTGACTATATACTGTACATTGGAAGGAAGAAGCAATTATTTTCAAAATCACATTTAGATTTCAAAGAGTAAATATTAAAATAGTCTCAGTGTAAACATTCCAGGATGCTAGATTTTTAACATGTTTCTCTGTCTTTTCATAACCTCTTATTTCATCTTACAGATAATCATAATCCTGACTGGAAATATAATAGTACCTGGCAGGTACATCTACAATTTAATAAATAAATTCTCATTTGCTCTATTATTCAAAATATCCCATGCCCCTTCTGAGGTGGCCCTCTCTGCAGTACCATTCTTTTTATATTTAATTTTTAAAAAATAAGCTTTAGATTACATAAATGTTACATAAAAAATATAAGGGATTCCTATATGCTCCACACCTATATGCTCCTATACTTTCCCACATCAACAACATCCCTCATTACCATGGTACATTTGTTAAAATTGGTGAACACATATTGAAGCATTGCTACTAACTATGGATTACACATTACATTAAGATTTACACTCTATCCTGCACAATTTTGCAGATTATGACAAAATATATAATGACTTCTCCCTGTCATGCAGTACATTTTTAAGGAAAATAGAGTCACCAATCATTAATAGCAGATTGAGTCACATAACACCATGTGACCAATAAAATGTGAGAAAAAGCAGTGTTTGTGGATTTAAGAGCTAATATATATACTTTTTTCATTATTCTGTAATTGTTTTACTTTGCTCTTCACATCAGAAGAGTACTGTAATCTTTTCCAGAGATGTAGAGCAAGCTGGTCATGTCAAGGTTATGCTTTAGACATTTATCTATACTTGATCGGAAGTTTCAGAGGCTATTCTAACTCTCATGTTAAATATGAGCTTCTCCCCAATAATGCTCTGAAGTCACATCTCACTTATTTATCCTTCAGAACTGCAGAGAGTTGTCTGAAATATTTTTAAGACTCTGTAATAAACTACAGAGTTTACTAAGAGTAGAAGTTCTCAGGTTCAATGATGTTGGTGTTGCCAGAGAAAAAGAAGCATTATTAAATATGTACACTCCTTACCAACACAAATTGAGCCCCTTTTCCCCCAATAAAAAGGCTAGTCCAAAAAAGGTCTCATTTTATATTTATCATTTCCAAATCACACTGAAAGGACCTTGAGTAATTCACCAATAGTTTCCTATGTTCCTTAGAGATGACTCATTAAAAATTGATATCTAACACAACAGAAGACATTTGCAGAATGTAATATTGTAGTGACAGTACCACGGTTGACTGTTACAGACAGATTAAACTCTTTGAGTTTGGTTACATCTTAATAGAACATTGGTCCAATAACAAAAATAAAGAGCAACAGCTGAAAATGTATCTAATTCAATATTAAGAGATAAAAGGATTAGCAACTCTTCCCATTATTTTCTTCATATAAGTTCTTTTTCATTTTGAAATCTGGCAGCAATCAAATTCTGGCATTATTCCAAACCAAATTAAGAACAGGAAACTGAAGGCCATCCTCTTTCTTCACCTATTCTGGCACACTTCCACAAAGAAACCCAAGAGTCCAGTTTGAAATCTGTGCCAAGGACCGTACATAAGCATAGGTACATATAAGCAGCAAGATTGCAGTCAACAGACTCTGAAATTGAAAATGTAGGCAGAGCGAGGTTGGCAAAGCCCCAGCCACATCACCCTTCCAGACCCGGGTGGAAGAGGCTGCACACACTTTCTGCCCTTCTCCTGCTCTCCTGCTGCTTGACATAGGCATTTCTGCTTACTATCTTTTCAATCTGTCACAAGAGCCAATAACATTCCATACATAGGTTCTCCAATAGCCTGCTCTTCAAATGTGGATCCTATGAAGCAAAGCCATAGCCACCCCAAACGGATGCGTGTCATGTGTGGAAAGCAATCATTGTGGCCCCAGCACCAACTATAAGTTATTACTCAGTACTGCATTCTAAACTACTCTTAGCTGGTTAAAACTATAACATATGGGTTTCCAAAGAAGTTGTACAAAATTAGGAACACAAACAGGCAAGGTATCCACGTTCTTGACTCCACAACTTCATAAGAAATTGGGGCATCCAGATATATTTTTTCCCATTCAAAGTATCATGTGGTTACACATTTTATTTTCATTCAGTAACAAAGGTGAAGAAGATACTCCTTTGTCTAAAACAAGATTTTTGTGCTTCCTCTTTGGAATTCCTTTCTAAGCCTTAAAAGTTAAATTACAATTGGATTATGATTTCCAATACAGTGCCTTTATATTGGTTCCAGAGAAAAAAATTTTCATCGTAATGTAGTCAAATGCAGAAATATATTTTTATTGTGTTTTCAGTAATTTTCCTCTTCCTACAAATCTCCCTTTTGCTTCAATAAAATTACCTCATTTTAAACAACTGATGATATCTACAAAATTATTATAATATTGGTTTTCTCTCAATGGAATTTGTAATTTTCTCCACAAGGTATGGTATATCTATGCTACATATCTGCATTATGGGTATATATGTATATATATTACATATAATCTCTTTTTTCTTTTTCTTTTTTATTTCTATATTTCTTTCTTTTTTATTTCTATAATTTATTTCTATTTTTAATTTTAATTTTATTTTTAAATTATCTTTATTTGAAGTTAATAGATCATGCAAAATGTTATATTAGAAAACATAAGAGGTTCTCATATACCCCACCCCCACCCCATCATTTTTTAATTGGATTTTTTGAACATATACAGATAACAAAAAAATGTTATTTTAAAAAATATAAGAGGTTCCCATATACACCCCATCCCTTCACCCCCCTCCTCCCACAATGACAACCTCTTTTTTCATTGTGGCACATTCATTGCATTTGGTGACTATATTTTGGAGCACTGCTGCACCACATGGATAATAGTGTAGTTCACTCTCCCCCAGTATATTCAGTGGGTTATGGAGAATATATAATATCCAGCATCTGTCCCTACAATATCATTCAGGACAACCCCAAGTCCCAAAAATGCCCCCACGTCACATCTCTTCTTCCCTCTCTCTGCCCTCAGCAACTACTTGGCCACTTTCTCCACATCGATGCTACAATTTCTTCCATTACTAGTCACAATAATTCTATAGTAGAATATCAGTAAATCCACTATAATCCATATTTTATTGCTCCATCCTTTGAACCCTGGGATGGTGATGTCCACTCTCAGTTCCCTGGTGTGGTGGTTGACCATCTTCACCTCCCTGTTAGCTGACCTGGGTAAGTCCAACAAACCAGAGAGTAGGAGTTGCAACTCTGCTGAGGCTCAGGGACCAGCTGGCACATGGCCAGTCCAGAGAGTCAAGTCTCGTGAGTATACACCAACCCTAGCACCAACCACAGTTTCAGTAGAAGTGACAGAAAAGGCATGTGTAGAAAGGTCATATCTGGGTCCAACTCCATCATACTCAGAAACACAGATTACAAAGTAGGGCCCACTGACATGACACTGCACTCCAGAGCCATCTGCCATGACCATAGAACCTGAGGGCCTCTGTAGCCCTCAGGAGCACCAGTACCTAGGGTTGTATCTACTTTGGCTTTCTCTGGGGTCCTGCTGAGGTGTGCATAAGTGCAATCCCTCTGATGACCTCCTGACTCTTTTTGAAGACTCTTAGCCATATCAACTCATGTGTCTTTACCATTTCCCCCTGTTATTCAAGGTCTGAAAGCAATTTTTAACACATGATCCTACATATAGGCTGAGATATTCTGCTGGCTTGAGTTGACCCTTTTATTCAAGATCTCTTTCTATAGTTACATCACCAATTAGTGATTGGTAGTAATCCCTTGGTTCCAGAGAGGCTCATCCCCAGGAGTCTTGTCCCATGCTGGGAGGAAGGTAATGCATTTACATGCTGAGTTTGGCTTAGAGAGTGGCCACATTTGAGCAACATGGAGGTTCTCAGGAGGTAATTCTTAGTCACCCTGCAGCTTTAGGCCTAATTCATATTTCAGACACACAGGCTCATAAACACAGTCATCAGTATCAAGGGCTTATCACTGACCATCCTTCTTCATTGGTCTTTACCATTGCACTTGGGGGATTGTTGCTGCTCCATTGCAGAATGTGATAGAGCTCCCCTGGCTAGGAACTCAGCCCTTTCTCAGTTGTCATTTGTAACTGTAACTACTATGAAAATACCCAACATATGCTGAATATTTTTATGTACCTTATATACATGTCCTGGAGAACTCCCTCCCAACCAGGTGTCTCCTTAATAACATGCCACACCAGTGCTCCTCCCCTGCCATAGTTGAACCTCTCTGTGTTCTAAAACTTCTTCAAAAATGAGGCCCAATATATTGCCAAATTCAATTAATAGGAAAATGAAAAATAATGATGGGATTAAAGATTAGAAAGAGAATACGTACTAATTTAGAAAAACTAAAATAAAGTAAAAATAAATTGGAGTATTAAAAATGAAAAATATTATAGAGCTTTGTTTTTGATGTTTTGCCTTCATCACTGTAATAGGTATTGCCCTGTATGTACAGTGGCAAGGCAATTTCTTCCATTCCTTCCTCACTGTCTACATTTTTTTTTAATTTTTAATTTTGTCTTCAAAAAGTTTTAGATCACAGTAATTCACATATACAATATAGGGGACTCCCATATAACCAACCTCAAGCCATTTTCCCCCTTCCCCAGCAATGATCTTTTTACATGTTCATGTTCTATTTGCTGCAGCTGATGTACAGATATTGAAACATAGCTTTCAAACATGGTTCCGTTTTGGTTTACATTATGGTTTATATTTTAGACTGTACAATTTTCTAAATTTTTAGTTACCTTATGTTTTACATTATGGCTTACATTTTAGCCTATAGATTTTTATACATTTTTGGTGTAATTTAACATGTCCTACGTCCATCATTGCATGATCTTGGGGAACACTTCCATTGACCCCAGTACCCTGCTTCCATCTATACTATACCTCTCTCCCCCTCCCCTCAGGGCCCACAGTGACAATCAATCTTCATTACCTGAAGGACCAGATTCACAGATACTTGCAACAATTTTGAGGATTTGACATACTAGACTGCTCTAACCCACTGGGAGCCACCAATTTTCTTGAGAGACACAATTCCCTCTCTTTAAGAACATCAAGCCTCCCCAGGATGTGGGTACACCTTCACACTCATTGCATGGGTCTCCATCCAATGATATAACACAAAATGAACCCTCACACATCCCCTGGAAGCCTGTCCCTGTGCCAGATGTCCCTCCTTAAGCATCTTAAAAAGGTAATCCTTCCTCATTATATTTTCTAAAGATTTTTCTCAACATTATAGTTTCAACCACATACCTGACAATTTCCCATGTTCAACTGTTCCCTCCAGTTCTCCCCCCAATTCCTTGGGCCATCTGTCCCATCCTTTCCAACCCTAGCCCCCTCAAGCCCAGAGAGCCCCACCCAAAGGTGTTCCTATGCCCCCATCTTATCTCTTCCCTGTACAAAACTTACCTTCATTTTATCATAGATTTCACCCACATAGGCATCAGCTCACAGCCTTCCTCTCCCCGCCCCCCCAATTTCCTGTAAGCTATCCTCCAGTCTCTAGCTCTCTGAGACTGAGACAGCTTGGTTTACTTATTTCATATCAGAGAGTTCATGTAGTATTTGTTTTTCAATGCCTGGCTTGCTTCACTCATCATAAGGTCCTCAATATTCATCCATGTTATCCCATGTGCTTGTACTGTGTGCCCTCTTACAGCTGAGTGGTATTCCATTGACTGTATATACCACATTTTATTTATCCATTCATCTGTTGATGGGCATTTGGATTGATTCCAACTTTTGACAATGACTGATGCAGCTATAAACATTGGTGTGCATTTATTAGTTTGTGTTCTTGTTTTCAGTTCTTCTGGGTATATATCCAGCATGCTACCGTTTCTTTTATAGTTTCTTTTTCTTTCTTTCTTAATTACTTCATGGTTGATATTTCTTGTTAATTTATGCGATCAATAGACTTCTCAAAACCCTTTTCAATAATAGTCCCATATTACCTGTGCAGAATTTTAAACCATATTAACAATTATATCTGTTACTAATGTCAGTTATTTTACTCCTTTTAGAATTCTTTTACATTTTATTTTCATTTTCTTGCCTCACAAATTGCATCATAACTGTTGCAAGAATTAACAGTTACCCTATAACAGGAAGCCTTTGTCATGCCTTTGTTCTATGATGTCTGACATAAGAGAACTGTAGCTTTTGTCTTACTTTTTCTCATAGTATAGGCTTTTCTATTATTATTTTTGCTAAAATTTTTCATCGTGAATGAGCATTTTAATATAACAGCTTTTTAAAGTGATTTGAGCCTAACTGTCATCTTCATAGATATTCCATAGGACAAGACATCCCTGAGAATTTTATATTCAGGTTTCCCTCTTTCAAAAGCTGAGGGTTACATTTCTATACCTTCATATTCATTGGTATGACATTTTTGTCACATCATGATGTGTATATAAATTTAAATTTTCTGTAAGTTTATTATCATGATATTCCCCTCCAGATATTTGAAGATGTAGAACCTTGGTTCCCAATATCTATGGGTTGATAAAAATCTAGTACTGCTCTTTATCTTAATCCTTTTGACATCTCCTAAAATTGGATATTGAATTTTATGGGTTCTAATCTTCTGCATTGATATTTCTGAGTGTGTGCTTTTAACTTATGTGGCAGAATGAGGTAAGGTATGTCAGAGGCAGAACTTATTTTTTCCTGATATGCACTTCGTATGATTAAAAAAAATCAACAAAATTATTTCAACCACAGTAGGAGCGAAACCATTTATTCCTACACATTTTCTACATTTTTACTTTATTTCAATATTATAAAAATGTTCTTTAAATATCTTCTAACTTCCTGATTATTTAATGCTTGAAAATATATAAACACAAATATATGATTTATATCAGCACTTTCTAGTATTCAATGAATACTAGATGAAACTGGAGATTCAAATTTATCCTTTATGTATAAACACACACATATATACAAACACACATAGACATATATACAATTTCAAGCTATGGTATATGGTTTCTTTAATATTTTATTGTCTATTTTTTCTTACTAGCTTATAAATGTTTGATAATTCTTTACTGCAGATTGCTTAGCCTTCTCATACTCTATTCCAATAACATTGTAATCATATTGCAATTTTTTATCTTCCACATTTACAATTGTATCTGCTGCTATTAATATTTGATGGGGTTTTTTCTTTCTTTATTTTCACTTCTTTCACAACTCTCAATTTATTTCCCTTTACTTGTCTCACCCTTTTTCTAAATAAATGTTGTTAGTACAGTCTTGCTTGTCTAATTCCCTACCAAATGATGCTTCCAACCAGCATATTTTAAATTCTATGATGCTTGACTTTGAATAATTTCTTTTAGCTTGTTACATTTTCTCATGGTAGATGTTTTGCAGTTCTAATCTTTGCTAAAATTTTCCTCCATGAACTAGAATCTAAGTGTAAAAGAAATAGGTTCTCCTTTCATGGAAATGATCCCATAATAGTTCTCCTTTATGCTCTATTACAGATTACAGCATTTAATATATTAACTTCCAGTAATGCATATTTCTGAGATATAGTGTGGTCATGATATATTGTATTTTTAACTTCTTCAATATTTTTGTGGAAATTTTAAATGCATATTTATTTGTTTTTTAATTACCTACCTTTTTAACATATCTTTCATTCTACCAAATTCCATTTATCCAACAATCTTTTCTCACATCTCTATCTTTTCCCTTTGTAATTTGCATTTATATGCCTTATATTCAACTATCATGCAAATTCCTTCTGTGCTTTTTTATGTGGAACTTTTGTAGTGACTTTATTCATGTAGTATACTAAGGAAGTGCAAATGGACATTAAAGTTTCTACTACTTGACAATTCTGCCTTTTTAACCCTCTAATCAGATTCACATTTTCCTGGGTATGCTCTCCTCTGAAATGTATGATTGTGTGCAGGTTTTGTTTTAAATTTGTCTTTTATCAAATAAAAGATTCCCTTCTTCCTTAGCAATATTTATTTACAAATATTCTTCCCCTCTTGTCTTTGTTTTCTTATTCTTTCCAGATTTTGGCACTCCAAAATCAGTTCTCACTGCCATATACTTATTTTCTTCTACTTTCCAAATGGTACCATGGTAATGTCATTAGTTATATATATTTTTGAGGCACCAATTTTCTATATTTCCTACATTTTGATTGAGTTTAAACATCATATATGTATGAAAGATCATCTCACTATTCATTTCCATAATACCCTGTTCATCCTTCATATATATGTATATATACATTTAAACATATCCAAAATCCATATATATATATATATATATATTCTTCACAATAACCTCTGCATTTATTGGACTGGTATAATTTTATTGTTGTATAATACATGTAATTATTTGTTGTTCATAATTATATTTCAATTTTTTTGTAATAGTGACTTTTATTTTTACAGATGTTTTAGATTTCAAAAAAGATACATCAAAAGTATAAGGGATTCCTATATAACCCCATCCCCACACACATACATTTTCCTTGTTATTAACATTTTACATTAGTGTGGTACATTTGCTACAATTGTTGATGAACCAGTAATGAAGCATTACTACTAACCAAGGCCTGTAGTATACGTTATGGCTCATACTTTTTGCTGAGTTTTATAGCCTTTGGTAAATGTATAATGGCATGTATCCATCATTGCGTTATCATACAAAATAATTCCACTGGCCTAAAATTGCCTCGTGTCGCACCTATTGAGCCCTTCCCCTCCCCTCTGAATCCCTGGTACCCACTACCTTTATATCACGTTACAAGCTCCTCCATTACCACACAGTAATAACTACAAGAACAATGATTCTAGTTCAGTTCATGGTTACACTCCAACTTTAGGTTTGTTCATTCCTCAATCTAGAGGAATTTTGGGTAATGCCTACTCTGTTTCAGGTTGAGAGGGGTTTAGATATTATGTAGTAGATGGAGGGAACTGTTTTGCTTGCAGTTGCTGACAGTCCTTGTTTTGGGGGATGGGACTTGTCTCTCATCGTCATTTTGTTAGGCTTCCAGGGCAAGTCTGAAGAACTGGAGAGTAGGATTTGCCCTCACCTCTGTTGGATAATAGTGCACAACTGGCTTATGAACAACCTGAAGATTTAAGCCTCTCATATAGATTTAATGGGTATAGTGATAATTATAAGTTCAAACAAAATAAGTAGGAAAAAAACCTTGACCAAAAGGGAGAAACATTAAAAAAAAAGATTTTTTATGGCTAAGAGATTTCTAAATTAATTGGAAGGTCATTGTGGAGATTATATTTATGCAGGCCTCAGGTAGATTTCACTAACTGCTACCTTAAGTTCTTATAGTTCTAAATCAGTGCAATCATTTTTAATTCAATTATACAGAAAATAAAAAAGAAGTAAAAAGCAACCACTCTATAGCAATTTCTTCCTACCGGCTTTTTCACATGTATATAAAATTATTTTAAGAAATACATGTATGTGCTCATGAATATATATTTTTCACACAATAATATTGTTATCTATTTTTGTGTTTGCTCAATATATATTTTCCAACATTTAAAACATTGCCCTATATTACTATAAAATAATGCATGGATAACTTTGGCTAAGAAGATAACTATCAAAAGATAAATAGTTCTATGATTTAAATCAATTGGCTAATAATATTTTATTTTCACTTTATGAATTAACATATCCTCAATTTTCTAATATGCCTATTTCATATACTTAATGCCTATTTGCATTGTGAATAAACACTGAGTCCTCAGCAAATTGGGCAATTGATTATGTGTTTTTCAAAGAAATGTAATTTACAGATTTTTAAAAATTTGTGTCATCAAATACTGTGTTTCTTTTTAACATTATATGCTTTTTTCCTTTAAATACAATTTTAATTTAAAATTATTCCTTTTCATTTAACATAATAACAAAGAAAATGTTAAGATATGTTACATAATTAGAAGAGAAAGTTGATTTCATTCCATCAGTTTTGTCATGTAGAATTCTTATTTGTAATAGTGCAGTGTAAATGTAATTGAAAATTACTGAAGATTTTCCTGTAAATTTTCAGTTGTCCCACTATTTCTCTTGAGAAGTGTTAACTGGGGAGTGGATATAGCACAGTGGTTGAGTGCCTGCTTCCCATGTATGAGGTCCTGGGTTCAATCCCCACTACCTCCTTTAAAAAAATGTTAATTTATTTTAATTTTGTACAATTTATTTCATTCAGAAAAAATATAAGCATACACTAAAGATGAAATAATTATACATATATACAAATTGCTTTATCTCATACTGTGTAATGAAAATTTCCCTTTATTGCTTTATCATGTCTCTGTTCAAGTACGCATCATTCTTTCCATCCATCCAAACATTTTTAAATTACTTTGCACTTCAAGTAAATTGCATGCATCAGAACTGCTTATGTCTAAAGATTTCAATGTATATATAATCAACTGAAATTAATTTTGTATTTTTTGTTTTAGGCAGCATTTAAAAGTGGTTAAGGAAAGTGGATTTGGCCCAATGGATAGTGTGTCCACCTACCACATGGGAGGTCCAAGGTTCAAACCCAGGGCCTCCTGACCTGTGTGGAGCTGGCCCACATGCAGTGCTGATGGGTGCAAGGAGTGCCCTGCCACACAGGGGTGTCCCCCATGTAGAGGAGCCCCACACTCAAGTAGTGTGCCCTGTAATGAGAGCTGCCCAGTGCAAAAAAAGTGCAGCCTGTCCAGGAATGGTGCCACACACACGGAGAGCTGATGCAACAAGATGACACAACAAAATGAGACACAGATTCCTGGTGCCACTGACAAGAATACAAGTGGATGCAGAAAAACACACAGACAATGGGCACAGAGAGCAGACAACTGGGGGATGGGGAAGGGGAGAGAAATAAATAAAAAATAAATCTTTAAAAAAACAAAATAAAAAAAGCAGCTAAATGCATGAAAGTTAGATTATAGAATTCAAGGGTTTGAGTAGCATAAACACCCCTTCATTCCTGGCCCCAATAAAATGAACCGTATCACCATAACTCCAGAGTATTCCCTTGGCCTTTCCTAGTAAATCATCACATTGTTCTCCTTACCAAGACACAATTGCTGGTCTATTTATTTTTCATTTATAGTATCATGGGTTAATTTTTATTGCGCAAACATTTTTATAAACTACATCATGTAATGTTCCCTCCTTTGTGCAAAACTTCTTAAAATTCTAATTAATATTTTGAAATTCATCCACATTGTTGTATGTATCTATAGTCCCTTTCAAAAATTTGAGTGAAATTATACTGTATAAATACTTCACAGATGTTTATCCTTTTCTGTTTTGGATACCTGTACCTTTACCGATTTTGTTTAGTATGAATAAAGTTGCTATAAATGGTCTCCTACAAATTTCTTTTGGATGATTGCACTTAGTTCTTTTGGATACATAGTAAGACTGGATTCACAGAAGCTGTTTTGTTTCATTAGAAACTGCTAGGCTCTATGAAATAATATAACATTTGTAACCATATGTGGTATCTAAAATGCATGTGATGTTAGGCTAAGTAAAATCATCACAATAATTTTGTATTGCCAGACTTGTTAATTTTTTATATTCCCAGTGTAGTAGTATTAACACTGATTTTGGAATTGCCTTTCCACTGAGAATATATGAAGTGGGTGACCTACTATGCCATGAATCCTATCTCCATGAATTTAAAAGGACTTAATTTTGCAGAGAATTTTCTAGGCCAATATGGAACTAAATTAGAAATCAATAAGTTATTTAAATTATACAACAAATACTTAAGTGATCTTTGAGTAAAAAATTTATGAGAAATTTTAAAAAAATATTTTGCATTGAATGATAGTGAAACACATAAAAAATTTTGAGTAGAAAAAAGCAGTGCATAAGAGGAGCTTAAAATTTTAGTGTTTACTAGAAAAGAGAAAAATCTAAAGTCAAAGAGCATCATTTCCAATCAAACAAACCAGGAAAAGTAAGTGATCCTTGCCACTTAAAGGGAAGAGGAGAAATCAATGCTATAAACAAAGTAAAGGAAAAACTAACAAAACCAAAATAGACTTATTTTCTTTGAAAAGATCTACAAGATTGATTAATTTCTTTTTTGATTGATCAGGAATTAAAGATAATGAAATCAAATATCAGGAATTAAATAAATAAAATAAATTTAGTTATTCATAGGTGAAGCAAAGACTCCACCTATGAAAAGAAAAGGAAAGAAAAAAAATAACAAATTGCAAATTTGTTTTAGGCATTTCAGTGAAATTTGAATTTTAGAAATCTGTATCTCCCATAAAACCTTGGACACCTAACAATACTTAAAGACTTTTCTGATAGAATGGTTACTAATGTAAATAAATGTGTTTCAATTTTTTATTGTATAAGAAATATTTTATATGTGAAATTTCACCAAACACATAATCACTATTTTCTAGATGAACAATACATGATGTTAAAAAATCATGAAGGGAAGTGGATATGGCTCAAAAGATAAAGCCTCCACCCAGTTCAATCCCTGGGCCTCCTGGTGAAAAAGAAGAGAAAGTGTGCCTGCATGGCAAGCCAGTGCCCATATGGCAAGCTGTGTGCTCGCATGGTGAGCCAAGTTCCCACATGGCAAGCCTAGTGCCCATGTGGGTGCCTGTGTGGTGATCCAAGTGGCCGCATGGTGAGCCGAGTGCCTGTGTGGTGAACTGAGTGCCCGCATGAGTTCCCACGTGGTGAGCCAGTGCCCACGTGGTGAGCTGAGTGCCCCCACAGCAAGTTGAGTGCCCATGCAGTGAGCCAGTGCCCATACAAGTAAGCCACACAGCAAGATGGTGACATGACAAAAAGCGGAGAGTCAAGGTGAAGTACAGCAGAGACCAGGAACTGAGGTGGCACAATTGACAGGGAACCTCTCTCCACATCAGAGGCCCCCGTATAAAATCCCAGGAAATCCTAGAAGAGATGGGAAAAAAAAGAAATAGATACAGAAGATCACACAGTAAATGGACACAGACAGCAAAAACAGCAGGGTGGAGGTGGGGAAGAGGAAGAAAAAGTCATTCATTGGTGGGAGGAGCAAGATGGTGGAATAGTAAGGAGCCTAAGAGACAGCTCATCCTACAGAGCAGTTAGTAATCACTGAGAGCTATCTAAAACAACTGTTTGGGGGCCCCAGGAGACAGGAAAATCATCCTGCAACATTCTTGAAAGTATAGAAGGAGGAGACTGCCCATCTGCAGAGAAGATTCATGAGTGGAACACTCCATGCCACAGAGACTGGAGCCCATTCTCCAATGGCAGTGCACACCAATGGAGTTGGAAGCTCCATTTCCCAAAAATGGGGGAGGAAGAGATGGCTGGGAACCAACTTCAGCTACTGATGAGGAAATTCTAAGGACAGCTAAAGTTTGAACCTCTGTCAGAAAGAGGCCAGTAGTTGCCATTTTGACTCCACTTCTGACATGAGGGGAAGCCAAGTTGATTGAAAACCACAGTGATGGTAGGGACCAGCTTCTTTCTACCCAGATTGGATTGCAGCCCTAGCCTAGACTTCAGCTGCAACTCCTACAAGAGGAAAGATGTGGGGACTTGCACCAGGTTCTCTGGTAATTGCAGGTGCTTTTGGCTGGCGCACACTGAATAGTCAGCACCTGGAGCTCCATCCCCAAACCCCAATAGGATAGGAGAGAAATTGTGTTTCCTAAGTCTTTCTGGGCAACTGCAGGTGCTTTCAGCCTAAACAAATGGTTTATTGAGCACCTTCAAACCATCTCCAGCCCTCAACCTCCATAGGATAGGAGAGGGCTGGTGTTTCTTCAGCCTCTCTGGGAGACTGAGGACAGTTTCAGCCCACATACACTAGATACTTGGGCACCTGTAGTTCCATCCCCACCCCCCGAATAGGATAGGAGATGAGCTGGGTGTCCTCAGCCTCTCTCAGCAACTGCAGATGCTTTTGGCCTACGTGAGCTGGTTTGTTGAGCACCTTTGATCCCATCTTTATGTCTGCCACCTCATAGGATAGGAGGGAATTGATGTTTCCTCAGCCTTTCTGGGCAAAGGCAGGCACTTTTGGCCTGCACAGACTAAACTGTTGGGTACCTGTGGATCCACTCCCTTTTTTTAATAGGATATGAGGGGGCTGGTATTTCCTCAGCCTCTCCTGGAAATGACAGGCACTAAATGGATTGGACTGTTGGGTGCCAGTGATTCCACTCTGACCCCCTAAAGGGCAGTAGGGTCAGTACACTCTCAGCATCTCAGGGCAGCTGAAGGCTCTTTTGGCTCACATGGATTAGATTGTGGTCCATCTCCATCCTTAGCAGGAAGGGAGGGAGTGGTGCTACATCAATATACCTGGGCAGCTGTGGTCATTTTGGACCCACAGGCATAGATTGCTGCACACACCTACAGCTCCATCCCCACCCCAGACATAGAGGAAGTGGAGTGAAGATTCATCAGACTCTCCAGACAACTACAGCCTTGGCTAGCATTTATAATGTTAAAATCCCTTTGAATGACTGGAGTTTGGGAATGATCTAAGCTTAGAGCACTAGCAATGACTAATAGCAAAGTCATTTTTTTAAAAGATTTATTTATTTATTTTTAATTCCCCCCCCTCCCCCTGTTGTCTGTTCTCTGTCTGTTTGCTGCATCTTGTTTCTTTGTCCACCTCTGTTGTCCTCAGGGGCACGGGAAGTGTGGGCGGCACTATTCCTGGGCAGGCTGCACTCTCTTTCACATTGGGCGGCTCTCCTTATGGGTGCACTCCTTGCGCGTGGGGCTCCCCTATGCGGTGGACAACCCTGCGTGGCAGGGCACTCCTTGCCCGCATCAGCACTGTGCATGGGCCAGCTCCAAACGGGTCAAGGAGGCCCAGGGTTTGAACCGTGGACCTCCCATGTGGTAGATGGACGCCCTAACCACTGGGCCAAGTCCGTTTCCCAATAGCAAAGTCATTTTAACTAGGGTTCTTTTCCTTGATGACTAGAAAAAAGATGGAAAATAGGCTTATGAAGGGGTAACAAAAGAGTGAAAACAAAATTATAAAAATAGGTAAAAGCCAAGCCTGATGATTAAATAAGTAAAGTTTGCTGTTCATGCATAAAAATAAATTACCTTTAGTGCATCTTTAACTTGCCTGTCTTAGTCCTAATCCCCCTTATCAGCAACCACCCAGTTAGGCCTGCCTTGGGAGTAACACAGGTAGTAAGGCCTGCACCTCCATAAGGTGTATATGTTAGCCTACATCAGGTACTCTGAACAGCCCCTGCCAATTCTCTGAATGGCTCCTTGCCTCTTAAACCCTCTCCTGCAGCATATTTACAAGAAAAGCATGTATCTCCACGTGGCTTGGATGATAGAAGCTGCCTTAAGCTTTTCCAAATGGTCCTTGCTGCTTCTGACTTTGTGCCATATACTTTGAAACTGCCGATCTCTAGGTTCCAGGGGAAAGCTGAATCCCTGCCCACTGGCTCACAATAAAGGCAAGAACCAGGGACTGCTAAGTGGTCCTCCCTTGCTCCTCCATGATCCCTCCCAGGAGTCTAAATTGGATAAGCCAGGGCCCCTTCACCACCCTAACTCTCTCCTTTCCATGTCCAGGCTTTGATCTAACAAATCTGTTGCTGAATGCAATCTTGGCTGCCTATCTGTATTCACACCTCATCACCCAAAGAATTTCCACATAACATCCAAAACCGTTAAGTCCCTGGGTTCTTTTACCATGATCTTGGGTGGAAGCTGTCCACATCATATGTTCTCTAATTCTTCTGGCTTATTTTGTTTAATTTTAATTTGGGGTCATCTACCATTTCACATAACCACCAAGGAATTGATGCCAATTTTAGTTGGAAATAGGTACCCAAGTCTCCATTCGTTCTTATTTGAAAATTGTGTGTGAAGTTAACAAAACCTAATAAGGTTATTTCAAGCTAGGCTGGAGACTGGTCTTTCTCTGATGTCTTTTCCAGAATATAAAGCCATCAGGTTTGGATTGTGGAATGTGGTCTTTATATGGTGGAAGCCAGTAAAGGTTCTGTCTCCTGTTGAAGATCCCCTGGGGAATATCCCATGGATTCCTTATAGTACTGAATAAACCTCTCCTCAGTATCATTGGATCACTTCTCATTAAATGTCCCCAATATATGCACTGCCTATGTTTTTGTCACATATGAACAATCGATGTTTGCCTGATGGTATAGATCACAGGTCCACGAGGATCAGTATGAATATTTATGGGCTAGACAACCAAAATTAGATGATTTAACTAACTGTAAATATTCCATGGGTTTTTTCTACCTTATCAGATATTAAAGGTGGCAGATATTAAAGGGGAATGGAGGTGTTGCTGGATGGGAACCATTCAACACTCTTTTTAATATAGATTCCAGAGAAGTGAGTTCCCAAGCAGTTTAGGAGCTCAAAGCTTTTTCCCCCACACTGGAAACACATTTTCTAATAGCTTTCCCCCCTACAGTTGTTGTCTTCTTTTTGAGACAACTGAAGGCCACAATCTACTCAGACAACCTGAAAACCAGGAGCCATATATAATTATAACCCATTGGTAGTGTAGTTGATAAAGTCCATCTCCTAACGTTCAACTGGTCAAGAGGGGGTTGTTCTGAACCAAATGTGAGTCTTCATCTGTTGAGCAAAGTGTCAATTAACAGATACTGGGATTTTGAGAAGAGCATAATTTTATTTACCAAAGGTTGCCTTGGAAAGACAGGAGGACAATATTTTCCTCAGACATATCTCCTTGACCTGGAGAAACTTACTGTTTTATGACAATCAAACAAAGGTATACAGGGTTAGTAAATGAGAGATGATGAGGTTAGAGACAGTCTAATACTTAACATGCACAGATTGATTAAGTGCTTAGTTTACTTGAAGTTTAATGTTTATGTTACTGCACATGTCAGGTGCACCAACTCTGATTAGAAGTGTTTTGGTTTAGCAAAATAACTTCGAATTTGGGGTGTTTAGTTTTAGGCTGGCTCATGTTACTTAATAAGGAGCTATGTGCAAGGACAAGTGATTCCAAAGGGCTATGCGTAAAGGCACATGATTCCAGGTGCTACATGTAAGGATACCTGTTTTCAAGCTTGCAAAACAAGATAAAAGGATAAAAGCGGGACCAATCATCGGTTGTCTCATTACTGTCCAGTTTCAGCATAAAGATCATGCAGTCTTAAACCATAGCATCAACCTTAAAGAAATAAGGCATCTGGGTTACTATTCAGTGAGTATAATTTAAGAATAGTCTCATATATTCTTTCTGCCCCTTTTCCATTCTCTTCCCCTTCTAGGGCACCTATAACAAGTACGTTCATGTGTTTCATGCAATCTTTCAATGCCCTTATACCTTGTTCATTTTTTTCCATTATTTTATCTTTCTTCTGTTTTTTTTTCAAGGTGAGATGCTCTGTTTTCCCATTCACTAAGCCTGTCCTCAACCAATTCAGATCTGCTATGCCTCTAATATTTTTAATCTCATTCATTGTGTCTTTCATTCCTATAAACTCTGTTACTTTTTTGAAGGCTTTCGAATTGTTCTTTAGGCTCACAGAGTATCCTTTTTTTTTGGAAGGCATGAAATAGTCAAGGAAGTTTATTTTATAAAGGACAAATCATTAAAATACAGTTTTCATTCACCAAACAAGCATAATTCATCCTTATTTAACAGTGAAATTAATCAAGATATTGTACATTTTTAAAAAAACACATTTTAAAGCCAATTATCTATAGTAAACCAAGGGAAATTTTGATATGGAATGGTTTGATGCAAAGCAAAAATTAAGGCACCTGCTATGAATTTAGAGAGATAACTCTCATTTTAAAAGGTCATAATAAGATAGATCTAGTTAAGCAAGACACCTATTTTAAAGAGGGAACCAAATATAGGGGATAATTTACTAGGTGAGAAAGGCATGTAACAATGTGGTTAAAGACCTGCTGGTGCAAGGCCAGCTGATTCCCATTGCTTCATTTGAATCAGCTCAGCTAACTGGAGAAGTCACATCTTAACCAGCCTCTTCCTTACTTTTCCCCATATCAGCTCTTTATGAGGTTTACACGTGCATAGAGTAGGTAGCAAATTTCCTTTTAGTTTTTCTTACCTATTTAAAAGAGCTATCCTGAGACTATTAAAAAAGTACAGAAACAGCTTTTTTTCCAATTCAATAATATTTAAGACACCTCGGCCTTTTTCTCACCACGTTATGGCTAAGAAAATAGCCAATACTTGCAGTCTTTCAAAAGTACTGGAAAATCCAAAACCTGCCTTATCACCATCACCCTTATTAGTAAAAAGGAAATTTGATCAGTTAAAACCAGTAGACTCATACAACAAAGGGAAGACTAGAGACTGATCCTCATCATTAAATCTATTTGTTGTCACTCCAGTCTGATGTATCTAGTAACTAACAGCATTTTACTCATAAATCCAGTAAAAGCATTTCTAAACTAAGTGTAACTTTTAGTTTAGATGATGTGCCTTTTTGGTATTTAAAGTGCTACTAACAGGTTAAATGTCATCTTATGGTACATTGCATGTCTTGTGAGGCATCCATTTTCAGTAATGTTTTTTTCCTTAAATTTTGTCTAGCATAGTAAACCCCTTTGATATCTTAAAATAATTCTGGTGAAATCCATACAGATGTAAACAGCCTTCCCTGACTTGGCTCCAGGGTAGCTTTTGGTGAAACTGCAATGACTAAGTTGTAAGAGGCTCTATTAAATTGCTTTTTAAAAAATGGCACCTTAGCTTAGTATATTCGCTCATGCTAAATCCAAGGTAGTATATAATAGAATGACTATTGTTAAAATAGATGTTGTGGTTAGAAACATCTCCCTTCATTTTAGGCATTTAGAAACTTAAATTTTTCAGGTGCTAAAGGTTACGGTAAAACTAGGCCCGGTAGCTGTTCCATTTCTAAACACCTTATTACAGGACACTTACTTGACCCTATAAGGGAACGTGCTTTCAATTCAAGAGACAGTGATAAAGTGCCAGCTATTTAAAAACCATAAATGCCAAATTTTAAATTAAGCACATTGCATTGACACATTAGGGCTAACAGAATCTAGACATTGTCTACACAGATTTGATCTAATTATCCATACTGCATATTGTTTTAAACAATCACATAGAAAAACTTAACTCTTTGCTGACTGAATAAGTAGGGCCCACTATTGAGGTTTAACCATCAAATTTTATTGCATTATGTGTGGTGCTTTAGCAAGGCCCTGTGGTACGGACTGGAAAACTTGGAATGACTGGTGACGAAACCTTGGGATGACTCGTGAAGGATGGAGTCATTCTGAGGCAGGGGGCGTTTACTGACTTTTTCTCAGCCAGGATTTATCAAACGTCAGGAATGGGTTCAAGTTAAAATTCACAGGAGAATAGAACCACCTTAAGGTCAGTCACTTCACAGCCCATCCTGACACTGAATAATCTGTGGAGTTGCAGCGCCACAAACAGCAAAAGCGAAGCGAGCCAGTGACCAGGGTCCCGCAGCTGCTTCTCTCGGGGCTTTTCCCGAGGTCGTGGCCACGTCGCCGCGCTGGGGGTGCTCTCGCTCTGCTTCTCCTTGGCCCTGGGGCTCCGCTGCTCGGCGACCACGTCAGGCGGGACCCCAGCCCCGGCCCCGCCTCGCTCGCTGCCTTCCCGCAGGCCGCTCCAGCAGGCCCTGGGGCCGCGCCGCCCGGGAGAGGCGCTCGGCGGCCGCGAGCTCTGCCCGCCGGGCCTGGGGCCTCGCACGCCGGGGAGAGGCGCTCGCCCGCCGCCGCCGCCCCTGGCCCCGCCGCCCGCCAGGCCGCGCAGCGCGCGCGGGAGGGAGAGGGACCCCCGGGCGGTCCCGCCGTCGCCTCCACTGCGGGGCAGCCGCCGAGAGCCGAGGCGACCGGAAGGGAGCGCCACGAGGCCCCGAGGCTCAGCTGCCGCCCCAGCTCCCGGGGTTTGGCTGCCAAGGTCAGCGCTCCACGTGTCATCTTCATGTCCGTGTATCTTTCTTCAGCTTATTTATTTATTTTTACCAAGATTTAATGTGCATTTATTCTTAACACGTGGAATATATAGTATAAAGACTTCATACTGAATAAATGGTATTAAGTAAGCCAAAACAGGGGCAAAAGGAGGAATTTGCATCAAGTTTAGCTACATTGTTTGAAATACAAATATTCAGATTTTATCACTGAAAAAATCTCAATTGTGTTTCTTCATCAGGAATTTCAACAGATCCTAGACCTTTTTCACACCTCGATTAGAAACAAAACAAAACAAAACAAAAACTCAGAAAAAAGTACACTCTAAGTTGACTGGCCGCCGAGACAGCAAGGGCTTTTTACAGAGACTGTACAGCCTCGCGCCAGGAGGGGCGCTGTGGGCCACGAGGTTAACTAGCGGTGTCCCGCTTTGCTCAGGTCCCAGCTTGTCAGCTCACCCCATAGGGGGTGGCTGCGCGGGGGCCCAAACTGTGGGGATCCAGAGGGTACGTGGAATGTGCAACGTCATGTGGATACACACGTGGCCGCGCAGCCGCTGCAGCTAAAGGTTAAAACCAGTTCCAAGGTGATCTCAGGGTTAGTCACACAATCAAGGAGGAAGGGAAGGTGGTCAGGGGGTTGTAGGTTCACACATGATATTTCGGCGGAAAAGCCTTTTTTTTCTTCTCAACGTTTAAAAACATTTTAAAAAACTACAGCTTGCTGCTGACCCAGCGTTTTCTTTCTTTTTCCATGGGAGACATTATTATTACAGTTTTTTTTACAGTATCAGGTGTACAGTAATCCTTCAACTTTTTAAATTGATTAAGATTTGCAGGAACATCATTGATTAGTTTTCTTAAATCCTGTGTTTCATCTGGATTCTTGTGTTTTAGTTTCATTTTGGCTGGGCCCTATCTCCTTGTTTCTTAGTGTGGCTTGTTTTTGTTGTTGATATGTAGACTTCTGTGCGGGAGATTTTACTCTATTGATCCTTTCTCTCTCTTGCCTAGTGTTCAATTTTTTTCTAAAACATTGAGAGTGCCCTATTTAAATTAACAAAGCAGGGGAAGGGAGCCACTAGTGGAGAGCCAGATCTAAGGTACCTGGGAAAGAAAAGAGACAAGCTTGTCTTCCTCCACAGTTTTGCCTGTCAAGGAGATAACACACTTTAGCAAACATTCCACAGAAATGAATCCTTCAATTTCATTGAAAGGATCAGTGATTCCAAAGTGGGTTATGCTGGTTAAACCCGCTGAGGTGTTACCACAGTCAGCCCCCCAACATACCCCTATCTTCCCAGGGAGGGAGATGCACTTTCCCCTCTCCAACATCCACTCAGCCTCAGGTTTCACCAAGGCTGTTCAATTCAGGCTTGGGTTGGGTAGTGTTCCCAGCCATGGGGGCCGGCTCACAGTTCTCCTTTTTGTTCATTGATCTTTCCATACCCAGTGCCTCCTGGACAATGCCAGTGGCACTCTCCTGGTTTGCAGTTCCCAAAGGACCTACCTTGGGTGACTTTTAAACTATCTTCCTTATTTTCTAAGAGAGAAGTGTCCATTAGGAGCTACTCCAATGCCATTTTCCTCAGGAGAAATTGCAAGAGAAATCAGTAAATATCTCAAAAGGAATTAAAGCACAAGAATATAGCATATCAAAAATTATGGGATACAGCAAAAGTAGTGCTGAGAGGGAAATGTATAGCCTTCAATGTTACATTAAAAAAGGAAGAAAGTTGAAATTGAAGACCTAACTGCACACCTGGAGGAACTAGAAAAAGAACAGCAAACCAACCATAAACCAAGAAGGAGGAAATAAATAATAAGGATTAGAGCAGAAATAAATGAAATGGAGAAAAAGTGAAACAATAGAATCAACAGAATTAAAGTTGGCTCTTTGAGAAGATCAACAAAATAGACAAACCCTTAGCAAGACTGACAATGAAAAAAGAGAGAAGATGCAAATAAATAAAATCAGAAATGAGAGGGAGCATTGCCACTGAAACAGTAGAAATAAAAGAGATAAGAAGAGGATCATATATGCTCAGAGATGAACTTACCAGGTGCAATGGATGTGTCATGATGATGGGAGAGAGTGTTGCTGTGGGGGGAGTGGGGAGCGGGGGTGGTGGGGTTGAATGGGACCTCATATTTTTCATAATGTAATTTAAAAAAAATAATAAATAATTAAAAAAAAAAAGAAGAGGATCATATAAACAACTAAATGCCAGTAAACTAGACAAGCTTGATGAAATGGACAAATTTCTAGAAATACATAATCAATGCACACTAAGACCTCAACAAACCAATCACAAGTAGAGAAATTGAAACAACCATCAAAAACATCCCCACAATGAAAACTCCAGTATCAGATCATTTCACAGTTGAATTCTACCAACCATTTAAAGAATATCTAACACCAATCTTGCTCAAACTCTTCAAAAAATTCAACAGTAAGGAATGATAACTAACTCATTCTATGAAGCCAACATTACCTTGCTACCAATGCTAAATAAGGATATAACAAAAAAACCAACAATAACAAAAAAAGAAAATTAGACCAATTTCTCTAATGAATATAGATGCAGGAATATTGAACAAAATACTTGCTAACTGAGTCCAAAAGCATATTAAAAATGACATATCATGATCAAGTGGGTTTTATACCAGTTACGTGAGCATGGTTCAACATAAGGAAACCCACCATTGTAATACAAAACACTAGCAAATTGAAGAAGAAAAATCACACGATATTCTCAAATGATTCAGAAAAGGCCTTTGACAAAACATAACATAAAACATTCCAAAAGAAAGAAGTGAAAGGAATTTCCAAGTATGATAAAGTGCATACACAAAAAACCCCATAGCAAACATTGTACTCAGTGTTAAAAGACAGAAAGCTTTCTCACTGAGACTGGGAACAAGACAAGGATGCCCACTGCCTTCATGTTTATGCAGTATTGTGCTAGAAGTTCTAGATAGAGCAATTAAGAAATAAAAATAAGTAAAAGTCACCCAAATTGGCAAGGAAGTAGTAAATCTTTCACTATTCACTGATTATATGATTCTATACTAAGAAAACTCTGGAAAATGCAAAAGAAAATTCCTAGAATTAATAGACAACTTCAGCAATGTGGCAGGATACAAGATTAGTATTCAAAATCAAGAGAATCTCTATACATTACTAATGAGCAATCTGTGGAGAGTCAGAAGAAAAATTCCATTTACAGTGTCAACTGAAAGAATCAAATACATATGGATGAACTTAACCAAGGCTATAAGTGACCTGTATTAAGAAAATTATAAAACATTCCTAAAAGAAACCAAAGAAAACCTGAATAAATGGAAGGACAACTGTGTTTGTGGGTTGGCAGCTTAAATATCATTAGGATGACATTTCTACCTAAACTGTATACAGATTTAACACAATCCTTACAAAAATTCCAACAGCCTTTGCTATAGAATTGGAAAAGCCAATTGTCAAACTTATCTGGAAGGGTAAGAGTTCCTGAAAAGACAAAAATAAAAAAGGACTAAGTTGGAGGACTCTCCCTTTCTTTCTCACATGTAATTTATCTACAGTACTAAAAATGGCATGACATTGGCATAAAGATAGATTGGTCAATATAATTGAATCAAGAATTTGGAACTAGATCTTCACATCTATAGTCAGGCTATAAATCCCACCCAGGTAGATCAGAACCACCTATACAATAAATGTTGCTGGGAAAACTGTATACCTATATCTAAAGAAAGTATACACCTATTTCACTCCTTATACAAAAATTAACTCAAAATGGATCAAAAACTTAAACAGGTTCTGTCTAGAACAATCAGATGAGAAAAAGAAACAAAAGGCATCCAAACTGAACAGGAAGAAGTAAAACTATCACTATTTGCAGATGATATAATCTTTTACCTAAAAGTCCCCCCCAAAAATCTACAACAAAGGTACTAGAGCTAAAAAATAAATGATTTCAGTAGAGTGTCAGGATTCAAGATCAATTTGCAATAATCAGTGGTGTTCCTGTATGTTAGTAATGCGTAATCTGAGGAGAAGTCAGGAAAAAAATCCATTTTAATAGTGACTAAAAGAATCAAATATTTAGGAAAAAATTTAACCAAGGATGTAAAGCAATTGTACTCAGAAAACTACAATGCATTTCTAAAAGAAATGAAAAAAGACTAATTAATTAGAAAAACAGTCAATGCTCATGGATTGGAAGACTAAATAATCATTAAGATGTCACCTCTGCCCAAATTAATATACAGATTCAATGCAATCTCAAAGAAAATTCCCCCAGAATTTTTTTAAACATAAGGAAAGCAAAATTATCAAATTTATTTGGAAGGGCAAGGGGCCCCAAATCTCCAGAAACATCTTAAAAAGGCAAAGTTGGAAGACTTTCACTTCCAGACTTTAAGTCATACTACCAAGCTATAGTGGCAAAAACATCATGGTACTGGTATAAAAATATACACAAAGACCAATAGAACAAACTGATCATTCAGAAACAGACCCTCACAATGTGGTCAAGTGATTTCTGACAAGCCTGTCAAACCCTCCCATCTGAGTAAGAACAGTCTGTTCAACAAATGATGCTCAGAGAACTGGATGTCCATAGTTTAAAGAAATAAAAAGGACCATATCTCACACCTTATACAAAATTAGTCAAAATGGATCAACAACCTAAATATAAAAGCTTTTACCCTAAAACTCCTAGAAGAAAATGTAGAAAAATATCTTCAAGATCTGGATAAATGAGACTTCCTCAAACTTAAATACTTTTGTGATTCAAAAGACTTCACCAAGAAGGTGAAAATGCAGCCAACTAAATGGGAAAAATATTTGGAAACAACGAATCTGATAATGGTTTGGTTTCCATTTTATATAAGAGATCAATACACTTAACAATAGAAGAGCAAACCATCCAATTTTAAAATGGGCAAAAGAGTTAAATAGACATTTCTCCATAAATGAAATACAAATGGTCAAAGGGCACATGAAGAAATATTTAATATCACTGACTATTAGGGAAATGCAAATCAAAACAACTTTGAGATATCATTTCACACTGCATAGAATAGCCATTATTTAAAAAAAAAAAATACCAGTAAACAATAAGGACTAGAAAGGATGTGAATAAAATAGGGACACTCCTTCCCTGTTGGTGGGGTTGTAAAATGGTGCAGCCTCTGTAGAAAACACTTTGGTAGTTTCTCAGGAACCTACATATAGAATTGCCGTATGATCCAACAATTCCTCTATTAGGAATATAGTAAGAAGAACTGAAAACTCTGACAAGAACAAACATCTGCACAACAATGTTCATAGTGCTGTTGTTCACAATTACCAAAGTTGGAAACACCCAAGTATCTAGCAACCAATGAATGGATAAAAAAAAGTGTGTGTGTTTGTATACATACATACATACTACATACATACATATGTATGATAGACTACTCTGCTGTAGTAAGGAGAAATGAAATTGGGATACATATAAAAACATGGATGAATCTTGAGTATTTTATGAATTAATCCAGACACATAATGACAAATATTTCATAGTCTTACTAACATGAACTAAATATGAAGAAGAAATGCATGGATTTAAAACCTAGAGTATAGGTTATTTGGAGGTAAGAGAAGGGCTGTGAAGGTGTACTGATGGTTAACGTATGTAGAAGTTTTAATTAACTTGATTATAAATGTGTGGAAATGGATAGACTGGTGGTAAAACATTACAGTGAGTAGCAGTGGGTTTAAAAATGGGATTGTGGCTGAAAAGGGTAGCCCAAGGATGTAAATGTCAGTTGAAAGAAAGAGGATACTCTAGGAAAGAATAACACAGTGAACCCAGAGGAGGATGAGAATTGTGGTTGTTGGTACTAATTGAAGAATGTCCTTCTGTGAACTAGAATGAATGTATGTCACTATTGCAGGGTGATGGGAATGTGGAGAAGAATGGGAAAATTGCAATTAATGTAAACTATGGACTATAGTTAACACCAATACTGTAATATTCTTGCATTAATGCCACAGATGTATTGTGCTAATAATAAGGGGGTATTGAGAAAGTATGCCAAATATAAGCAGCGTGAAGCTCACAAACTTACATATCATTGGTTCATATAAAGGCAAGAGAAGGGAAAAGGGAAAAAAAGAATATTTGAGGAAATAATGGCTAAATATTTCCCAACTCTTATGAAGACATAAATATACATGTCCCAGAAGTGCAACATACTTGAAAGGGAATAAATCCTAATAGACCTATTCTGAGACATATTCTAATTATAATGTCAAATGGCAAAGATAGGGAGAAAATTCTAAAGCATCAAGAAAAATGCAATTTCTTACATCCAAGTTATCCGAATAACACCAAGTGCCAATTTCATATTAGAAACCATGAAAGTGAAATGGAAGTGAAACGATATATTTAACATACTGAACAATATAAACTGCAAGCCAAAAATTCTTTGTACAGCAATACTGTCCTTCAAAAATGAAGGAGAGTTTAAAATATTCACAAATAAACATAAAGTGTGAGAGTTTGTCAAAAAGAGACCTCCTTGCTGCAGGGTCAGTTACTGGACATGGTATGCCCTCCCATGGCCCACTGGGTGGACTGTGGGAGAGTGTGGGCTATGGTGTGGACCATTGACCATGAGGTGCAGTGGTGCTCAGAGATGTAGTCACCAAATGCAAAGAATGTCTCGTGATGATGAAGGAGGTTGTTGTTATGGGGGGAGGAGTGGGGCGAGGTGGGTGGGGGGTATATGGGAACCTCATATTTTTTGAATGTAATATTAAAAAATAAAGACAAAATAATAATAATAATACTAAAAAGAGACCTCCTTTTCCAGAAATATTAAAAGTAGCTTTGCAGGTAGGAAAGAAAAATAGGAAAGACTGGCTTGTAGTGTTAAAATGAAGATTATCAAAAAAAAGATAATGAAAAGTGTAAAAACAGACATTAAAAAAAAGATAAAATGACTCAAGTAAGTACTGGCTTTACACATAAATAAGACTGAATGCTAATGGATTAATTACACTCATCAAAAGACACAGATTGGTGGAAAGGATAAAGGGCATGTTCTAGCTATGCTGTTTACAAAGACTCATCTTTAACACAAAGACATAGATAGGTTCAAAGTGAAATGTTGGAAAAAGATATTTAATGCAAATATTAATGAAAAAGAAGAGCTGGATCAGCTTTATTTATATAGGACAAAGTAAACTTTAAATTCAAAACTTATTTATAAGCGGCAGTGAAGGTCATTATATGTTTAAAAAGGGGCAATCCAACAAAAGAAATATTTATTCACCTAAGCCGGAGGTCCCAACTTACATTAGGCAATCACTGGAAAAACTGAAGGGAAAAATAGACATCTCAAGTACAATAATTGGAGACTTCAATACAGCACTCTCATCAATAGGCAGAACATCTAGACGGAGGATCACTAAGAACACAGAGAACACATAAATGGGACTTCCTCAAAAAAAAAAAAAAAACACCAAAGGACTTCTTCGATAAAGTCAAAACACAGCTTACTCAATGGGAGACAATATTGAAAATCATGTATTTGATAAGGATTTAATATATAGAATATATAAAGAAATCCTGCAACTCCAAAATAAAATGAAAACCCAACTGAAATGGGCAAAATACTGTAACAGACATTTCTCCAAAAAGGAGACACAAATAAATAAAAAGTTTATGAAAAAATGCTCACTTTGACTAGCTATTAGGGAATGCACATAAAAACCACAAAAACATATCATTTCACACCTACTAGAATGATCACTATTTAAAAAAACAGAAAACTAAAAGTTTTATAGAGGATGTGAGAAATAGGATCACTCACTCATTTCTAGTGAGAATGTAAAATGGTGTAGCCACCGTGGAAGACATTTTGGCAGTTCTCAGGAAGCTGAGTGTAGTACTGCCATCTGACCCAGCAATCCTGCTGCTAAGTATATGCACAGAAAAACTGAAAGTAGGGACTTGAACAGATATTTGGAATTTGTTACCAGCAGCATTACTGACAAATGCAAAAAGATGAAAGCTACCTAAGTGCCCATCAACCGATGGGCGGATTAACAAAATGCATGCACATGCAATAGAATATTATTCAGCAATAAAAAGGAATCAATTCTTAATGCAGGTGATAACATCGATAAACATGAATAACATGGGCATTATGTTGAGTAAATAAGCCAGGCACAAGTGGACAAATATTGTATGACCTCACTGTTAGGAACTAATAATATCAGCAAACTCATAGAGTTAGAACCTAGAATATAGATTACCAGGAGGTAGATTGGGGTTAGAGAATGGGGAACTATGCTTAACTTGTATCGAATTTTTATTTAGGTTTTTGGTAAAAGTTTGCATATGGATGGTGGTGGTAGAAGTATATTATTGTGAGTGTAATCACCATTACTTAACTATATATTTCAATATGTTTAAAAGATGAAACTTTAGGATATATATATTATTAAAATAAAAATTAAAATATAAGACATAGGACTGTACAACACCATGAACCTTACTGTAAATTATTGACTATAGTTAGTAGTACAAGTCAAGAATGTTCTTTCATGAATTATAGCAAATGATCATAATAACTACAAGGTGGTAATAATAGGTGGTATATGAGAAAATTCACCTAATGTAAATAATTGGTGATAGGCTGATCTTAATAATCTGTCATCAATTGTAACAAAGGTTAAAAATATTTTTAAAGATGTGAAAAAAACAAAAACAATACTCTCCCACCTCTTTTCCTAAATCCTACCCTTTTCCTGCCAACTGAAAGAGGAACTCCTCGGTGAAACTGCACAAAAGTGACAAGATGGTGTGTACCGGCCACCCAGCCTCCAGGATGGGCCACTTTCTTGCCCAGATTAAACCCTGTCCACAAGTGGCAGCGGTTTTGTCAGAAATGAGGAGAGGCTCACCAAGTGCGCAGTTGCTCCAGCTGAATAAGTAGTGAAGGGGCTCCCCTACCTGGGGGGAACTCTGGGCACTGATTCCAACCCTACAACTGGCCACTGGGCAAACAGTGAACCTTTGCACTAACTCTGAGTATGCATTCGCTGCTGTACATATCCATGGAGCAATTTATATGGAGAAGGAACTCCTAACTGCAGGGGGAAAAAAAGGGAAACTCCTTCAACTGCTAAAAAGTCTAGAGGCCAGGCAGGGCCACCGTCATGTGCTGTTAAAAAAAAAAAAAAAGGATGCAGTTGCTGGGAAAATGCACTGGCTGATGGGGTGGCTCGACAGGCAACCAAGGGGGCCCTCGAGCTGCAGCCCCACCCCTGGTGCCTCACCTGTCCCTTTTAAAACAATGCATTAAAAGGTTGAACTGTACTCGGGGGAAGCAGGAGTGGGCAAGGAAGGGGAGGGACACCAGATCCCAGAGGGCGGCTGGCTACCCCCAGATGGCCGGGCCTTCATCCCAGAGGGGGCCACCTACACCCTGGTTCAACAATGCCACCAGCTCACCCACTGGGAAAAAAAAACTGCTTTAAAGGCCCTGCTCAGACAATATTGCTGCATTGCCTGGATGACCCTGCTCTGCACCACAGTTGGCAGCTGGTGCCAAATCTGCGCTGAGAGCAGCCCCTCCCAGGATCCCAGACCCCAGCTGCATCCAACACATAGGAACTGCCCCTTTTACAAACTTAACAATGGACTTTGCAGAAGTGAAACCAGGTCAAAGGTATACATGTTTATTAGTAATAATATTCACCTCCTCCAGCTGGGTCAATGCCTTTCCCACCCACACTGAAAAACAAAAAGTAACTAAAGCTTTGCTCTGAGAAATAGTTTCCCAGCACAGGATACCTTTATCCATAAGCAGCAACAAAGGCCCAGCTCTTGTGTCAGTTGTCATCCCAGAGATAGCAAAATGTTAGGAATTAAATAAAAACTCCACACAGCATATAGGCCCCAAAGCTCAGGGAAAGTAAAATGCATAAGTCAAACCCTCAAAACAACCCTAGCCAAGGTCTGTAAAAAATAAAAATAAAAAATTGGCCTCCTGTGAGTAAATCTACTCCCATTAGCCCTCCTTAAAGTCAAACTGCACCCCACCAGACCCTCAGGCTTTTCACCTTTTAAAGTTCTGTTTAAACAACCACCCCCAATTATTTAAACCTTCAAGGAAAATCTCAGACTCCTAGGAAAAACTGGCTAGGATTCTATCCTCCACAGTTAAAAAAACCCCTGCCCAAATACACAAAACTCTCCTGTCTCGAGATCCCATCCCATTAGGAAGCCTAATTTGGGTAAAAACAAAACAAACCAAAACTGAATTAATAATAACAAAAAGTAATTTTATAACAAGGAAGCTTGTTGTCAGCCAGCCTCCCCTGCCAACTTGTTTCTAAAAGACTGTTTCTGGTATTACGTGCCAAGGATATTTACAATAAAAAGTTGTATTTACATATAACCAAACTGAATCCTTATTTTGACAAGTTTATTTAGTGTTAATAGTAATTGTATGTTGCAAGTGATTTGCTTGGAGATGGTTTCCAAAATCATTTTGGTAACTTATGTATGTAGGGTGTATAGAATGTGTTTTTATTATGATGGAAACAGAAAAAAATTTGTCCTAAAATAAAATGACTGGTTATTAAGACAGAGTAAAATGTGGAACAAAACCTGAATGAATACATAAAGTGCAGAAGGTTTGTGAAAAAGGAATTTTTTCTGGTTAAAGTTAAGTAAGATTTGATGGGTCTATCTATAAAATTTTAACAGCTTTAGTATCAAATAGTATACTGATGCAAAGTTAAAATTTTGTTCTTTCTCTGTTAGTGTGACAGTTTCTCAAGTCATTAGCCTGTTTTAGTAAAAGTTTATAAAAAGTTCTTCTCCTGAATAATCAGTATACAAAGAAAAACTGTTTCATCAAAATAGCTTCTTGTACTTTAACCTTATCATTTCCCTGGTTTTCTAAAAAAAAAAAAGTCTCATCTCTTTTTAAGGAACATAATGTCCAAAACTGCTTTCTCAAAATCAGATCCTGTATCTTTTTATTTCAAACTACTGCAAAAGATTTGTTCTTTTACCTTGAAAAATTAATGTAATAAAATAGTTAATTTCCTTTAATATGTTGTAAGTTGAATGGAAAGTGTTTAAAAGTATTATAAAATTAAAAGCATTATTTAACCCTCTGTTAAAGTTGTATGAGTAAAAAATTCATATGAATACTCAAAGAGTATATAAAATTCTCCTAAATCTACCAATGTTTTAGGATAATATTAGACAAAAGTACAATGTTGCTAATCATGGTTGTAGCTGTTTAATAGTATATGTCACAAAAACTGAACAAGAGCCCCTCCAACCTACCTGGGTGGGCCCACATACTGTTATCCTTGTTTTATTTTTATTTTTATTTTTTATACTGTTATCCTTGTAACCCCCACTGCTCTCAAAGTTTCAGGTATTAGCCCTTGGAGTCATCATACTAGAGTTAAAAGGGCACACTCCAACAAGAAACAAAACAACCAAACAACTCACCCCGTACTTGACTCTCCCTTAAAAATCTGAATTGCCCAGAGCCACCAAGAATAGCCATCACCTGACTAGATGGGCTCCTGTTCCCTTTGGTTCCTACACTTTTTTGGACTGCTGGGCTTGCTGTTTGGGACTGGACTGGCAGCTACAGCTCCCAGTGTCCTGGCCTGTGGGACGGTAATGAGGGCTCGAAACCTGCTGAGAAAGAATGGTGGGACAAGAGACACGAAGAATGACAGCAAGACAGTGTTCTGATCAAGCTGCAAAATTTTATTGAGGGAACAAAGCATATAGATTCTTGGGAAGGGGAGGAGCGGTCGGTGAGGAGGTGGAGGCTAGGGATTGGCTGTCGCTGTTGCTGGGGTAAGTGGCAGGGTTTAGGGATTGGTAGCTGCTGTTGCTGGGGTGGAAGGTAGACTTCAGTTTCGCGCCTTGCACCTGTGCACTGCTTTATCAGCCTGGGCAGTGGCGGGAAATGAAGAACAAAGGAGCAGGGAGGAAGAAGAACAAGGAAGTGGACTCTGCTCTGGTGGCCATGTTACTGGCATTGCTGAACTCAGTGTATACTCGTATTGACTGCTCCCAACATCCCAGAGACTGGAGTGTAGCTGTAAGGACACTAATCTTAATAGTGTACCTGTGTCTTATAGAATGATTTACTACCTTAAGTTTTTTCACTTAGCATGAGTAATGCACTATAAAAAAGTGTATAGGGGCATCAGAGGGGGAATTGTTGAGGAATAAAAAGCATAACCTTGCAAAAATATTTAACGAGTCACTCCTGCCCCCACTTCTGTGGATCTGCCTGTGAGGGCATGGCCTGCAGGAGAATTTCAAATAAATAACTCCTGCCCACTTGCTCCCTGTTTCTGTAAATCAGCCTGTGAAAACATGGCCTAGTAGGAAGATATCAAATGAGCGACTTCCCCCTGCTTCCTTAAATCAGCCCGCAACCTTGCAGCTGCATTCTGCCTCTATAATCGCTCCCCCACTTGCAAAATTTTGCCAACAACTTGTTAGCCAAAGAACAAAAGTTATGCTGATCTCACCTGAAATTCTATATAAACCTATGATAACTGAAAAACAGGGCTCAGAATTTGGAGATTGACTCTCCTCTGAGCCCACACATAATAAATCTGTTTCTCCATTACTCCATACTAGTTGGTTTTGGGTTTTTCTGCAGTTCAGAACTCCTGGCTTTGATGACAAATCAGGCAGATGACAGTGCTTTTCATAGAAATGTACTTTAGAGAATTTTAAAAATTATTTCTGGCATTATATACTGCATTCATTTATAACATGATATGCTTTTTGTTCTTTAAAATCTTGTTTAATTGGAAAGCTTTTAAAAATATTTTTACTTTAATAAGGAAAATGTTATGAAGTGGTGCATATTCTGAAGAGAAAGTTCACGTCATCTTATCAGTTTTGCTATGTAGTAGTCTTATTTATAATTCTTTAAAGGGATATGATGGAAAATTCTGTGTTTATTTAATAGAAAATAAGGATTTGGTATAAATTTGTAGTGGACATGCCTTTTTTTTCAATTTGTGTATTTCATTTCATTCAGAGAAATTATCAATATATATAAGATGAAGTAATTGTAGAGTGAATACAAATATACTCATTACTTTATCTCAAATTGTGCTATTATCATTTTGCTTTCTGGCTTAATCATATATCTGCTCACATATGCATCATTCTTTTCATCCATCCAAACATTTATTTTTAATTTCTTTGCATTTCAAGTAAGTTGCATTCATCAACTCTGTTCATACCTAAACACTTCTGTATTAATAGAATTAATTGAAATTAATTTTGTATTTTTCATTTTAGACATTTACAAGCAGTTAAATCCTTGAAAGTTAATTTTACATATCTAACGATTTTGAGAAGCATAACTATCCTATAACCCCATCCCCAAGAAAATAAATAATATTCCCTCAAATTTTCCTAGTAAATATTCACATTGCTCTCCTTACTAAGACAAAATTACTTCTCTACTTATTTATCCATTTATATGACCAGGATTAATTTTTCTTGTTCTTTTACATTTTGAAAAACTATATCATGTAATAGTCCTTCCCTTGTGCAAAGTATTTTTAAACTCTAATATTTTGAGATGCATTCAAATTATTGGGTATATACAGAGCCATTTTTAAAATTTAAGTAATATATAAATATTTTGCAAATGTTTATACTCTTTTCTGTGTTGGATAACTGCACATTTCTTTTTTTAAATTTAGCATGAATAAAGCTCCTATAAATGTTCTCCTACATAGTTTTTTGTGTTTTTTTGCACTGATTTCTCTAGGATACATAATGAAGACCAGACTCACAGGAGATATTTAGTTTTATTAGAAACTGCTGGACACTTTAAGAAATATATATAATTTTTAACTAAATCTTGCAACTAAATGCATGAGCTGTTAGGTTCAGGAGATCACCACCAACATTTTGCATTGCCAAACTTGTTAATTTTGATACTTTGTAGTTATATACTAGTATAGCATTGTGTTTGAAATTATTTTCCTTTGAGAATTTACAAAGTGGACGACATACTGAACCATTAATCTTGTCTTCATGAATTGAAAAGAACTTAATGTTTTCAGAATATGTTCTCTAAATAAATTGGAATTAAATTAAAAATCAATAAGGTAGAAGTTTTAAATTATACAACATCCATCTAAGAAATCTTTGTATCAAAAAATTCACAAGGAATTTAAATAGTTTAAAATTATAAGTCCTTATACTAGAAAAGGAGAAAGGTCTAAAGACAATGACCATCATTTCTAACTGAAGAAACCAGGAAAAGAAAGTGAACCTTTAATAAGTAGAAGGAAGAAAATAGTAAAGAAAAGAGAAGAAATCAATGATATAGAAAATAGACAAAGAAGAGGAAAAGCTAACAGAAGCAAAAAGTTTTCTTCCCTTTTAAAAGATCTACCAGATTGATTAACTTCTACTTATATTTATCAGGAATTAAAGAAAAGAAAATCAAATATCATTAATGAAATAGGAGTTTCTTGAAAGACAGACTCCACTATCAAACTGACTGTAAAAAAAAAATAAGAAATTAGTTACAAATGATAAAAGTTGGGTTTCAGTGGTATTAAAGTTTTAGAAAAAATGTGTCCCCCCCATAACCTTTGAAGTCTCCCAATACTAAGATTTAGCTGATAGAATGGTTGGTTATATAAATAAATGTGTTTATTTATTGTATTAAAAAAGTTTCAGATTTGTAAGTTCACCATCTCTATGCAAACCAAAAGTTTCTAGATGAACAATATATGATGGTATAAATTATGTATAAGTGTGAAAAAATTTAATACTTTTCATTCAATGGATATAATTTTACATAATAGGAAAGTTCTTTAATATGGTCTCAGATTATAAACTGCAACTATTCTTTATAAATCACCACTTGATGAAATTTTTGTAGAATATTAGTATTATGAAAGAATATTTAGTGATTTAAAAAGTTAATCAAATACTTCCCATTTTTAGCAATATGTCTTCATCAAGCCATATTTTCTTCAAAATATGAATGAAGAAGCAGATAGGAAATTCCAGTTCTTTCCTTGCAAACCAGGTTTTAGAAATGAATACATTTTGCACAAAATCAATGTATTAATGCATTATTGCATAAAGGATTCATTAGTTTTAATAAATTAAATAAGTATTTATGCTTGTGTCACTTTAAATTTCTAATATGGTAATATACAATATGTATATACATATATATGCCACATTAATTCAAGTGTGTCTTCAATATTTTTAAGAGTGTAAAGGGTAAAAAAAAACACAAAAAGCAGAAAATATTGAGTTGATGATATTACTTCCATTAAAATATGTTTTCAAAAGTACAGGAAACCTTAGGTAGTATAATCTCATATGTGTTATTCCTACCAGTATCCTCTTTCAAATTTCATATTTCCTTGAAAATAGAGACTGGCTTTATTAGACACTTGCCCATCTTTATTCATATATTAGATGTCCATCCATGATTCTGGGGCAATATTTAGGCTTCCCTTCACAAATCTGAATGTGATCTACAAATATTTTTATGAAATATCTAAAATTTTAAAGATATTTGTGGGAGTGCGAGCCACCGTTGCTAAGCCGGCACGGCAGCAGGCGTGTGCACAGCCTGAAGCTGCAGTTCAGGGTGGCTGGAACGGGTGACCATGCTCTCAGCCTGGTACGGGCGAAGTGCCCTCAGCCTACCCGGGCAAGATATATCAGTAACGGGCACCTCCCGCTATCTCCCGCCTAGCCTAACATCCGGTCAGCTCTCACTTCCCCTTTCCCCTCCCCTATTCCGAACCTCTCAGCCAGCCCTCTGCCTAGCAACTGCTTACAATCACCTATCAGGAAGCAGTACCCACCCACACCTATCAAATCTCTCCACGCAGTCCCTAACCCTATAAAGCTGTATCCCCTTCCGCAATAAACCAGACTTGTGCCACCAGCCTGTCTCCACGATTCCTTCCTAAGTCTCGCGCGCCCTCCATACCTCGGAGCCACCGAGAGAAGTCGCAGAGGCCTCCAGCGGCTCCTCTCCACCCGCCGGCACTGGCGCCCAATGTGGGGCCGAGCAACCCCACCACAGAGGCGCTCCGAAGGTAAGGGTCCCCGGCCCTTTCCCCCGCCCCAGCGTGGGGCCAAGCACCACCACCTGGAAACAGGTAAGGACTTCGGCCGCCTCACTCTATAGCTTGGCGGCCCACCGCTCTCCCTACCCCCATCGGCCCTCACCCTCTTCTAGTAGGCCAGACACCCATGAGCCCCAGCCAGCTTTTCCCCTGTCTCCTTCTCTCACCCCTCTGCGCATTGTTCCTGGCTCTCCTCTTCGGCAGTTCCTGCCCTCTATTCACTTTCGTCCTTTTCCTCGCATTCCTATCCGCTCTCCCCCTTGTCCCCTTTCTACTCTTCTAGTAGATATGGGTGGCCGTCTTTCCTCCCGCCAGGCCCCGCAGGTGCGGGCGCTTGCTGGCCTTCTTGACACCCACAAGTGCCGCGTCTCCGTGAGGCAGCTGCAGGCCTACTGGGACCTCCTACTCTCCTTTAACCCGTGGCTGACTACCTGCCACCTCTGGGACCCCGAAACCTACTGCATCCTCATCTACTGCGTCTCCAATGCTATGGAGCACGAGTGCAAGCGGTTCCCCCCCGGCCTCATCCCCACCCTCATCACCATCCGGGCCTGCCTCCAGGGCGCCATGCCTCCCGCGGTGGCCCACGCTTGCGAGGTCTCTTGTCCTGATGGCGACTGTGAGGAGGATGATGCCCCGGACTCCGCTTCACTCGTCTCTCAGCTCAATAATGCCCTTGATTCCCCCTCCAGCCCGCCGCTGCCTCGCAAGGTCTTAACAGTGATTCTTCTCCCCCCCCACAACGCCCTTCACAAGATGGCACACTTCCCCCTTCTTCCCCTCTTCTGCAAGATGGCGCGCTTCCGCCTTCTTCCCCGGCTGAGAAGGGGAAGTGGGGCTACCCCTCCCTTCCCGCCTCTGCTGCCCCGCCTCCTATTCCGCCCTCCACTCCGCCATCTTGGTCGGGCACAGCTGCTTCCGCTCCCCTCATCACGCCGCCATCTTGGCAGGGTGCACCCCCGCCGCTCCCACCACTGTCGCCCCTAACCCATGGAACCCCCCCCACCTACCGCTGCCCACTGGGGCCTCCCCTTTTCGGACGCCCACCCCTCCCCGGAGCTCCCCCTGCCTGCCGCCTGCTTTCCCTTGAATGTCGCCCCCACCCCGCAAAGACCGCTCCCCTGGTATCCCCATGAGCATAGCGAGGTAAAGCGCCTCAGAGCAGCCGTCAAGGAGGACGGTCTAGGGAGTCCCTATGCTCAGCAGCTACTCGAAGAGATCTCCATGCAGTTATGCATTCCCTTTGATTGGATCGCCCTCGCATGGGCCATCCTGTCCCCGGGCCAGTTCGTTGACTGGCGGGCCCATTTCCACGCCCAGGCCGAGCTTCAGGTCACAGAAAACCGCCGCGCTGGGGTCCACCACCCGGCAGAGGCTTTCACTGGTACGGGGCAGTTCACCCTCCTCACAACGTATCCCAACGCCCCGGCTGGCTTCTGGCTCCAGCTCCGGGAGGTGGTCTTGCATGCTTTCCGCAACTGCTCTGCCATTAAGGCAGAGAAGTTTACCCGTCTAACCCAAAAAAGGGACAAGGACTTTGCTGCCTTCATCTCGCAGGTTTTCGAGACCTGCGAGGGCAAGGTCACGGATGAACAAGCCTGCCAGGCCCTGGCCCGCGAGCTCATCCTAGAGGGAGCCTCCGCTGCCTGTAAACAGGCCCTACTCCCTGTAAAGGAGAAGGGCATTCACGACTGGATTCTGGCCTGTAAAGATATTAACCAGGCAGTCACTGATATGACCACCTCATTTGTGCAGGCCCTTGCACTTAACTCTGGCTGCTTTCGGTGCGGCGAGTCCGGGCACTTCGCCTGGGAGTGCACTCAAGTGCACCCCCCCCCCCCCCCCCCGGCGCCTCCCCGAAAACTCGGAGGGCCGGCCACGCCCTGCCCCCGGTGTGGGCGAGGCTATCATTGGGCGCGGGATTGCAAAGCTCGCTCCACCGCCGCTGGCCAGCCTTTAAACACCAGGGGGGACAGGCCTCAGCCCCCAACCCAAGAGGCCCTTCCCCGCCTGCCAAAACCCTGATGTGGGCCCTCCCCATACAGCGGGAGCAGCCTTCCCTCCGCCTACGGGTGGATGGCCGATGGTTTCAGGGCACTGTCGACTCCGGCGCCGAGGTCTCCTGCTTCCCCAGTTCTTATGCCTCCCAGTGGGAAGTCTCCAGCTGCCCGCCCGTTCAGGGCGCCACAGGCGCCGCTCCCTCAAAGAGGGTGGCTCACTCCCTCATCTGGGAGGATGAAGAGGGTCGCGTGGGCATGTTCCAGCCTATTTTCCTGGAAGCCCTCCCCTCTGTCCTATGGGGCCGTGATGTCCTCCATGATATGGGGGCCACCATCTCCATGGCTCCTCCCCCAACCCCCACTCGAGAGATTCCCCCCCAATAGAATATGCCACTGCTCGGTTAACACCACCAAAACCCACCCCTCTGCAATGGGATACAGAGGATCCTGTTTGGGTTGAGCAGTGGCCGCTACCTTCCCATAAGCTTACCGTGCTTCAGGCATTGGTGCAGGAACAGCTACAGGCCGGTCATAATGAGCCCTCCACTAGTCCATATAACTCCCCTGTTTTCATCATCCAGAAGAAGTCTTCGGGCACCTTCCAGCTCCTGCATGACCTTAGAGAAATTAATAAGCACATCCTCCCCATGGGCTCCCCCCAGCCCGGCCTTCCCCACCCTTCGGCCATTCCCCATGATTTTCACATCGCAGTCTTAGATATCAAAGACTTCTTCTTCTCCATTCCCCTCCACCCGAGTGACCGCTGCAAGTTCGCCTTCACGGTCCCTCTGACCAATCATGCAGGAGCTAACCCCCATTTCCAATGGAAGGTCCTCCCACAGGGCATGAAAAACAGCCCGACTCTCTGTCAAAACTTTGTTAACGTGGCTGTCGAGCCTCTCCGGCCACTTGCCTATATCCTCCACTATATGGACGATATCCTTATCGTCCATAGGGACCCCGAGCGCCTTACCTCGCTCACCACCGGGGTCATCAAAAGTCTCGAGCAGATTGGGCTGCGCATCCAGTTAGGCAAAGTCCAGAGAGCGGCCCCCTTTTCCTTCCTGGGCTACACCATCAGGGACACAGTCCGCCCCACCTCCCCACAGATCGGCTCCCCTGATGCAGTCACTCTAGCTGAGCTCCAGCAGCTCTGTGGCAACATCAACTGGCTCAGGTCCGCACTCCTGATCACCACTGCCCAACTTCAGCCGCTTTTCGAGCTGCTTCAGACCTCGGGGCCTACGGCTGCCGCCCCCTCTAAGAGGATTTCTATCACCCCGCCCGCGCGGAAGGCCATTAAGGCTGTTAATAGCACCCTCCGAGACTGCTGTCTCCAGCGGCCATTACCCGGACCGCCCTATTTTGGCCCTTGTCATCGCCACTTTAGGCACCCCCGCAGGAGCTCTCTGGCAGGAGGGACCTCTCCAGTGGGTCCACCCCTCCAAGAGCAGACTGCCTAAAATCGGTCCGGCTCTCCACGTCTGGATCAAGCTGGCACTCGACTTGGTCTCCCTCTGCATCCACACCTACGGCCGCCAGCCTGACACCATCATCTGGCCCCTTACCGCCAAACACACCACTGTCCTTCTCTCCGAGAACCCCCACGCCCAGGTTCTTCTAGAAATCTTCCACGGAACCTTCGATTGCCACTACCCCACTCACAAAGTCCTCCAAGGCCTCGCTTGGCTCCCCCTTACCGATCAGCACCACCCCTTCCCTAGCTCCAAGCCACTCCCCAACTGCCCCACCGTCTTCACTGACGCTTCTAAGACCAAGTTTGCCTTCGTGGCCCACTCCCCTGGGCGCGCCCGACCGACCATCGTCACTCACAGCCACCCCTGGTCAGTCCAGGTGGGTGAATTGCTCGCCATCCTCATGGCCCTCAGGCACTTCAGTAGTGAGCCCGTTAACATTTTTACCGACAGCCATTACGCCCTACAGGCTTGTTCGGTTATCACCCACGCGGTTTTTTTTCCCCGTGACACCCATCGATCAAGCGCTCAGTGCGCTGCAGCGAGAACTCGAGCTCTGCTGTCAACCTTGGTACATTACCCATATTCGCAGCCACTCAGGCTTGCCCGGGCCTCTTGCCACAGGCAACGCCCAAGCAGATCTGGCCGTATCCTCCCTTAACGCCTCCACGGCAATAGGGGACCCTATCAACCAGGCCAAGTCCCTTCACGCCCGCTTCCATTTCTCAGCTGCGGCTCTTAAACACCTTTTGCCAGACCTTCCCATCGAAACACGTAAGCTCCTTGTCCGCGTGTGCAAAACGTGCGCGCCGTTCCTGCCACTGGGACCGCTGCAGCCACAGGGGGTCAACCCCCGTGGGCTCAAGCCCAATGCAAAGTGGCAAGCCGATGTCACCCACGTGCCCTCCTTCGGCCGCCTCAAGTATGTTCATGTGCTCATAGACACCTTCTCTCACATGTGCTATGCTGTGCCCCTAGCGGGCGAAACGGCCAGCCACTGCATCCGCGTGTTGCACCAGGCAATCCTCTTTATGGGGGTTCCCTGGGACATAAAAACCGACAATGGCCCGGCGTATCACAGCGCCTCCTTCCAGCAGTTCCTCTCTCTTTATAACATAGCCCACCACTTTGGCATCCCTTATAATCCCCAGGGGCAGGCCATTGTTGAGAGCCTCCACTCACAGCTCAAGGTACTCATTCAGAAGGAGCTATCCCTCCACCAGACAAAACCCCCCAGGGACATCATCACCTCATGCCTCATCCATCTTAATCTGCTCACATTTAATAAGGAGGGACCATCCCCTATTCACAAACACTGGGGGCCCTCCTCGGCCCCCACACCCATGCCGCTCGTTCACTGGAAAGACCCTCAGGACAACGCATGGAAGGGCCCCAGCCCCCTCCTCACCCAAGGCCGAGGTTTTGCTTGTGTCTTCCCAGATGACGCCCCGCAACCCATCTGGGTCCCTGGACGGAACATCAAGCCCGCCACAGCAGCCACCTCGCATGACGCGGAGGGAGCGCCGGCAGCTTCGCAGTCTGGTCTACCGCATGAAGCGAGTTGCCCTGGAGGATCCCCCTTGCCCACCGGATGATGAGCTCACTCGCCTACTGCAGCTGTATCGTCAAGCTCGAACACTCCACCCTCCGCCTTCAACGCCCTCCCCTACCCTTGTTCCCCTCCTCATCCTCCTTCTATCGCTTGCTACATCAAGCCAGGCTAACGTTAATCATCAGCCCTCTAATTGGACGCTCACCCTCTGGCAGCAGGAAAAGCTCCTCGCTGAGAATGTCACCGCAGGCGCTCCTTCCTTCACCATGCACATATGTAATCTCACCAACCTAGCATACACGCCCACTCCTGGCAACGCCTTCTATAGTTGCTCCCTTCCCTGCTACACCTCACCCTCACCACACCACACAAGGTGTGCCCCTGCCTCCTCGTACAGTAAGGGCCTCTCAAAAAAGTGCCTTGGCCCCAATGGTAACTATTTCTCAGGCTTCTACATCTGCCCATCCACCGCCAGGGGATGCCATGACCCTGCACACTATTACTGCCCCTCCTGGGGGTGCGAAACTATTGCCTACGGGTGGTCCAAGGCCCCTAACAAAGACCCCTATATCAGTCTAGTTCACAACAGCTCGAACTGGCTCTCCATCACCCTACAAGTCAAAGACCCCCAAAATTCAGTCTGGCTATCTGGCCACACGTGGGGAGTCTGCCTATATATGACTGGCTATGACTACGGTGCCTTTTTCATCATAAAAAAGGAGCCAATTCCCACACATTTCACCCCAATGGGCCCAAATCAAGTTCTCAATCCTCCCTGAGCTCAGCCTCCCCCTCCTCCCCCTCCTCCTCCTCCTTCTCCTTCTCCTTCTCCTCCTAATACCACCCTGAATGCCTCCACCGCCAAATATCCTTCCCACCCCCAGATCCTATTACCCCCCAGCCCTCTTTTAGCCCTCCTCAATGCGTTGTTTCTCTCTTTAAACTCATCCTGTCCCAACCTTACCCTAGACTGCTGGCTATGCTTCTCCTCCGCAGCCCCCTACTATGAGGCTATAGCCACCAATGGCCCCTATCGCGCCTCCCCAGACACTACTGCTGCCTCTTGCAACTGGAACCAAACAAAGGTGGGACTCACCTTCCAGTCAGTCTCACAAACTGGACTCTGCATAGTAAAAATTGGACGCAACGTCCCCCCCCCCCATGCTATCCCTTTGCAACCTAACCCAAAGCCCTAATGTAACCACCAAGTTCCTAATTCCCCCTAATAACACAAAATGGCTATGTTCCTCCTCTGGCCTCACCCCATGTCTCAATGTCCAAACCCTTAACTCTACCAACGAAATCTGTCTACTTGTTCTCATTGTCCCCTGCATTCTCTTTCATAACAGTGACCAATTCCTTGATTTCTGGCAGCGCTACAGCCCCCCGTGGTACGAACGAAAACGAGAGGTCTTCACTGCCGTAACAATTGCTACTCTCCTAGGTCTTGCTGGTGCTGCCACTGGGGCCACAGCTCTCGGCCTCCAAGATAGTTCTTTTTCTACCCTTAGGCAGGCTGTCGATGAAGACATAGCCCGCCTTGAAACTTCCATAGCCCATCTAGAAAAATCTCTCAACTCTCTATCTGAGGTCGTTCTCCAAAACCGCAGAGGCCTAGACCTCCTCTTCCTTAAAGAGGGAGGGCTGTGCATAGCTTTGGGGGAAGAATGTTGTTTCTATGCCAACCACTCTGGCCTCATCCACGACAATCTCGCTCAGGTCAGAGAGGGCCTCCGCAAAAGGAAGCTAGAACGAGACGCCGGATGGTCGTTCTCTTGGGGGCTGCCCAATGGAATCCTTTCTTACTTTCTCCCCTTCCTGGGCCCGCTCCTCACCCTTATCCTCCTGTTAGCCCTAGGGCCATGGATCATAAAATGGATTGTCCACTTCGTCAAAGTCCAGATTAATTCTGTCACCAGTCTAGCCCCACAGGCCCAGTACCAGCAACTCCCCACAACCGACACCGCCAAGCCGAGACCCTGTCAGCACAGCCGACAACCTCGCCAGCCACAGTGTGAATGCCCCGGCCAGCGGGGCTGCGAACTGGGGCTCGTGGCTTGCGTGGAGGAGAATGATGAGACAGGAGACGCGAGGAATGACAGCGAGACAGGGTGAGGATCAAGCTGCAAATTTTATTGAGGGGAACAAAGGATATATACTCTTGGGAAAAGGAGGGGTAATGGGTGGAGGTGAAAGTTAGGGATTGGTTGTGGTCACTACTGATATGTAGAGTGGGTTTCAGTTTACCTGCCTTGTGCCTGCGCACTGCCTTGTCAGCCTGGGCAGTGGCGGGAAGACAGAGAACAAAGACCTGAAGGGGAAGAAGAATGAGGAAGTGACAAGGCAGATTTGGATTCTGCCATGTTGTGGGACCTGACATATTGTGAGGGGCTAATTATAGTTTGCTTAATTGAGAGGGTTGGCTCTTCTCTGGCAGCCGTGCTACTGATTCTTGCTGAGTTCGACATACATTCTTTTTATCGCTCCCAACACCACAGAAGCCCAGAAAGCCCCACATCTGCCACATCCCCCTCCTAGCCCCCCCACCGAGAGCTCCGGCCGCTAATAAAAACAGAGGGGGAGATGTGGGAGTGCGAGCCACCGTTGCTAAGCCGGCGCGGCAGCAGGCGTGCGCACAGCCTGAAGCCGCAGTTCAGGGTGGCTGGAACGGGCGACCACGCTCTCAGCCTGGTATGGGTGAAGCGCCCTCAGCCTACTCGGGCAAGATATATCAGTAACGGGCGCCTCCCGCTATCTCCCGCCTAGCCTAACATCCCGTCAGCTCTCACTTCCCCTTTCCCCTCCCCTATTCCGAACCTCTCAGCCAGCCCTCTGCCTAGCAACTGCTTACAATCACCTATCAGGAAGCAGTACCCGCCCACACCTATCAAATCTCTCCACGCAGTCCCTAACCCTATAAAGCTGTATCCCCTTCCGCAATAAACCAGACTTGTGCCACCAGCCTGTCTCCGCGATTCCTTCCTAAGTCTCATGCGCCCTCCATACCTCGGAGCCACTGAGAGAAGTCGCAGAGGCCTCCAGCGGCTCCTCTCCACCCGCCGGCAGATATTCTCTTCAAATGTTTGGTTTTCTGAGTTTTTTGTACTGGTGATGAGTGCTTCCATTATCTTAGTATATTCTGCCTTTTTGTTTATGTCATATAGTCTTTATCACTGTGTATAAAATTACCAATGATTTTTGCATGTTGATCTTGTATCCTACCATTTTGCTGAAATTGTTTATTACCTTTGGCACCTTTGCTGTGGATTTTTCAAGATCTTCTATGTGTATGATCATGTCATCTGCAAATAGTGAATGCTTTATTTATTCCTCTGCCATTAAAGTGCCTTCTATTTTATTTTTTCCTGCCTAACTGCTCTGACTGGAACTTTCAGTACAATGTGGAATATCAGTGGATGTAAAGTGGGTATCCATGTCTTTTCCTTATATAAGGAGGGAAGACCATCATCAGTCTCATTGTTGAGTATGATGTGAAATGCTGGAATTTCATACATATCCTTTATCAAGTTAAGGGTTTTTATTTTATTACTAATGCCTTTAGTGTTTTTATCTGGAAGAGGTGAAAATTTTTTTCAGATGCCTTTTCTGTGTCAAGTGAGATAATCGGACGTTGTTTTTTAGTCCTACCCTTTCTCTTCTAACAGTTGTGGTGCATTACTTTATTTTCTTTTTAAAAGGAGTTTTGTTGAGATATATGCACACATGATACAATCCATTCAAAGTGTGCATTAAATAGCTTTAAGTATAATCACACAACTGTGCATTCACCCTATCAATTTTTGAAAAATTCATTACTCCAAAATTAAAAATTCCATGCCCCTTAACATTCACATCTCAGTCCCTCTATCCTTCCATAGCCCTTTATTACCAATAATTTATTACTGTCTATAGATTTACTTAGATTTACATTTTTTATATATGGAATCATACAATATGTTGTGTCCTGTGTCTGTTATTTTTACACTTAACATATTGTTGGTTCTATTTATTTATTTATTTTATTAGAGAAAGAGGTTTACAAAAGGCCACGTTAAAATATAATATTCTCATATACCCCCCTATTGTTGGTACTTTGAATCAGTATAGAAAGTTTGTTACTATTTGTGGCAGTTTGAGATTGTTTAGGAACCCCCAAAAAGAGAAAGATTGTTTGTAAACTAAGCTGTTCTTTTGAGTGTGATACCCTTTGATTGTATTAAGTAAAGGTTTTAAGTTTACTAAATTAAATCAATTTAGGGCCTTCAATTTACTGACCATGTCAATAAAATGTGACTCAGGCCAAGTCCCTGGCCCCTTGGCACACTGATATAAATGGACTCTCACTCAAGAAGATGCACAGAAGTGGACACAGGAGGAAAAAGAGCTCCACAAACATGGCTGAGGAGAGAAGTTTGATTCTGTGACCCTTGGGAAGAGATGAGCAATATGCCTGATAGTTCGCCATGCTGAGAAAGGCCAGAAAGAAACAAACCCTATGCCAGGCTGGAGCTGAGGGAGAAGAAGGCTGAACCTTCACAAAGATTGGCAACCTCCTTGCTTCAACATGTGGCAACTGACTTTGGTGAGAAATCAACTTTGAGTTGGGCTTTTTAGGATCTTGTAATTGTAAGCTTTTACCCCAAATAAATACCCTTTATAAAAGCCAACAGATTTCTTATACTTTGCATCAGCACCCCTTTGGCTAATACACTACTGATGAACTAATATTAAAATACTACTAACTATAGTCCATAGTTTATATTAGGTACATTTTGCCATAAACTACCCTATTATTAATCTCTTGTATTCATGTCTTACATTTGCTATAATTCATGAAAGAACATTCTTTTTTTTTTAAGATTTATTTATTTATTTATTTATTTATTTTTCTCCCCTTCTCCCCCCTGGTTGTCTGTTTTCTGTGTCCATTTACTGCATCTTCTTTGTCCGCTTCTGTTGTCATCAGTGGCAAGAGAATCTGTGTTTCTTTTCATTGTGTCATCTTGTTGTATCAGCTCTCCGTGTGGGCAGCGCCATTCCTGGGCAGGCTGCACTTCATGAAAGAACATTCTTATATTAGTAATATTTACCTTAGTCCATCATACACAATAGGAGTCACCATGTTATACAGTCTCATGTTTTATCTTCTAATTTTCATTTTAGTAAGATACACCACACTCGAAAGCCTGGGGAAAATCTTACTTGGCAATGTTGTATAATCACTTTAATGTGTTATTGGCTTAAATTTGCTAGTATATTTCCAGGACTTTTGTAGCTATACTCATGAGTGATAATGGTGTGTAGTTTTTTTGTTTGTTTGTTTGATTAGGTTAATGCTAGTCTCATAAAATTAGTTGAGAAATGTTCTTTGCTATTCCAAGTTTGGAAGACTTTGAGCAGTATTGGTGTTAATTCCTTGAATGTTTGGTAAATTCACCAGTGAAACCATTTGGTTTTGGGTTATTCTTCCTGGGAGATTTTCTGTGTATGTATGTATGTTTGATATAATTTTTTGTAGCATATTTCAAGTTATCCATTTATTTAATGATCTTTTTCCTAGTTCTATTCATTGATGAAAGTGGTGTATAGAAATCCTCAATTATTATTGTGGAGATTTCTTTTTCTTCCCACAGGTTTATCAATGTTGGTTCATGTATTTTGGGGCTCTATGGTTAGGTGCATATATATCTATGATTGCCATTTCTTGTTTTTGGTGGTTTGACCTTTTTATTAATATATATTATATTCTGTCTATTTTGACAGTCTTTGCCTTAAAGTCTCTTACACCCAATATTAAGTAAAACTACTCTAGCTCTCTTTTGGTAACTATTTGCATGCAATATTTTTCCATCCTTCACTTTCAAACTATTTGTGTTTTGGTGTCTTACATGGGTCTCTTGTAAGCATCATATAACTCTTTCTTTGCTCTGTATGCACACAACTAATCTGTGTCTTTTGATAAGACTGATGAATCCATTTACATTCAATTATGGATAAGGTAGGACTAGCTTCAGCCACTTTTGTCTTATTTTTTCTTTTATGTCCCCCTTTTGCTTTGTCATAGCCCTTGTTTGTGTATGATTGATCTTTTATGATGTAACTGTTCTTCTCCTGGTACCTTCATAATGGATATACTGGTATGCTCTTTTCCTTCCTTGTTGTTCCACAGGTTCTTTAGGCTCTGTTTATTTATTTATTTCTCTATTGGTTCATCAGTCTGTGATTTCAATTTTCCTTCTTCTAGTTAACTGATTCTTTCTTCTTCCTGTTCAATCTGCTGTTGTGTGTCTCTAGTGTATTTTTAATCTCTTCTATTGTGCCTTTCATTCCCATAATTTCAGTTATGTTTCTTTTTATACTTTCAAATTCTTATTCATATCCTTTATCTCTTTGCCCATATATTATTTCATCTCCTCTGAAGTTTAAGTTAGTTCCTTTGATCGGGCCATAAACTTCTGTTTCTGAATATGGCTTGTAATTTTTCACTTATGTCTAGGTATCTGATTATTTTCATTAGTATTTAGTTTGCTAAAAGCTGCTGGGAGCAATATACCAGAAATTGGTTGGCTTTTATAAGGAGAATTTATTAGGATAGAAGCTTACAGTTCAGAGACTAGGAAAATGTCCAAATCAAGGCATTTTCATAGATGCCGATTCATTGAAGGTTGACTGCTGGCAATCCTGGATCCTTTCCACATGGTAAGGCACATGGAAGCATCAGTTTCTCTTCCGGGCCCCATTCCTTCAGGTTTTGCTGCTCTTTCTGTGGTTTCTTCTCTCCCATTTCTTTCTGAGCTGCTGGGTTCCTTTTCTGCATCTCTGCAACTTTTTCTCTGTGTGTCTGCTGCTTTCCATCCTCCATTTATACTGGACACCAGGAAGATGACCAAGACCCACCTTGAGCCACAAATCATTGAAGCAATCCAAACAAAGGTCCTAAACTGAATCCAATCTAAAGTGCCCAAATCCACCAGAATGGATTAGCTCCAAGAATACATGTGCTTTTCTGGGATCCACAAAATCTTCAAACTGCCACAATGAGTTTACAATGAAAATCAGTTTCTCTCTCTTGCCTAGGACATTATTGTTGACTGGCTTTGCATTAAAACTCTTCTTTGACACTTGTCTCAACTTATTCCAGACTTATAGAATTGCCAGTTTTAATTGATCAGATTTTCCCAGATCTTCTTTGTCTGATTCAAGGCCATGTATGTGGTATAATTTTTAAGACTGCACTATTTGTAATTGTTTCACCCCAAGAGAAAGATCCTTTCTTCAGTTCCTTCTCTGGGAATACTGATCTGCTTTCTTTTACTATGTTTTGTTTCTATTGCTTTTTATACACTCCTTTCATTGCATCTAGCTGTTTTGCCTGGAGGGTAATTTATTGAAGGTGGGTCACCCCAGAAAGGACCTTCCCAAGTCAGTTTTTTCCAGTGAAATCTGGACCAAGACTCACAAAGAGGGCCAGAAAAGCACCAAAAGAGCTCTGGTGGGAAGAAAAGGTAAGATACCAGAAGCCTTTTTCACAACTCCATGAAGCTTGCATTCCTGGCTTGCCCAAAACTGTTTCCTGCAATCCTAAGGAGGCATTTTGTCTTTAAACCTTCACTGCCTCCCCCCATGTCAGCCAGTGATCCAAACTCACTGATCAAAAGATATGATCAATGCTAGGCTTTGCCTCCTCCCCACCACTCTTGGAGTAGAAGACTTCCATTTCCCTCTCCATCCACAACAGGCAGCCAGGGACTGGATCCCAAGGCAGCCCAAACCAAGAGTGGGTGATGGGTGTCAACAGTCACTTCAGAGTGAGCTACTCACAGTTCCTTAACAGTTTCTCAGCCTCTTCTATTCACTCTTCCCTAGATTCAGTATAGTGCTTCCCTGGCCTCTCAAGCTCCAGAGCAGTTGCTTCAGACTATTTCTGCATTCCCACTAGCTGTTTTGGAGAAGGAGTGTGTCCTGGAGCTCCCTACTCTGCCACCTTCCAGATGTTCCCTTGCTAATGTAAACAATTTTATATAGATAGAACAAGATAAACTATTCCACATCTTCTTCACTAAACATGGAAGAAGGTTTTATACAGTTTCCCTCATGGGAAATAAACAATCATGTATGATCTAAATTTAGGATAAGATTAGATGCAGAAACCACTTTGAATGTCTATTTGTTTCTTTCCTACCTTTTGAAGATGTCATATTAACATCATTATGTTGCCATTTGACAAAAGAGTGAGTTAGTCTGAGCAAGCAGAAAGCATTTCTATTTAGATGATGTAACAATCCATGTATGTTATTTCCAATTAAGTACATTGAATTTTGACTTCATACATGATTTGAATATTGATCAAATCATATTATGTAAGTGTTATCTGTATTGCATAAGGGGAAATGTGGGCATTACAAGTGGTAGTGGAGTATTTGTCATTGAATCAATATCTAGTTTTAGTGATTTTCTTTGTTAGGTCTGTAAAGGTATCATTATCAGAGTCTCTTTTAATTTCCTTGTCATTGAATAAGGGAGCCCCAAATCAATTTTCTGAATATAACCCAATTGGTTATATTCAGTCTGGCATATATTCAATTTTGACCCTGTCCTACTTCAGTTTTCTATGTATAAAGAGTATATTTTAGTCACCAAGTTAAAAGTAGTGAAAAGCTAAGCTAAAGCTTCATGTAATATCTCCAATATCTAATTCATTTTGCTTAGAAGTCTTTAAAAGTGCTGACTAATTTTTTAACAGGATGCCAAATCTTGTAAAATAATTTACCTTTTTTTTTTGCCCATTGATCAACTTTTGTTAGATAGAACATTTTTTAGGTCCAGTTTTTCATCTAGGTACTGGCAAACCCAGCAAACATTAAATTTATAATGCTAGAAACCCCTTGAAAGACCAGAGTTAGGGCATGATCGAAGCTTAAAGGAGTAGCAATGATTAATAATGTTATTTCAATGAAGAGTTTATCTTGGTGACTAGAGAAAGGATGGAAAGTAGACTTTGGAAGAGGGTAACAAAAGAATAAAAACAAAATGATAAAAATAGATAAATGCTCAAGCATTTCAATTAAACAAGGGAATTTTGGTGTAATTTATATTGGCACACCTACATCTTGTCTGGCTTAGTCATAAGTTCCCCTTTTGAGCAACAATCCCAGTTAGCCCTTCCCTGGACATAACTACAGCTACCACCACCTGCACCTCCATAGATATGGATGATAACCATTAACTTCAGTTTCTGTGATAAGACCCTGCCACTTCTTCTCAATTGCCCCCTTGCCACTGCTGCTCTTTCCTGCTGCATAATTTACTTACAAGGCATCTATCTCCATATGGCTTGGAAGATAAGAAGCTGCCCTCAGTTTCTCCAAATGACCTTAATCACATCTGCTTTTTCCACCATTTATTTCAAAACTGCCAATCCCCTGAATCCATGGGAAACTCTATCCCTTCCCTCTGGGTAACAATAAAGGCAAGAGCCTGGAACAAATATGTGATTTTCCCCACCCCTCCATGAACTCTCACAGGAGCCTAGGTTAGGTAAGCTAGAGAGCTCCATTGCCCTAATTCTACATTCTACCCATCAGCTCTTTGATTTAATAAACCTCTCATTTCATGCAGTCTTGCTGGGTATGTTTATTTGTACCTCATCACCCAAAAAACTTCTCTAAAACATCCAAAACACTTGATTGAATGGGTTCTTGCTCCATGATCTTGGTGATACCTGTACCCATCAGATGGTGTCAACTGTTTTGAGTTATTTGGGTTACTTTTAGGTCATATTCCATCTCATATAATGACCTTGGAAATTGCATCAAATTTAGGTGGGAGTTATGCACCCAAGGCAAAAGTCCTTCTAATTTGATAGCTACATGTGAAGATATTAAAATGAGATAAGATTATTTCAAGGTAGGCTAGAGACTGGTTCTTTGCTGTTCCCTTTTCCAGAATATGAGGTCATCAGATTGCAGGTGGTAGAATGTTGATTTTTGGTGGTAGAGGGTGAGTAAAAGCTTCTGTAACTACCTGAAAATATCCCTAAGAATATTCCATTAATTTCTTACAGTACTGGAAAAAAATCACACTTCGCTATCATTGGATCCTGTTTTAGTTTGCTAAGGTTGATGAAACCAATATACCAAAAGTGAGCTGGCTTTTTCAATGGGGGGTTATTGGCTTGCAAGCGTACAGTTCTGAGGCTTAGAAAAGTGATGAAAGCAAGGCATCATCTGGCAAACTCTCTTCTCAAAGACAGTTGCTGGTGATCCTAGACTCCTCTGTCACATGGGAAGGCACATAGTGGCATATGCCAGTCTCTGCCTTCTCCTCTGGACTCTGTTGCTTTCAGCTTCCAGTTTCTCTGCCTGTGGCTTTCTCTCTCACCTTCTGTGGGTTTCTTTCTGGGCACCTGTGTCTATTTCTCTCCACATAAGTTCCATTTGGTAAGGACTCCAATAAAGATTAAATCTCACCATGGTTCATACCTGACCGAAGTAATATAAAAAAAGGGTCCCACTTAAAATAGATTATATCCACAGGAATGGATTAGTTCTAAGGACATGATTCTCTGGGATCAATTCAGCATCAAACTGTTATAGAGCCTCTCTACTGAACTTACCCACATACATGTGCTGCCTTATAATTATGTCAGGTGTTGTCAATGGTGTTTTCTCAGGAGGAAAGATAGCACCAAGTACTTAAATTTTAATTTCAATATCCTATAGATTTATTCTCCCTTACCACATATGGAGGATGGTATGGACAATGGAGGGTTTTGCTGGATGGGAAACACTTTTTTATAATCTTTTCAGTGAAGTGAGTTCCCAGGTTACTTGAGAGATCAAAGGATGCTCCTTCCACTGGAAAACTGTTTTTTCATAGTTTTTTCCCCCTGCAGTTGCGTATTCCTATTTTGACAAGGGAATGCCTCAATCCATTCTGAAAACATGAAAAACATGAGCCATAATAATTATAACACATTGAAAGTACAGGCTGGTAAAGTCTATCAGCTGATGTTCAAGTAGTCCAGTTAGGGAGGCAAGGTTTATGGTGATATATATATCAGTGATTTGCCTGGAAAATGTACCTGGCAAGTATGAATTTTATTATAGCTATTTTGAATTACCTGATCCAGGACTACCCACCTATAATATGCTTTCATGTCCTCTTTCATTGTTTTGCATTCCATAATGTATTAATCAGGGTTCTCTAGGGAAACAGAATCAACAGGAGATATCTGTAAATCATATGAAATTTCATAAAATTCTCTCATGTGACCATGGGGATGCACAAGGCCAAATTCTGCAGGCAGACTACAAACCAGGTGGTCCTCGATGAGTTCTGAGGAGACAGTTATCCAAAGTAGAACAGAAAATAGGCTCTGAATGCTGAAATCACTTCTCCTTTTAAGGCATTCAACTGATTGGATAAAATATCATTCATTGTTGATGGCAATCTCCTTGGTTGATTGCAGATGTAACCAGCCATTTATACAATGACCTCACTGATGGCTAAAGTCCATAAATGTCCATGTATTACAATTTGCCCAGTGCTTGCTTGACTAAACCACTAGGCACACTTATTTGGCCAAGTTGAAACATTAGCCTAACCATCATAATCCAACCCTTGGCAACTTGGCAGCCATACACATCACCTTAAACCATACTTAGTTTCTCAAAAAAACAGTAACAGACTGTATTAGTCAGCCAAAGGGGTGCTGATGCAAAATACTGGAAATGAGTTAGTTTTTATAAAGGGTGTTTAATTGGGGATAGGAGTGTACAGATATCAGGCCATAAAGCATAGGTTACTTCCCTCAACAAAGTCTATTTTCAAAGTCTATTGAAGCAAGATGGGTGCTGATGTCTGCCAGGATTCAGGCTTCCTGTGTTCCTCTCTTCCCAGGTCTCACTTCTCTCTGGGCTTAGGGTTCCTCTCTTCCCAGGGCTTGCTTCTCTTTCCTCTGTGTTCTTACTTCCTGGGGCTCCAACTTAAGACTTCAGCATCAAACTCCAACATCAAAACTCCAACATTAAAACCCCCCAACATCAAAAGCTCCAACTGGGAAGCAGACTTGGCCCAATGGATAGGGCATCCACCTATCACATGGGAGGTCCATGGTTCAAACCCCACTCCTCCTTGACCCATGTGGAGCTGGCCTACATGCAGTGCTGATGCACACAAGGAGTGTCCTGCCATGGAGGGGTGTCCCCCACGTAGGAGAACCCCATGCACAAGGAGTGCACCCAATAAGGAGAGCCACCCAGCATGAAAGAATGTTCAGCCTGCCCAAGAATGGCACTACACACACAGAGAACTGATGCAGCAAGATGACGCAACAAAAAGATTCCTGTGCCACTGACAACGATAGAAGCAGACAAAGAAGAACATTCAGTGAATGGACACAGACAACAGACAACTGAGGGGGCAAGGGGAGAGATATAAATAAATATAAATCTTTTTAAAAAAAGCTCCAACTTTGTCCTTTGCCATGTCTTTCATCCATAAGTCCCCACCCACGAAGGGGCAGGGACTCAATACCCTAATGGCATGGCCCAATCAAAGCCTTAATCATAACTGAATCATGCCTAGTTTACAAACAATCCAATATCTATTTTTGGAATTCATAACTATATCAAACTGTTATATAGACACACATAAATATATTTCTGCCTACAATATTCAGCTGTCCTGCATACAACTAGAAATACAGTAATTCCTTATAGAATAGGATGCAAGTCCTTGAGTAATATTCACTCTTAAATTTGATATCCTTAAATATTGTGACATGAAACTAATACAATTTATGTCATATGATAAGCAAAAATGTTAGGAAAGAAATTAAAGATATTTGCTTTATGTACATATAAAATCATACTCATAACAAAACAAAGAAGAAATATTCATGTTTTGCCCACTCAGAGAGGTCTGTCCTCAAATCTCTCCCCCAGACCTCTTAGTCACCAATTTTCCAACCATGTTCCTTCCAACTCCCTGCCAAAGCAGTGGCAACAGCCCATGAATCAGTGTACAAATGCACCTCTTGTCATTTCTTCTTCTACACAAAATGAATGACTAGGTGCACTGCTCAAAGTTCTGCTCACTGGGAGGCATTACTCTCATCACTGACCTTCAGGGACATACCAAAAGGGGTTGCAGTGCCATAGCTGTCCACTTTTGGGTGGTCCGCACATATCACATAGAACCATCTGTAAACCAGGCCCAAATTTCCTCTTTACTCAAATTATTATAAGGAACTTGCCCAGAGACCAAAGCTGTGAGCTGGGAAAGAAAAGTAACATGGCAGGGGTGGTGATCATGAGCATTTGTGTTACTTCTTCATGTTACTTACTTGTGCCTTCAGGAAACACTTGAGCCCTACTGCTTCCACTTTATTATGGACTGCTGCTGTGCATGCTGAACGTTATGGCTTGGTGGATCAGACAATACCCAGTTCTTGATAGGAAACTCAGGTCTCATGGTAAGTTGGTGGCCCATGTTTAAGCATTGAGGCTCTAAGGACCAATGGTGGGCCAAAAGCAGTTTCTTAAATGGAGGGTGGTTATTTGCAGAGGATGGCAGGGCTTTGCTCCAAAACCCTAAGGGTCTGTGTTGTGATATTCCTATAGAATCTTTCAAAGGCACAGGACAGCATCTCTATTTGCCCCTGGTACTTACAGCACCATCGGATCTGCTGGGACATATGACCCTAGTGGTAATGCAGCCTGGACCTGTTGCAGAGCTGCCTCTTGTTCTGGTTCCCAGCTAGCAACTTTTGGACAATGGAGGATTTTGCTGGAGGTTTTTCTGGTCACTGGGTAAATGGGACAGTGTAGCATACCCAAAAGAGGAACTGTTGTCTCTAAAATCTGAAGAGATCAACTAAGCATTGTGCCTTATTTTTTGGTCACAGGAGAGGTCATATGCAATAGCTTATCCTTCAATTTTGAGTGGATATATCAAAATGCCCCACACCACTGGGCATCTAGAAATTTCATGGAGGTGGAAGGCCCCTGTGTTTTTGTTGGATTTATCTCCCATCCTCTCTCACACAAATGCCTTACCAATAAGTCTAGAGTCTTTGCCTCTTCTTGCTCACTAGGTCTTATCAACACAATATCATCAATATAATGGACCAGTGTGATGTCTTGTGGGAAGGAAAGATGGCCAAAGTCCCTGAAGACAATATTATGACATAAGGCTGGAGAGTTGATATACCCCTGAGGCAGGTTAGTAAAGATATATTGCTGGCCTAGCCAATGGAATGCAAACTGTTTCTGGTGGTCTTTACTAATGACAATTGAGAAAAAAGCATTTGCCAGATCAATAGATGCATACCAGGTAACATATCTGGAATAGCAGCTGCAATTGGAGTCACCACCTGGTTAAGTTTATGATAATCTACTGTTATCCTCCAAGATCCATCTGTTTTCTTCACAGGCCAAATAGGAGAGTTGAATGGGGATGCAGTGGGAATCACCATTCCCTGCATCCTCAAATCCTTGATGGTGGCACTAACCTCTGAAATTCCTCAAGGAATTTGGTATTGCTTTGATTTACTATTTTGCTAAGTAGGGGCAGTTCTAGTGGCTTCCACTTGGCCTTTCCTACATAATAGTCCTCACCCCACAAGTCACGGACCCAATATAGTGCTTCTGCCAGTTTCTGAGTAAGTCAATTCCAATTATCCATTCTGGAACTGGGGAAATAACCACAGAGAAGGTCTGGGGTCCCACCAGACCCACTGTGAGATGGACCTGAGCTAAAACTCCATCAATCACCTGACCTCCATAAGCCCTTACACTGAGTGGTGGACAGCAGTGACGTTTTGCTTCTCCTGAAATTAATGTCACTTCTGAGCCACTGTTTAATAGTCTCCAAAATGTCAGATCATTTCCTTTTTCCCAATGCATAGTTACTCTGGTGAAAGCCTGTAGGTCTCCTTGAAGAAAATAGGAGGAAGATTAATGGCATACATTTTTGGCACATAACAAGATCCTTCCCTAAGGGGCATGGCCTTCTCATTTTCATGGCTCTGGGTCTATAAACTGGCAAGTCTGGGAAATGATTAAGGGGCCATTATCTGTAATTCAAATTAAGGTTTTGTTCACTCAACCTAGAACATTCTGTTTATACAGATCCAGTAGGAATTTAGGAGACTACCCATGTATTTCACTTTTAGACACCCTGTGATCTATTAGACATGCTATAACTCCATGCAACTCAGACTCTTTTGATTGCTGCTTTGAGTCTGCCTTTCATTGCCACAGCTATGGCCACCTTGTCTTTGGTGATTAACTGCTGATAGTTGACTTTTACTGTCCCAAGATTCTATTAACCCCATAATGTTTAAGGATTCTAGTTTCATTACAGCAGTTGCTACAGTAATAACAGGACTACAGAGAAGAACAACCACACAGCTCTTCAGGGAAGATGGAGATAGTGTTACAAATTTATCCTTCACAGTCCTGGTTAAAGGTGTGTACTCTGGACATTCATGGGGTGAGTGGGCAGGTCTTCTTAATCCCTTAAGCTATGAAAATAAATCCAGAATTTCTGCTTAGTGAGTCCATATTAATAAATTAAACCTGATCCAGCTTTACATTCCTTCCACCAATATTCCTTACCCTTAGTATTCGTTCTGACCCATATTCTCCTGATTTTGTCTATATATGTTGGAAAACTCATGCAATTCTTTTTAAAGTATAGAATACTTCCTTCTATTAGAGTATAGAATAGCCACCTTTGGGGGTTTGTGGAGATTTTAGTCTAGTAATAATTCTCAAAGAGAAGAGGGGTGGTGGGAGTGGGTAAGGAGAAGGATTAGAAATACCTTACAAGCTACTGACCTCAGGCATCTGGTGAACAGGATTAAACTCTTCAAGTAGGGGTTGGAAGGTAGATTCCTCAAGGCATCATGGAGGTTGGGCAGTACATGCTGGAGTTTGACTGATATCTGCCTCAAGGCTGGGAGGAGGTCCATACTCCCTGGGTCAGGCTGGAGGCTGGGCAGTGAAGGCTTTAGTTTGGCTGGTACCACCTCGAGGCTGGAAGGAGGTTTGGACTCCTTGGGGCAGGCTGGAGGCTGGGTGATGCAAGCTTGACATTGTGTGGTCTTCAAAGGGCAGAATATCACAGGTTTATCTGGCAAAGTCTCAGTAGAATTTAGAGCTCCAATGTCCCCACTGATATCATCATCAACCCATATGTCTCCTTCCCAATCCTCAGGGTTCCACTCCTTTCCAATCAATGCCTTCACTTTAACAGCAGACACACTGAGAGGTTGAAATTCTAGTTTCCTTTGTAACTCTGCTACTCATACAATGAGAGTCTGATTCTGGTTTTCAGAGATCTCAAGTCTGTGGCTGCATGAAATGATTTTCTTTCAGAGCACACATAGAAACTTTCACATTATTCATGCATTGTTTAAGTTGAAAATTTGAATCCTTTAGCTCACCCTTCTCTTTTGTAACTGTATCTAGGAAGAGCCAGTGAACATCATTTTATCTTTTGAGTCCAGAAAGCTCTGTTAAGATGTTGAAAACACTCTCACCCAGATCCTTGCCTCTTCTAAGATTGGAAGTAGGGGGTTCCAGTGGTGATATTTTGCATATCTCCATGGACTGTCCATGGCTTCTTGACTAATAGAAGGGGAAGAATCATTAGTACTCTTTAGTCCAATTAGAGTAGAGAGTCTATTGCAAAACTTTCCCAAAACACTTAAGAAATTCCATGTTTAAGATTCTTTTCCTCAAGAACCATTCCCAATACCAAGCTGTATTAGTCAGGGTTCTCTAGGGAAACAGAATTGACAGGAGATATCTGTAAATCATATGAGATTTTATAAAATTCTCTCATGCAGCTATGGGGATACACAAGTTCCAATTCTGCAGTGTAAGCTGAAAAGCAGCGGCTCTGATGAAGGCCCTTGATAAATTCCCAGGAGGTGATGTCTGTTTGAAGTAGAGATCAGAATTTGACCTCAGAATGATGAAATCACTTCTCCCTTTAAGGCCTTCAACTGATTGGATGAGACTTCACTCATTGCTGACTGCAGTCTCCTTAGGTGATTGTAGATGTAATCAGTCATCTCTGCAATGAACTCACTAATGACTTCAGCCCATAAATGTCCTTATATTACAATTAGACCAGTGCTTGCCTGACCAAACAACTGGGCACAATCCTGGCTAAGTTAACACATTAGCCTAACCATCACACATAATGAGTAGTTTCATGAAGTACTCACATGTAGATCCTTTTAGGGACTCTGGGACAACCATGGCACTATCTAGCACTTCCTAGATTCCATTCCCAGAATTTAATTTGTAACCCTGCTGACACAATTCCTCTGTATAAAGTTGAGAAGCATTTTGCTAACTGTTAGCTAACTCATTTGGAGAGGGACATTATTCATGGGAAAAAATCTTTTTGTCTCCACAATTTCTTGAGCAGATAATGTGGCATTTTTCTTATACTCTCACCCAGTTTTGTGAGTGTGAGCCTTCATCAGTATCACAGCAATTTTTCCTTGTTTTGCCTTTCTGTTAGGTGATGACACTGCATCTATTAGTTCAGATACTTATTTATCATTTTGTTTGGTTCCTAATGACTTCAGGAAGCATCATTTGTTTTCATAAAATTCCAAAATTATGAACTACTCCAAATGTATATCTATGGTCAGTACAAATATTAACAAATATTCCTTTAGTTAAATGACTACCTCTAATTAAAAGTTTTAGCTCAGCTTGCTAGGACAAGGTGAGGCCAGGGGCTTGTTAACCATTAATTGCTTCTACTGTAGTAGTTAGTTCATAATCTGCCTCATGTTTATATGTTTTAAGGTAATGCATGTCTACAAATAAGATCAAAGCAAGGGCTTTTATTTTGTAAATCTGGCCCTGAATATGATAACAATAAAACAAGAACTACAAAATCTAGAAGCCAACCTTCTTCAGAGAGGGGTAAGAGGGTGCTGACTTTAATGTATTACAATGGAGGATTTGGATATTTTAAGGAGAGAGCTATATGATTTCATAAAAAGTCAGCCTGTGAGCTTTCTTGAGATTAGAAAGTGGCAAACAGTATACTCTGTTAGCCACAAAGTGTCTCCTTGAACAAATCAGCTGACGCTTTCACTAATTTTGCAGTAGCAGCTACTGCTTATATATAGCTGGGAGTGCTCTAGCCACTGCATCCAATTGCAGACTGGAATTTGCTACTGGTTTCACTTGATGCCCATTTCTCCAGTAAGGACTCTTAAAACTTTTATTTTGATTTTCACAAATATACAATGATAAGTTTAATTATAATTGGGTATAGGTAAAGTTGAATATATTGGAGATAGTATAAAGTCCATTTAAAAATACATGAAGGGCCCTGTTGGCAAAGTATTTGACCTCATCTTGATTTAAAAACCACCCTTACCTCTCAGTTAACATTCCTTTTTTCCCCTGAATGCAAATCTCTCATCTGTACCTAACTGTAAGCTCTTTCAAGGAAGTGCCAGAGTCATATACTATAACTGAGCAAGAAACTTGATTGTTTTTGTGTCATGTAGCATATTATAAAGAATAACTGAAATTATAACCAAGAACACTATACTGTTGCATAATACCTTTCGGATTGATACAAAAACATTTCATGAATGCTAAAGTCATTAGCAACTCTCTAGGAACTTCATATACTTTCTGAAACATTTATGTTAATAACTATTTTACCCACTCAAATTTCACCAACAGAACATTAGAAAATTCCTTTTAATTTGACAGCACATTCCATTCAAGTCTCCCAACATATCAAATAAACCTAGTTTTAACATTTCTCTTTTTATAAGCGGAAAGAAGAAATCTTTGTGATTTTTCTAGGATACCTGCCAAAATATGAGATCAAGGAGACATACACGAGCAATCCAAAATGTCACAATTGTCAGGTGGTTTGTTATACATGCCAATATGCTCAAGGGTCACTGTGAACAATACTTAGCTCCTTATGTAACCAAAGTGACAATAAAAGATTAAAACAGCGTTATAGAGGTAGTATGATTATTTACAAACAGTTATTTTAAAGGGAGATGACTTGATTCTATTAAAAAACTTTGAACATAATAAGAAATGACAAGAGTGACAGTGAAAATTGTTGTGTTAAGACACAGAATAAATGCCTTCTATGCCAATTACTCAGAAGATAAATAAAACTTCTAATAACCTCTTACGAGGAGCAGACATTAATCCCAGAAAATATTGTGATTTTAATGGAAAGAAAACCAAATTTCAAATTTGCATAAATATTATGTTTTGAACAGTCTTATAGAAAATCCTACTATATCTCATCCAGCTTTGACCATGGGAAATGAAATTAGTTTTCTGCAAAACATTTACATCTTTCTTATTTGCTCAGGTTTTTTCCTACATTTTAACCTTTTTGATGTTGCAATAACCAGTGATTTTGCTTTAGGACAATACTATTCTCTTATTTTCCCTCAACAAAACCATACCCTGCATACTATGCAAACTTGATTTAACCTAAGCCTATGTATATAAGATATCAAAAGAACTTGAGCTCTATATTTAAGCTGACAATTTATACATAACTCAGTTACAGTTGAAATCAATTTTGTCAGAAATTGCTCAATTTCATTAAATTAAAACAGTTATTTTCTACAGTAAATATATAGCATCATACTCTAAGGAATCTTTCTAAAAGGCTATTTTAGAATCATTATAGATTTTTGAGCTTCTGAATACCCAATCAAGGAATACACTTCTTTACTTTGGTGGAGACCAGGAACTTCTTTTTTACGTGCACACCTCAAATGGTTGTCCTTGGTTAATTCAAATATTCCCCAAGCACCAACTGAAAATTCAAATCATCCTTGGTAAAATTCACCCATTTATTCAGAAACAAATATGAACTGGGCCCATTGTGAGAAAACATGCATTAGAGCATTTTTCAGGAGAGAAGATAAAAGATTTTGACTATGAAGTCCCCATGTCCAACCAAAGGCTCCAAAAATGAAAATTATACATAGGCTCCTAAAACTGAAAAGCAGCTGTCTTAAGGTGTGCCAAAATCTCTGTACTATGCTCTTCCCACCCCAACAGACATAACCAGGACTCAAAGAGTAGACCCTGGAACAAACAAAAAACCAATCCAACAATAAACCTTGCAGAGTTCTTCTGGGGAAGTTGTGGACATGCTCCACATCCATCTCCAGCCCTTGCCTATTACCTTCTTACCACTCTTGATTGTGCTATGCAGATATTTTGCTATGTTTCTGTTTTGTAGTCCAGGGGAGACATTAAGTTTCAACTGTGAAAAATAAAGCTGCCCATAAGCTACCCATAAATTTAATGGCCTGGCTGTACTTTGAACCCCAAACTGTGAACAAACCACTCCAGCTGCTTGTCAGGCTGGGAACTCTGCATAAAAGTTACCTGAGACATGCTTTCTTGCACAGTGGCAGGGTCCCTTACCATGGGGTGTATATAAAACCCAACACGTGAACAGCACAGGGTCCCTCATTTCTGATACTCATTTCTGACATGAAGCAGCATGTATGGTGTCATCATCTACCAAACATCAACCATGAAGTTGGTCTCCCCAGGCCACAATTGGATCTATTCCTTGGCATTTTTGGATCCTTTGGGCTGTGTATGTAATAAAATGGTCATTTGCTGGGAATCTCTGTTGTGACTGAGCCTGTGTTCCTATGACACACCTTGTAGCAACTCATTTCACTAACTCAAAATGCAGAAAGAACAGAGCATTAATCTATATATGGGAGAAACTTATCCCAAGCTCTCTACTGGAGGAGAGAGAGTAGTGGACAAATGGGTCCTGCAGGTACCACACCTGGTCACTCATGAGCCCATGAAACCACCCTGGGTCTGCTCAGGATCCTGCAAGCAAGAAAGAAATAACTGATATTATCAAAGCTACATTTTTAATTAAAGAGAAACACCACCAGCAGGGGAATCTCAAACTGGGGAAATCAGAAGTGAAAGCCTCAAAATGGTGAGTTGGTAACAGTCATAAAGGCAATTAGGGCATTTCAAAGTGGGAAGTTACAAAGATTAGATAATAATTACTTCAGTACACAGGAGGACTATACAAGTCAAGAAACTGATATATACATTGGTTACTATAGCACACTTTTCCATGTTTATCAGGTTATCCTTACCAGACAGAAACCATCATCTAATTCAATGTAGTTCAAATTGCAGTTTATCACAAATTCTCCACTTTCTAGTCTCTACTCATCCTTGGCTAATTTTTGGCTTACAAAAAGACCCTGCAAAATTTTTGTAAAGGATTTCTGCTATTGGCAACTCCCTCCCAATTCTGATAGATGTTTTATTTATGCAAAATAACAAAACAGTAAAAACAAAAATAATAAAATTCTAAATCATAGATAATGTAAATAAACCATTTATAGTGTTTATATAATTAGGTATAAAGAAATGGATAAATAGATATTATTACAATTAAGAAATGCATGTGATTTTGATCAATCAATAAAAATATACATTCAAATATATATCCTATTATTTTGTGTTTATTTACTTGGTACATGGTTTTGTTATATCTATAATGTTATGTAGTTTATAAAACAATTAAGGCATGTGAAATCTGGAAAAAAGAGTTAGAAGAAATGCACGTCAATATATAAGAAAGCTAATGTTTTGGAATATTTTAAATTTTATCAAAATTTTAAAATAACATTATTTTCTCATCTTTTCCTATATACTATCTCATGTATTCATTATCTTAATATGTTATCCAGTACTATTTAACACTCTCAAATGACAATTTTGGCAAATAATTATATTTATTTAGAAGAAATGTTCTTTAAAATCTTTCATTAAGTGCAATATTATATGCTGTATTTCTTTTGAACTTAATGTGTTTCTATCATTTAAAATACTATTTAGTATGAAATTATAAATAATTTTCCCTTTAGGTAATAAAAAGAAATTACTTAAATTTGTTACATTTATTTGAAAAATAAATGCTTGCATCTACTCAGAAATTCACTAGGAACTGTATTATTAAAATATGACACTTCATTTCATAAAGAGTCTCACAGTACAGATTAGTTCATTGTGTAGCAAATATTTATATATCTGTCATTTTAGGTAATATTATACAATGAGCTTTTTGCTATAATTTTTATCAATTTATCTTTCTCTCTATCCATTCAATCCACTTTGTTTCCTTGTGTTTTTTAAAAAATAATTTTCTTTTCAAATTAAGTTGCAAACACCATTATTCTTCATTCATACACATGCAGTTAATTATTTGAGTATGGGTCTATTTTTAGGAAAAATTTGCAGCTAAGCACATTTACCATAAATTCTTATGTTTCACTGATATTAGTCAAAATTATTATTTTATCAAAATGCTTATCAAACAGAGCTTATTACCATCATACCAGTGATTTCGCTCTCCTTCTTAGTTAGTCCTAAAATCATTCTCCATAAAGGCAGCAACTAGGCAGCAATTTATTTGTTTTTCTCATTGGCAAAAGTTTTATGTTATAAAATTTTACATAAACTGCTTCATGCAATAGTCACTCTTTTGTATATGACTTCTTTAAAAAAAACTCAAAATAATGTTTTTGAAATACATTATATTGTTGAGTATATTAGGAGTCTATCAATTTTTAAATTTTATACTATTTATTTTATAAACACAGTACATATTATTTATGAGTTTTTCTTTGATGGCCACCTGCACCATCTCCACTTCTTAATTAATTTGAACACAGCTGCTGTGAACATTCATGTCCAAATTTCTTTTGGGTCTAGCCATTCAGCTCTTGGGAGTACATAATGAAAGAATGACTTGCTGGTTAATATCAATTTTATAAGAAACTACTCAAAGTTTTCTGAATTATCATAGCACCTTGAATAGCACCAATATGTTGGAGAGGTTAGTTTATTCATATCAAAACAATCATTTAGTGTTTCTGGAATTGTTTATTGTAGAAATTCTGCAATTGTTTAGTAGCAGATCACTGTGGTCTTCATTAGTGATGTCCTTGAGACAATACACATTAAAGCAATTAAACAAGTATCCATGCTTTTAAAAAGACCTAATTTTCAACCACCACACCAGGGAGCCAAGAGTGCCTCCAACTGAAAGCAGGCGGAGTGCATCCAGCATCCATGTGGAATCTAAGGCCCCTCTTGATATAGAAGTAGAGTGGACACAACTATTCCAGGGTCCACAAAATGGAGGAATAGAGTATGGGTTAGAGTGGACTTACTGACATTCTATTCATGAACTATTGTGATTAGTAATCAAAGAAAATGTGGCATTGGTGTGGAGAAAGTGGTCATGGTGGCTGCTGAGGGTAGGGAATGGGAGGAAGAGATGAGATGTGGGGGCATTTTCAGGACTTGGAGTTGTCCTGGGTGGTGCTGCAGAGACAGTTACTGGACATTGTATGTCCCCCCATGCCCCAGTGGGTGGACTGTGGGAGAGAGTGGGCTATGATGGGGACCATTGACCATGAAGTGCAGCGGTGCTCAGAGATGTATTCCCCAAATGCAATGAATGTCTCATGATGATGGAGGAGATTGTTGTTATGAGGGGAGGAGTGGGGTGCAGGGGGTAGGGGGTATACGGGGACCTCATTTTTTAAAATGTAATATTAAAAAAATAAAGATAAAAAAAGGAATTACAGAAAAAAAAAGAAGAAGAAAGAGCTAAACTCAAAGATCTAACTGAACAACTGGAGAAACCTAGAAAAAGAACAACAAGCCATTCCCAAAGCAAGCAGAAGGAAAGAAGTAATAAAGATTAGAGCAGAAGTAACATTACAAAAAACAAATAAAGACAAAAATAAAAAATAAAAATAGAAAAATAAAATAAGAAGACCTAATTTTACATAGAAAGTTCTCTAAATACTATGGAAATAAATTAGATGTCGACAACAACCAAATATTTGAAGATTTAACAACATATATTTACAAAATATGTGGGACAAAAATAAATCAGAAAATTATAAAAATATATTATACAGAAATATATTTATAAATTCATATTTATATTTCCATATGTTATATATATTAATAAACACAAAGCAGTACATAGAGAGATGTTTACCTCTCTTAGTGCTTATTCTGGAAAAGGAGAAATGTCTGTAGATAATGACTTATATTTCCCTCTCATCAATCCAGGAAAAGAAGATCAAAGTGAACCGCCAATAAGAACATAAAGAAGAATATTTTAAAAAAGAAATGGGTACAAATGAATGATATACAAAATAGAGAAACAAAAGGAAAAATTGACATAAGCAAATGGTTTTCCTTGAAGTAATCAACCAAATTGATCAAACTCTGCCTTGATTAATATGAGTAAATGAAAATGGAAACAAATTACCAATATCACTAATGAAATATGGGTTCTATCTAAAAGACAGACTGCAACAAAACATACTTCAGTTTTTGGCAGACATTCTCTAGAAAATGGATTTAAAAGAAATAACTAGTAAAGGAGAGGACTGTGAGAAGATGGCCAAGTAGGGAGCTACAGGACTTAGTCCTTCCACCAGAACTAATAAGCAGAAAGTGTCTGAAACAAATATTCTGAAGCTCCGCAGGTCAGAAGAACACTGTACAGCATCCAGGGAAGAGCAGGCTGCTGATAAATTATAATAAAGGACAACAATGTCTCTCTCCATGCAGTAGCTAAGGGCACTCCTTCCCACTCTTGCAACAGGCCACTTTGTGGTCCATCCATGGCTAGCTGGCTGGTGACAGAAAGGGACATAAGAGTCATCTTCCCCAAGAACAGTGATGAACATGGCCAAGCACAGTGCAAGGCTTCTGAATAGCTACATCGGATCACTGGGGGCCTGACTGTGAGGTTTGCCATTGTTTGAACCCAACTCTGAAAAAGGACACAGTGGAGAGACTTAAAGATGCAATGGTCCCTCAGGGCTGCTGGGGACAACTGAAAGGCTGCATTTGCTGGTCAGGACAAGAAAGATCAACTTTGGGGAGCTGTGGAAGTAGCTCTTGGAGTCCTTCCTGATCACTGCCCAGGGTATTTTAGAATCCTTCCTGGGTCCTTGGCATGGTTTCAGCAGGGAAAGATTGATTTCAGAAAGTCCTCTCCATTGTGCCCCTCCTCCCTGAATTTGCCCTCCAGGCAAAAGCAGCTTGAGACAAAGAAAGGAAAATAGATAAATATAGAGGGAAAGGCTTATGGCCTCAAATATGCAGGAAAGGGGGGTCTGTCTCCTGGGAAACAGAGGGGAACAACTAAATCCTGAAATCAGGAAAACTCCACACAACTAACTGGCAAAAGCCCAGCACAACATGCAGGCCCAGAAACAGGGCCCCTCATTTGCCTTGAGCAGACACTCCGTATGGCAGTGGTGAAGTTCAAGAAAATCTCTGACATCACCAGTTGGTAGCAAAATCAAGAAACAGACATGTCAGGGAATAAATCCCAGAGTTAAGATAAAATATTAAAATGTATAGCATGCAACAAAAAAGTACAAGACAAAAAAACAAAGAAGCAAAGAAAAACAACTTGACATGATGGTCTATCCAAATGAACGGAACAAATATCCAGAAAATTACAATGTTCAAGAACAGAATATAGACAAAAGGAACAAACCACATTAAAACAAACAAACAAACAAACAAACAAAAAAAAACCTCAAGGTGAAGGAAAATTCAAAGAAAAAACTAAAGAATACCAGGTAAACAATGAATTAGCAATATGAACCTCTTAATAAAGACAGAAATATTTAAAAGGAACCATACAGTACTATTGGAGTTTAAGACCAAATGAGCAGAAATGAAAAATTCCCAGGATGATTTCAAGAGCAGCTTGGAACTGGCAGGAGAAATGAACTAGAAGACAAGACACTTGAAATGAACCAGGCTAAGGAGCAGAAAGATAAAAGAATTATTAAAAGTGAAACTAGCCCTAGACATCTCTGGGACACCATCAAGTTTACCTAGAAGGAGAAGAAAGAGAAAATGAGTGAAGTTGGGGGAAGTTGGGGGATGATGGATTCCTCCAGGTTCTTGGCTATATTACACAAAAGAATTTGAGAAGGTGCTGGTTTTATTAGTCAGTAGTTTATTGAGAAAAGGTAGAAGAGAACAAGTTTACACACCTGAACCTGCAGATGCAGGCTCCTCTAGGCAGGGAGAGCATTTTGGGCTTGTGGGGCTATCTTTATTAAGTTATTACTTACTCCTCCCTTTCCTAATGTTGGGGAAGGGCCCTAGCTATTTGCTCTTCAGATTCCCCCACCCACCAGTTCACCAGGGGTCAATGGGGGGGGTCCCTTGAGGGTATCCAGGGCTTTCCATTGACCCCAATGAGATCTCATTCCAATCTTGTTCCAAATGGGGTTCTCGTGGGGTCTTTCCAGCAGCTTTCTCAGTGGTGGTCTTTCCCTCAGGGGATGGCTAGGCAGGATTCCATGGTGACATGTTTTGTGGCCATGTTTTTCTGCCAGATCTTAGACTCATCTTGCCTTTTCCTAAACTAACCTGCCACAAGAGAAGAAGGAATATTAAAAAAAATAAAGATAGAGAACTTCACAAACTTAGAAAAATATGTGAATATTTACATCCAAGAAACACAGAAGACAATAGATTAAACATAAAGAAAAATATACACAGTCATATATTAATCACACTATTCAATGCAAAGGATGAGGAGAGAGTTCTGAAAGCTGAAAGAGAAAAACAATATTCTGTGTAAAAGGGAGGTGCAATTGGATTGAATGTTGATTTCACATAAGAAACCATGGAGACAAGAAGGCGGTGCAATGAAATAACTAAAATGGTGAAAGAAACAACTGCCAACAAGAATTTTATATCCATTAAATATATACCCCAGACACTTAAATCTTCTGGCTGTTCATATGCTGCTTGAGCCATGAATCTCAGGAGAGTTACATCATCTACTTGGACTTGCCAAGGATGAATAACAGAAGGATGATGATGAACAACACCCATCTCCCAAAGTAGAAAGTGTCTGCAATGGCAAGCAAGACAGTTCCATCCATATGCCCCATGGGATCTAAGACCTCTTTCATTTCAAAATGGAGTAGACATCACCACCCCAAAATCCTCAAGATTGAGGAATGAACCAACATAAGGGGGGAATTCAACTATGGACTAAAATAGACTTATTAATCTAGCAATGGAAGAACTTGTAAAATTGATATAAAGGCTGTGGCAACCAGTAGTTCTGAGGGGAGAGAAAGGGAAGAATTGGTGCAACATGGGGCATTTTGGGGACTTTGATATTGTTCTGTATGACACAGCAATGATGGATAAAAGTTATGATGCATTCTGTCAGAATCCATAAAATTTTACAGTGCAAAGTGTAAACCATAATGTAAACCTTAGTTCATGGTTAGTAGCAGTGATTCAAAATGTGTTCATCAATTGTAACAAATGTATCACACTACTGAAAGATGTTGTTAATGAGGACAAGTGGAGGAGGCTGGGGCAGGGTACATGGGAATCCCCCTATTTTTTTTGTTGTTATATTTTTTATTTATTTTCAAAAGATACTTAGATTATAAAAAAAGTTACATAAAAAATATAAGGGATTCCCATATGTCCCACTCCCCACCCCTCCCAGTTTTCCTCACATTAACAACTTCTTTCATTACTGAGGTACATTCATTACAATTGATGAATACATTTTGGAGCATTGCCACTAAGCATGAATTATAGTTTAGGCTGTAGTTTACATTCTCTCCCACTCAATTCTGTAGGTTATGACAGGATATGTAATCACCTGTATCTGTCATTATAATGTCATTCAGGACAATTCCAAGTTCTGAAAATGACCCCATATTATACCTCTTTTTCCTCCTCCCTGACTTCAGCAACTCCAGTGGCCACTGTCTCAACATCAATGATATAATTTCTTCCATTGCTAGAATCATAAGAAGTCTATAGTAGAATACCAATAAGTCCACTCTAGTACATATTTTATCCCCCAATCCTGAGGATTCTGAGATGGTGATGACTACTCCACTTCTAATTGAGAGGGGGCTTTGATCCCATAGGGGTGATGGATGTGACTCTCTTGCTTGCAGTTGTAGACTCAGCTCCTTGGTGTGGTAGTTGTCCATCCTCATCTCCTTGTTAGTTGTCCTGGGTGGGTCCAACAAACTGGAGAGTAGGTGTTGCAACTCAGGGCCCAGCTGGTACATGGACAGCCCAGAGATTCAAGTCTCTTGGATGTACACCTACTGACTCCAGCACCAACTATAGGTTCAAATAAAAGGGACAGAAGAGACATATGTAGAGAAGTTACATCTGAGTCCAGCTCTGTCACACTCAGAAGCACAAACTCCAGAGTACGGCCCACTGGCAGGGCACCAAACTCTGGAGCTATCTGCCATGACCATAGGACCTGGATGTCTCCAGAGCCCCCAGGAGCCCACTAATTGGGATAATATCTACTTTGGCTGTCTATGAGATCCTGTTGAGTCATGCATAAGTGTTACCTCTGGGATGATGTAACATTTATGTAATCTAAAGCTTCTTTCAAATTAATTTTTTTAAATGAGGAGATATTAAGACATTCCCAGATAAACAATAGCTGAGGGAGTGCATCTCCATTAGACTCATCCTAAAATTCAAAGGGAGTTCTTCAGAGTGACAAGAAAAGATAATTGACAGTGATTTGAATTGGCATAAAGAATTACCATTTGGGTAATTATGAATGCCTATAGTAATATTGTAATGTATCATTTGGTATGAAACACCACATCTTACTTCCTACAGGTTCTAAAATGCAAATGCCTAAAAAGTAATGATAAATTTATGGCTTTGGACATAAAATGTACCAAGATATTAGTGGAAACAAGTTGAAAAACAGTGGAGAGACATAGGGTTATTGAAAGAGTATTGTTCATGCTATATTAGCTAAGTTGGTATCAAAATAAATATGAGGGAAGTGGATTTGGCTCAACAGAAAGAGCATCCACCTACCACATAGGAGGCCCAGCGTTCAAACCCAGGGCCTCCTGACCCATGTGATGAACTGGCCCATGTGTAGTTCTGATGAGTGCAAGAAGTGCCCTGCCATGCAGGGATGTTCCCCACATAAGGGATCCCCATGTGCAAGGAGTGGGTCCCATAAGGAGAGCCATCCAGCATGAAAAAAGTGCAGCCTGCCCAGGAGTGGTGCCACACACATGGAGAGCTGATGCAGCAAGATGATGCAACGAAAAGAGACATGGATTCCTGGTGCCACTGACAAGAATATAAGCAGACCCAGAAGAACACACAGCAAATGGGCACAGAAAGCAGAAAACTGGGGGGAGTGGGGGTGGGGAAGGGGAGAGAAATTTAAAAAAAATAGTATAAATAAATAAATAAATAAATAAATATGAGTGTTATATATTTAGGATGCTAAATTTTAACCCTCTGGTAATTATAAGGAAAATAGGTGAAAAATGTATCCACATAGGAAAAAAGGAGGCACTCAATATGTCACACTGAAAATTAAATAAATATAATAATAGACATTAACAGAAGAATTGAAGGGCAAAAAAGGTATGACATAAATGTTAAATAGCAAAAAGGCAGAAGGAAGTTCTGCATTATTGGTAGTAACCTTAAATATAAATAGATTAAATTCTCCAGTTAAAAGGCAAAGATTGGAAGAATAGATAAAAAAACCATGACCCTATATGTTGTTTGCAAGAGGCTTATCCTAGATTGAAAGATATAATTAGGTAGAAAGCAAAAAGGATAGAAAATATACAAAATGCATGTAGTAACAAAAAGAGAACTGGGGGTAAGACTATCAATAACAGTTAAAATAAGTTTTTTAAAAAAGTACAAGGTCAAAGTCAAATATTATATGTAGATAAAGGGGAAATTCAACAAGAGGATATAACAGCTATAAATATATAGTAACCCAACAGCAGAGCCCCAAGTGATACAAAGGAAGAAATTGATGGCTCTATACTAAGAGCAGGAAAAAAATACACCATTTTCAATAATTGATAAAACATATAGCTAGAAGGTCAATAAGGAAATAGACTGCTTGAACAATACTCTAAACCAAATAGATGCAATAAACCAAAAAGCAATGAAGGTGGTAATTAATAACAGTGGGAGAATTGGAAAATTCATAATTCTATGGAAATTAAACAACACAGTCTCAAAGAACCAATGGGTTAAATTGGATTTTAGAAAGAAAATAAAGAAATATCTTGAGGCAAATGAAAATAACCAAAAGTTATGGGATGCAGTGTAGGTAGTGCAGGGAGGGGAATTTATAGCTTTAAAAGTTCACATTAAAAAAGAAAATAACACTTCAAATGAGAGACCTTATCTCAAATCTGGAAGCACTAGAAATAGGATAGTTAGCTAGAGCCAAAGTGAGTAGAAGGAAGAAAATAACAAAGATTAAAGTAGAGATAAATGAAATAGAGAACAAAAAATATAATAGAATCAACAAAAATTGGTTGATTGAAAAGATGAATAAATCTGACAATTAGCTAGACTGACAAAAAAAAAAGAATGGTTCCAACTAATGAAAATGATAAATGAAAAAGGAGCTGTAGCAGTTTGATATGATTATGAATTCCAAAAATAGATATTGGATTATGTTTGTAATCTGGTCTGTACCTGGCCATGATTGAGTTATGATTAGGGTTTTAATTGGGCCACATAATTAATTGGGCCACCCTTGGTGGGTGGGGATTCACAGATAAAAGTCATGGCAAAGGACAGAGTTGAGGGGTTTTGATGTTGGAGCTTTGATGTTGGAGTTTGATGCTAAAGCCTTAAGCTGGAGCCCTGGGAAGTAAGCTCACAGAGAAAGAAAAGCCAGCCCCAGGAAGAGAGGAATCCTGAGCCCAGGAGAAGCAAGCCCTGGGAAGGAAAGAACCTTGAGCAGAGAGAGAAGCTAAACCCTGGAAAAGAAAAACCCAGGAAACCTGAATCCTCACAGCTGCTGGCAGCCATCTTGCTCCAACATGTGAAAATAGACTTTGGTGAGGGAAGTAACTTATTCTTAATGGCATGGTAACTGTTAGCTCCTACTCCAAATAAATACCCTTTATAAAAACCTACCAGTTTCTGGTATTTTGCATCAGCACCCCTTTGGCTGACTAATACAGGAGGCATTGCTAATGACCAAGCTAAAATAAAAAGGGTACTATGAACAATGTGATGCTAATAATTAGGTATCTTAGAAAGACACCTACTAACTACATTGACTCAAGAAGAAATAGAAGATCACAACAAGCAAATTACTAGTAAGAGATGGACTCAGTCATCAAAAACCTCCCAAGGAAAAGATGGTTTCACAGGGCAAGTTTATTAATCACTCCAAGAAGAATTAACTCCAATTCTTCTCAAACTCTTCTAAAAATTGAAAAGGAGGGAACCCCACCTAATTCATTCTATGATAATATCACACTCATACCAAAATCAGGTGAAGATAACAAAAGAAAATAAAACTGCAGACCAATATCTTTCATGAATAAGGATACAAATATCTCTTTAAAATCCTAGCAAAATGAATCTAACAGCATATTAAAATAGTTATATACAGTGACCAATTGCAATTGATCCCTGCTATGCAAAGTTGGTTCAACATAAGAATATCAATTAATGTAATAAACCCGTTAGTGCAGCGATAGGGAAAGAAACATGATCTTAAGCGGCAAACAAATTTGACAAAATTCAGCATCCTTCCTGATAAAAAAATCTTAGAAAAATAGGAAGGTAAGGAAACTTCATCAACACAATAAACAGCAGATATGAATGCCCACAGCTAACATCTTATTTAATGGTGATAGACTTCTAAGATTAGCAAAAAGAGTAATTCAACATGGCTCTGGGAATCTTTTCCAGAGTGATTGGGTTTCATAAACAAATAAAAGACATCTAAATTGGAAATGATGAAGTAATAGTTTCCCTAATTGCAAATCACATGGTCTTATATACTGAAAATCCTGAACAAATATGCAAGAAAACTATTAGAGCTAATGAATGAACTCAACAAAGTGGTGGCATACAAGTTAATACCCTAAAAGCATAGTTTTTCTATACACAAGCAATGAAAAACCAGAAGAAACAATCAAGAAAAAATCCATTCAAAATAGCAACTAAATAATCAAATATCAATGAATAAATTTAACCAATGAAGTAAAGAACTTGTACATGGGAAACTACCAAACATAGCTAAAAGAAATCAAAGAAAATGTACATAAATGGAAGGACATTCTGTGTTCATGGAATAAAATACTATTCTTAAAGCCATCAATCCTACCCAAAGTGATTTGTAGATTCAGCACAATCCTAGTAAAAATTCCAACAGCCTTCTTTTCAGAAATGTTAAAGCCAGTAATCAAATTTATATGGAAGTGTAAGAGGCCTCAAATAGCAATGTCACCCTCAAGAAGTGGAATGAAAAAGTGATTTGTAGATTCAGCACAATCCCAATAAAAATTCCAACAGCCTTCTTTTCAGAAATGGAAAAGCCAGTAACCAAATTTATATGGAAGTGTAAGAGGCCTCAAATAGCAAAGTCACCCTTGAGAAGAGGAATGAAGTTGGAGATTTCCCACTCCCTAATCATAAACATTATTGCACAACGAAGTTGGCAGCTTTGTTCAATCTCCACCCTTGGCAGAAATGGAACCAAACATGATTAACAAGCACACCAGACTTCTGGGTTAGTAGGGATCAGGTTCAGTGACCATGTTGGAAAGCCAGCAGCAGCCAAGGCTTGGGACCCCACACCCAGTAGGAGTGGAACTTGGGTGTGCTTTGATAACTTTTTGGGGACAGAACAGGTAGATTCACTCTGTCCACCTTAAAAGGCTGGCTGCATATCTGGTCCCAAGACACCCCAGAAAGGAGAGGAAGCAGGGGCCCATTTGGGGCAGTGAGGGAAGATTCACCCTCCCCACCTTAAATGGGTGCTGCACTCCCATCCTCAGTGTGTCCCAGGAAGGAGAGGAAGAGCTGCATAGTTTGAACATTCTCAAATCAGCATAAGCATATTTAACCTGCCCACCTGGGGGAGGGGCAGCACAGGTTGTGGCAGTTGATTAGATAACTGCAATCAGTGGCTGAGAGCTGTGCAATAGTTTCATCTCAGCAAGGTGGACAGGTGCAGACTCAACCACACCCCCATCAGGGGCTATGCCAGCTAAGAATTAAAGGCACAACTGCATCTTAGGGCAGCAGGGACCAATGGGATGAATGGTGCTGGGCACATTAGGGAAGTGTAGAGCTGGGGAAACCTCAAGGAGAAATCTGGGGCCTTTAGGTTTTGGTCACCAGAGCATGCTGGAATCAATCTACCCCACCTTTATGGGTCTCTGAGCCTGATTTGGCTGGGAAATCTGATATGGAAAAGTTGTCACCAAGAGGACTTTCCTACCAAAATTAGTATTCCAGGTAACAGCAGCTAGAGAAAAACAAAAGGATAATTAAAAATAAGTAGAGGAAAAACAAAAACAAATATTGCATTTTAACATTCTTTGGAGACAGAACAGGGGAAAGGAAACTTGCTCCTGCAGATGAAATTTGAGTTCATATAGTATAATCTCAAAAACTGCATCATATTTGAAAATAAAAATCAGATGAATGAGAGCTAAAAAATTTGTTTTATTCTCCATGAGCTATTACAAAATTTCAATATAAATTCAACCAAGTGTCAAAGTCAAATAATAAGAAAGTGGTAGGCTAAAAACAAAACAAAACAAAACAAAACAAAACAACACAGAATAAGCACATCAAAAAGATTAGATGTTGAGATACCAATATAAATATAAGACATATTAAGAAACAGGAAAATATGGCCCAGTCAAATGACCAAATTAAATCTCTAGAAAAAACACAGGATCTGAGACAACTAATTACAGGTATCCAAACAAAGCTCCTCAATAAATTCAATGGGAAGGCTAAAGACATTAAGGATATTAAAAAGAAGCTGGGTTAACACAAAGAAGAATTTGAAACCTTTTAAAAAAAAGTAACAGATCTTATGGGAATGAAAGGCACTGTGGATGAGAGTAAAATATATTAGAGTCCTATAACAGCAGATTTCAAATAGCTAAGGAAAAGAATAAGTGAATTAGAATATGGAGTATCTGAACTTGAAAAGACAGGAGAAGAGAGAGAAAATAATGGGAAAAAATTGAACAGTCTCTAAAGGAATTGAATGACTGTGTAATACACAAATATATGTATCATGAATGTCCTGAAAGGATAAGAGAACAGAAAAGGGGCAGAAAGACTATTTGAAGAAATAATGACAGAAAATTGTCCAACCCATATGAAAGACAAAAATACCAATATCCAAGAAGGACAACATACTCCAAACAGAATAATTCAGAATAGACCTACTCTAAGACACATACTATTCAAAATATCAAATGCCAGTGATAAGGAGAGAATTATGAAAGGAAAAAGAGAAAATCAATGCATTACATACAAGAGACACTCAATAAGACTAAGTGCCAATTTCTCATCAGAAACCATGGAGGCAATAAGGCATTGGTATGATATACATAAATTACTGCAAGTGAAAAAGTGTCAAGTAAGAATTCTATACCCAGCAAAACTGTCCTTCAAAGATGAAGGTGAGGTTAAAGTCTTCACAGATAAACAGAAACTGAAAGAGTCTGGCTCCAAGAGACAAAACTTCCAAGAAAAACAGAAATGAGTGCCTTCCCATCCAGAAAGGAAAAGACAGGAGAGAGAGTTAGAAAATATTATTAGTAAGGGTAACAAAAAGATTAAACAGACAATGGAAAGCCAAAGGATAAAATGGATGAAGTAAGTAACGCCTTTACAGTAATAACACTGAATGTTAATGGACTGAACCACCAGTCAAAAGACACAAACTGGCCAAATGTATAAAAACGATATCAGCCATCTATGTCCTCTCTACATGAGACTAACCTTAGATGCATGGAGGACACACATATGATGAAAGTAAAAGTTTGGAAAAAAACAGTCCACACATCAGTTAGTGGAAAAGAACTGGAGTAGCCAGACAAATAAAGGGCAAAATATAATTTAAATGCATAACTGCTAAAAGAGATGAAGAAGGATTTTAGATATTAATAGTATGGGCAATTCATTGAGAAGAAATAACAATAACAAACATTAATGCAACTAACCAGTGTGCCCAAAAATATTGAGGCAAACACTGGCAATACTGAAGGGAGAAATAGATGTCTCTACAAAAATAGTTGGAGATTCCAGTGCATGACTCTCATCATTGGATTGAACATCCAGACACAGGATCAACAGGACAAAAGAGAGCTTGAATAATATGATAAATGAACTATACTTAACAGACATATACAGAATATTGTACTCCAAAACAGCAGGATATACATTATTTTCAAGTGTTCATGGCTCCTTCTCCATGATAGACCATATTTTGGGTCACAGAACAAGTCTCAATAAATTTTAAAAAGATTGAAATTATAGAAAGCACTTTCTTTGACCATATTAGAATGAATGTAGAATGCAATAATATGTAGATAAAGGGAAAACTCACAACAATATGGATGTTAAACAACACATGTTTAAACAAATCCGTGAGTGAAGCAGAAATTGCAAGAGAGATCAGTAAATAACTCCAGGTGAATGAAAAGGAGTAAACAATATCTCAGACCATATGGCATACTTTGTAGGCAGTGCTGAGGACAATATTTATTGTTCTTAAGGCCACATTTAAAAAGAAAAAGAGTTCAAGTAACAGACTAACAATACCTGGAGGAAACAGAAGAAAAACAGAAAACTAATCCAAAAGCAAGTAGAAAGAAAGAAATAACAAAGAGTAGAAGAGAAATAAATTAAAAATTTGAGAACAAAAACAAAAAAAGAGATAATAAACAAGACCAAAGGTATTTCTTTGAAAAGATCAGCAAACTTGATAAACCCTTAGATTGACTGGCAAAGAAAAAAAAAAAGAGAGAGAGAAGGTGCAAAAAAAAATAAAATCAGAAATGAGAGGAAGATCATTACTACTGATCCCATAGGAATAAGAGATATCATAAAATGATATAAACAACCATACCAAATTAGATAACATAGATGAAATGCACAAATTCCTTAGAAAAACATGAACAAATTACATAGACCCTAAAGAAATAGAGATCTCACCAAACCAATCACAAGTAATGAGAGTCATTAAAAACCTCTCCAGCTTCAAAAGTCCTGTGTCTTTGGGAGCTGCTCAGTTGCTCCTGAGTCTCTGTGGAATCCAGGGGACTCTTCCCAGTATGGACTTGAACAGTACTTTAAGAGCAGGCACAGTACAAAGACAATGCTGGAGACCCAGGCTTGTTTACAGCAAAAGTCAAAAGGATATCCTAAAAGCATGGTTTGATAAAAACCCTTACCCTCAGTGGGAAACCAGAAAACAAATCACCAAAGAAATTGGCGTTCCAGAGCTTAAAATTGAGCGTTGGTTTAGAAACTTCAGAATGAAACAGAGAAGACTGGTGTCTGGATGCTCCTTAGGAAAGCCTCGGCCCTGCACTCAAGAATGCCCACCAGAAGAATCCAGAAGACCCCAGACATCCACCATGAGATCTCAAACAAGTACGCCAGGTCAAGCCTTTGAGAAGAACCAAAGCCCTGACAGTACTACCAGGGGAGAACTGCCTAAACAAACAGGCTTTCCAGAACCAAGAGTTCAAAAATGGTTTTTAAACCAAAGCTATCAGCACCCAGAGCAAAGCAAAAGGGAATCCATAAATTCCTTGGGAGATAGCCCAAGTGGGGGCCCAATTCTGACTCTTCAGCAGCGCCAGATTGACCTGTCTACTCTCCCAGGCAACTCTCATCATTTTCCCCCCCAGAATTCCTTAAGCAAGAAGCCAACATGTGTCACTTCTATTCCTCCATCCCATGTGTCCTTTGTTCCTTGGCATCCAGTTGGGGTCATTGGGAGCCAGGGACCTTGTATCATGAAGGATCAGCCCACACAGGATGTGCAGGGAGGAGAGCAGTCTGACTGCCCCCTCACACCATCCCTGGGCAGGGACATCTCAGATACACAGATGCCTTTCTCACCCCAATACCAAGGAAACTTCCAGGATCACAATGCACACACTGTCTGGAAAGTACTGCAGTTACCGGAGCTCTCTCAGCCTCATCCTGAGCTCGAAAAAGATGAGTTGCATGACATAGCTTATATCCTGCAATGGTGGGATGAGGGGCGCCTGGCTCTGATTGCAGAATGGAAACCTCCTGAGGGGACAGTGGAGCAGCCAGGAGACACTGAAGCAGACCTGTGGCCCCGTCAGCTCAGGAGTCATCTCATCCGCTTGGCTAGCCACACCAGTAATATGTAGAAACCTCAAGGTGTGAGATGAACTCTGTCTTTAATAGATTCCAGTTAAAGGTACAGACTTCTCTGAATCCAGATACACAAGAGAGAATCCTCCAGGACCCTCCTGGCCCCATCAACCCATCAGTGAGGGAGAACTTCAGTGCTGTTCCACAGGGGCAATGCTCCCCAGGGGCTTTAAGAGAGGGAAGTGTCCTTCTCATGACCCTGGTCCAGATCTCCTTTCCTTTGGTGTATAGAGTCTTTGATTTTGAGAGTGATGACTCATGAGAACATCATCTTCAGGAACAAGACTAATTCAGGAAGAAGCAGCAACCACTGGAAACCCAAAAGGAGGCCTTGAGCAGTGGTTTCCTTCTGTACTCACTGCGTGGAGGAAGGGATTCATTGGAAGCTCCATCCTGCCTCTGGCAGCATCATGATCAACACACAGTGGAAACGTTTGCTGAATCTGTGATGTAAAAAGCATTTTCACGACAAATATTACTTCCTCCCTGTAATCATCACACTACCAGCAGTCTGGACAATCAAGGAACTATAACGGAACACACGTGAAGAGCACACGTCTCGTGAATTTTGTCTGTATTTCATGACTTTTTGCAGGATGAGAGGTCAAACTTGAAATTAGTTTGCCATGTAAAACACCAAGCAATGTGAGTTTTCTTCATAATGTGAGTTTAATACAGTGAGTTTCCCTGCCACCCGCCATCCATGAGGGGTGAATTGGGAACTAGAAATTACCTTAGCATTCATCAATAATGAATAACATAGTATGATATATCCATAATACTGACTATTCTATGAATGTATTTTTTTCCTCTGCCCTTTAAAAAATTACAGAAATTCAGAGGGGAAAGTATAGCAACACCATGCAATCACAATTTTTGTCTATTGATCTTAATATTTCCACATTTTAAGGTTGTTCATATAGTTACATATATATCCATAAATTCCTATTTTAATTTCAATAAAGTATATGTAAATGGAAAGGTTTTCAGACCCTTATTGTGATGGTTTGGTGAATCCGAAAAAGAGAAAGATGCTATTTCTCAACTAATCCATTTCTGTGGGTGTGAGACCCTTTTAACAGGACTTTGTTAGTGAGGTGTGACTCAGACTGAGTCTCTGCCCTCTTGCTCTGATAAAAATGGAGACACAGCAAAAGGGAGCCACTTTTCACATAGCTCCTGCCATGAGAGAGGACTGTAGGAACACAGAAGCCCCGGGAGTCTCAAGGAGCTGAAGCCCAAGGAGAGATGAGCCATAAGCCTTATAGCTTGCAGCTACACTAGGGAAGAGGGTGGAGCAAGTTTGACTGATGATAATCCCTATGACTGGTTGTTCATAGCTGAGCTCCAGGAGCTGGGCTCTAAGACACAGTCTGGAGGGCAAGGCAGAGACCTCGGCCCAGATCGGCAGCCATCTTGTTTTGCCACATGGCCAGACAACAGGATCAACAATAGCTGAATTTGTTGAGAAAACAACTTTGATGGTGCCTCGATTTGGATATTTCTTGACTTCAGAACTGTAAGCTTTTACCCCAAATAAATCCCCTTTTCCAACGCCAAAAAAAAAAAAAAAAAAAAAAAAAACCTCTCCAAAATGAAAAGTTCAGTACCTGCTGGCTTCAAAGAGGAATTCTACTAATCACTCAAAGAAGATTTAATACCAATCTTGCTCAAACATTTCCAAAATCTTAAACATGTGCTAACAAACACATTCTATGTAGCCAACATCACTCTAATACCAAATCCAGATAATGAATATAGATGAAACAATACTCAAAAAAAAAAACACTTGCTAACTGAATACAACATCATGTTAAAAGAATTTTACATCATTATCTAAAGGGTTTATCCCAGACAAGCAAGGACAGATTAATATAAAATCAATATAGTATACCATGTTAATATATTGAAGAGGAAAAAAAATCACATGATCATTTCAATTGATGCAAAATGGTATTTGAAAACATCCAGTATCCTTTCTTGATAAAAAAAAAAATGTTCTGAAAGACAGGAATAGTGGGAAACTTTCCCAACATGATGAAGTGCATATGTGAAAAACCCACAGCCAATATACTCAATGGTGAAAGACTGAAAGCTTTTCCACTATCAGAAATAAGACAAAGATGCTTACTCTCTCCACGGTCATTCATTATTGTGCCTGAAGTTCTTAGAGAAATTTGGCAAGAAAAAGAAATACAAAGCATCCAAGGGAAGCAGATTTGGCTCAATAAGTAGAGCATCCACCTACCACGTGGGAGGTTTAGGGTCAAAACGCAGGGCCTCCTGACCCATGTCATGAGCTGGCCCTCATGCAGTGCTGATGGGCACAAGGAGTGCCATACTATGCAGGGTGTCCCCCGCATGGGGGAGCCCCAGGTGCAAGGAGTGTGCCCCATAAGGAGAGCTGTCTAGCATGAAAAAATTGCAGCCTGCCCAGGAGTGGCACTACACACATGGAGAGCTGACACAGCAAGATGACACAACAAAAAGAGACACAGGTTCCTGGTGCTGCTGACAAGAATATAAGTGGACACAGAAGAACACACAGTGAACGGACACAGAGAGCAGACAACTGGGGGGGAGGACGGGGAAGAGGAGAGAAATAAAAAAAATAAAAAATTTAAAAATAAAAAAAAAAGCATCCAAATGTGGAGTCAAGTAAAACTTCTGCTTTTCATTGATGACATGATGCTATAACTAGAAAATCCCCAAAATTTCACAACAGTGTTACTAGAGCTAATAAATGAGTAATGCCATGCGACGGAATAGAAGATTAATACACAAAAATTAATCAAAAGTGTTTGTGTACACTAATTATGAGCAATCTGAGGAGTAAATCAAGAAAAAATTCTATTTATAAGAGTGACTAAAAAATAAAGTATATAGGAATAAATGTAACCAAGGGTTTAAAGGACTTCTATTCAGAAAACTACAAAACTTTGATGAAAGAACAAAGAAGATCTAAATAAATGGAAGGACATTCTGCATTCATGGATTAGAAGACTAAATATTATTAAGTCAAGTTTATACAAATTATTTTCAGACTCAACACAATACCAATAAAGCTTCCAAAAGCCTTTTTTGCAGAAATGGAAATATCAGTGTCAACTTTATTTGGAAGGGTAAGGGGCGTGAATAGTCAAAAATGTCTTTAAAAAGAAAACCCAAGGTGGAGGGCATCATGTCCTGACTTTTAGCACATTACTTAGCTACAGTGGTAAAAAACAGCATGGTGCTGGCATGAAGAGGCACATGCTCATCAATGGAACTGAATGGAGAGTTTAAAAATGGACCCTCACATTTATACTGAGGTGATTTTTGACAAGGCTCTCAAGCCATTCTAGATAGGCCAGAAGAATATATTCAACAAATGGTGCTGGGAGAACTGTATATCCATATCCAAAAGAAAGAAAGAGTACTTCTATTTCACACCTTACACACACATGCAAAAAAAGAAAAAATGGATCAAAGACCTATACAAAAAAGTTAGAAACATACAAATCTTAGGAGAAAATGTGGGAAAAAATCTTCAAAATCTCTTGATATGTGGTGGTTTCTTAAATTTTACATCCAAAGCAAAAGCAATGAAAGAAAAAAATAAGTAATTGGGACCTCCTGAAAATTAAACACTTTTGCACTTCAAATGATTTTTACAGGAAGGTAAAAAGGCAGATTACCCAATGGAAAGAAAAATTTTGGAAACCACATATCCAAAAAGGGGCTTATTTTCTTGTTATATAGAGTGCTGCGGCCTGCACAGGTGAACTGAGAACTTGAGGAGAGGAGACAGGAGCTGAAGAAAGACATACAGAGACAAAGATAAGATTAGAGGGGACCAGGTGGGCCAGGCTAGCTGATGGCAAAGCCAAGACCCCGAGCTGGCACCACAAGCTTTATTTAAAGCAGTTAACTGGGCATTATTCTTAGAGCAGGGGCTATCAGGCATGAAGTTCTTTGAAGAGGGTTTTCTTAGAGTTTCTTCTTATCAGGACATTGGCTCCTTTCTGCTTACTTGCAGGTACAGACACAGCTGGCCACACCCTCACCACTTGGCACACATTGATCCTTCCTAGCAACATGGCTTGAGCCCCACACATTACTTTGGGGACCCCTACAGACTTGACTCCCACAGGGCTTCAAAAAATCCCCCACCCTTTTTGAAGAAGCCCTGGCAGTGAATCTGGCTTCCTACCCATAGGAAAACTTAAATTGTACTCTCCTTCAGGGCGTAGATAACCTTTTGTTGGCTGGTGAGACAGAAGAAAATTTCTGGGAGAGAACTCAGACCCTTCTACAACTTCTAACATAAACTGGCTATAAAGTGTCCTGAAAAAAGACTCAGATTTGCCAGCAACAAAGTAAGTATCTAAAGTTTGTCATCTCAAAAAATGAACCAGACCCCAGAGGAAAACTGGATACTCCCAAACAACCAAGTCTTCATCCCAAAGCAGGCTGTCTACACCATTGTTCAACAATACCACCAGCTCACCCACCTGGGAAAGACTGCTTTAGGAACGCTGTTCAGAAAATATTACTACATTGCCCAGATGGCCTCATTCTGCACCACCATTAGCAGTTGATGCCAAACCTGTGCTAAAAACAACCCCTCCCAAGGTCCCCAGGCCCCAGCCAGCATCCAACACACAGGAACTTCCCCCTTTAAAGACTTAACAATGGACTATAACCAAGTCAAAGGTATAAGTACTTATTAGTAATAATGGGTGCTTTCTTGGGCTGAGTGAAAGCCTTTCCCACCTACACTGAAAAGGCAAGAAAAGTAACTAAAGCTTTGCTCCAAGAAATAGTTCCCCAGCACAGAATACCTTTATCCATAAACAACAACAATGGCTCAACTTTTGTAGCAGCCATCACCCAAGAACTAGCAAAATGTTAGAAATTAAGTGGAAACTCCACACAGCATATAGGCTGCAGAGCTCAGGGAAAGTAAAATGCATGAATCGAACCCTCAAAACCACACTAGCCGAGTTCTATTAAAAAAACCCAACCCCCCCCCCAAAACCCACTGGCCTCCTTTGAGTAAATCTGCTCCCATTAGCCCTCCTTAAAGTCAGATGCACCCCCAGGCCCTTTGGAAAGGTAAATAACCTGTTTGAACAACCACCCCCAATAATTCATACCTTCAAGGGAAATCTCAAACTTCTAGGAAAAAACTGACCAGGATTCTACCTTCCAACAGTTGGTAAAACCCCAGCCCAAATACACAAAATTATCCTGTCTCAGGATTCCATCCCATTAGGCCACTCAATACACCCACACTTACCTGGAATCTAGTTTAGGTAAAAAGAAACTGGAAAAAGGAGCCTCTCCAGCCCACCTGGATAGGCCCACATATTGCATCCTTGTAATCCCCACTGCTCTCAAAGTTTCAGGTATTGCCCCTTGGATTCATCATACTAGAGTTAAAAGGGCACACTCCAATGAAAAACAAAATGACTGGATAACTCACCCTGTACCTGACCCTTGAAAATCTGAATTGTCCAGAACCACCAAAAATTGCTATCACTTGACCAGATGGACTCCTGTTCTCTGTGGTTCCTGCTCCTCTTCAAACTGCTCAACTTACTGTTTGGGACTTAACTAAGAACTACAGTTCTCAGAAACTGGAATGTAGTTTAAAAAAAAACTAATCTTAATAACATGCTTGTGTCTTGTAAAATGCTTTACTACCTTAAGTTGTTTGTCCACTTTAACTCGAGTGACACCCTATAAAAATTAGAAGGCCATCAAAGGGGGGAATTGTTGAGAAATAAAAAGCATAACTTTGCAGAAAAATATCTAATGAACCACTTCTGCCCATACTTCTGTAAATCAGCCCCTAAAAACATGGCCTTGCAGGAGACTATCAAATGAACCACTCCTACCCACCACTTCTGTAATTGAATTAACAACTCCTGCCCCCTGCTTCTGTAAAACAGCCCATGAAAGCATGACGTTGCACCTGCCTTCTGCTTCTGTAACCCCACTTACAAAATTTCGCCTAGCAACACGTTAGCCAATGAATGAGAGCTATGCTAGTCCCGCATAAAATCCTATATAAACCTATGAAAATTGAGAAATGGGGCTTAGAATTTGGAGATTGACTCTCCTCTGGACCCACGCATAATAAATCTGTTCCTCTGCCTCTCTGAGTACCATTTGGGTTTTTCTGCCACTCTGAACTCCTGACTTTGCTGTAACACTCTGGGTGTGATACACTTTAATTGCATTAAATTCAGTTGAGGGGCATTTGATTAAATTACTCGATAGGATTGCTTTAGGGTTTTTAAATTCAACCACACCAGTAAAAGGCATGACTCAGGTTGAATTCCCATCCCCACTTTGGGTCTTATATAAATAGACACTCACACAGAAGAACAGACACAAAAAAAGAGAGCTCTGTCATTCTTGATCTTGTCTTGTGACAGAAGAGAGAAGGCTCAGATGGCTGGGGACCCAGGAAAAGATGAGACATTTCACATGATAGATCACAACTGAGATCAGGAAGAAAGAAGAACCATCAAAGCTGACATGGAGGCCTGGAAATAAACAAGCCTTATGTCAGGAGGGAGGATTACAGGATCACTTAAGAATGAAGCCTAAAAAGCTGAGCCCATGGAGCATCAAGAGTACACTCTAGAATATGAACAAGAGTGACAGAAATTGTCAGTTGTAGCCTGTGACTAGGGTTGGTGGGTGATTTTAAAGAAATTTTGCAGTCATCATACTCTACAACCTGTCTGTAATGAGTGTTGCATTACTCTACATATTTACCAAGCTCATCAAATCAAAACTTTAAAATATGTGACTTTTATTGTATGCAATAAATACCTTTCAAGGATATAAAAAAGGACTAACTTTTCCCCTCTGTTGATACAATGGTAGCTATCTATTCACTTTTTCATCAGTGATATCTGTTACACACCTACTATTATCTGGACACACCTGCTCTGCTGGCTTCCCATTAATTTCAGGGTAAAGTCTAAACTTGTTCTCATAATCTTTAAGAACCTGATCTGGCCATTTTTTTCCTTGCTGGTTTCATTTAGTAAGCTTAACGATGTTTATCAGGCATCCAATGTATGTTAGTACCATTCTATGTGCTGGAGATGTGTTTCACTGCTATTATAAGTAATCATAATTTTCAAATTTTATTTTCCAATTAATTATTGTTAGTAGGTAGAAATGTAATTAATTTTTATATTGAGCTTATTTCATGTAATATTGCTAAACTCATCTTTTAGTTCTAATAGGTTTTTCAAAAATTTATTATTGTAACATATATATGTAATACAAAATTTCCCATTTCAACCATTTTAAGTGTACATTTCAGATGTATTAATTATATTCAAAATGTTGTTCTGCCATCTCCACTAACTATGGCCATAACTTTTCATCACCTCTCAAAGAAACTCCATACCCATTACAAAATAATTACCTATTACCCCATTCCCCCTGCCCCCCAAAATCTTTAGTCTAGTTTCTGTCTCCTTAGTATATACATACACTAAAAAAGAATGAAATTCTGATAGATGCTGCCACAGGGATGAACCTCAAAAACATTGTTTTGGGTGAAATAAGCCTGACAACAATGGACAAATATTGCATGAATCCACATATATGAAAATTTTAGAATAAGGTCTAGTAGATTTACAAGTTGATTTTATGTGATTTCCAACCATGTCATATGAAAATAGAGAAAGTTATATACCTTTCTTTCCAATCTGTTTAGCTTTCCTTTTTGTGTCCTGAAATTAATTAAAAAATTCTGGATGGGAATTTTTTTAAAAAAAATTTATTGTGGTGACCCATACAACATAAAATTTCTTACTTTAATAACTTTCAAATAAACAATTCATGCATGTTCATTACACCCTTGATTTTCAAAGCTTGTAGACTTCCACTTATGCAATGGCTCACTTAGGATTACTTACTGTACTTTCTGTGAAACACTAGTAAATCAATTTTTAAAAAAACCCTAAGTCTTATGTAAGCTTTGCTGTAATGTTGAAAAACTGTCTTCTGAACTCAGAATATTATACAGGTATTTATTCATTTCTTAATTTGAAGCATACACATATTCATTTTTATTGCTAATATTTGTTCTTGTTTCCTTATTATTTAGGAGATCATATAATCTCTTGGGTCACACTCAAATGTTTACACAGCTTAAGATCTCCATAATATGCAAAGCTGATCTCACAGAAAATAAAAAGAAACTCATTTGGAAATTGATCTGAAATCCAAGACATATTTATATAAATTATGAATATAAAACTCCAAGAAGACAACCATGCAGATACTTAACATTTACAAGGTAATTTTAAAGTCATTTGTTTAATTTATGTACCTGGTTCATGAAATATTCCACATCTTTTTCATGTAACTTTGTAACATGTGTGTACTAAGTAGAAAGTATTTTAGCTCTGAGCAAAAAATAAATTTGTATAGATGTTTTTTGGAAGGCAAAGCTTTATTTGCCTTTCCCAGGATAAATTAGAGATTGGCAGTGTCAGACTTGACACAGGAAAGATACCCAGGAAGATTTGATCATCAAGTAGATTTGAAGGAGCAAAAATCAGTGCAGTGGCTCCATAGCAGAAATTATGGTGAATGTAAAGAAAAGAGATTCATCATGAATGTCACAGAAGGAAATATTGCCAATATCCATATCTATGAAAATCCCTACATGGTGTGACCAAAGGTTTACATCCAGGATTGTCAAAGGAGTAGTGCTGGCTGAATAGAAAACTCCATTTCTCAAACCCATAGTCAAGGATTCAAATTCTGATGCCAGATGGTGGTTACCTTTTCAATTAACTGGTTGTTTGCAAGACCATGCTCCCACTTTTTGGTTGTTCCAGCATCCACCTAATAGTAAAGGCATCCAAAGTTGAAGTGATAGGAGAACAAAACAAAATTTACAAACTTTAATTTCTCAGCATGTATTTACCAATTCTGTTTGATAGCCCCACATTGGGCATTCCTCAGGTCAGCAGAAATGATGAAGTACTTGGTTATGTCAACACCCTAGATCATATCCACAGAGGTAATAAAATAAGTAGCTCGACAAATACACAGACTCCCTCTCTTCAATCCTATGGTCAAAGCCCAAATATCTACCTAACTTTCTCTTGTTTAATTGTATTCTGTATCACTAAGTCAGAATTTTCCTTGTGAAACTTCCCTGGCTTTCCTGTTAAATTTTATATTAGAATGGATGGATATACTTGTAAACAGTTCTCTTAGTCATAGTAAGGATTCCTTTTGCATTATTTGATTATTTGTGTCAAGACTTTTCTTTCTCTAAATCATGAAATATATGAAAGCAGAGACTATGGTGGTTGACTGCTCTAAAAATAATTATATGAATTATCAGTGATTCTCTGAAAATATGGATATATAATAGGAAAGGCATTTTGAAGAATGAAAAATAATTTGAATTATTTTAGAATAATGGTGAAAAATTAAAAAGTTTTCTTTGAAATCACCTCCCATACTTAGTTTTGTTGATTAGGCAATTTCAATTCATGATTTTATTTTCCTAGAGTTATAACCAAAATGAAGCAACAGATCTAGGAGTTCTGAGAAAAGATAGGTTATCAGTGTGGAAGTTAAGACAAAGGGAGGGTTCCTTGGTTATGAATAGGGATGTCTTTGAATCTAGGAAACAACATTTACCAGAACATGCATGCTGCAAAGCTCAGAGGGGTAGGTAAGCTAAGAGAGGAGCCACTTTGTGGAATTCCATTATCTCCACCTACCCCAAATTAATAAGATCTGGATGCAGAACTACTTGTACTAATGCAACAGTGTGGCTAGAGCCAGTGAGTGACTCAGAAGAGAATCCTTTAGACCATGAACACCTAATTCAATTGGCTTCCCTTTGACTTCTCTCAGTGGAGGATGCTGAGACATGTATGGAACCTGCAGAGGTCTTGTTAAGGATGAAGTATATCTGTGATATGTTTGCATTTGTTACTGAATTGGAAAAGCAATTATGAAATGTATTTGGAAAGGCAAGGGGCCCTGAATAGCTAAAGACATATTGAAAAATAAAAATGATATCAGAGCAATCACACTACCTGATTTTAAAACATGCTATAAACTACAGTAGTCAAAGCTGATGGTATTGGCACAAAGATAGACATACTGACCAATGAACCAGTCTTTCTAACCAAATCATGTTCCAAATATCTCCACATTTGGACCATATGCTCCTTACACTTGTATATTCATTGCTTAGCACCAGATATGACATGTAATTATGTTATATTAACTATTTGAATTTAAAGCATGAAAGAATGCCCGAAGGAAATTGCTTTCAAAGTACAAAAACTGCCATTACCCCATTTGTCTGCTCACCAGACATGTGAGCAGAATATTATGGCTGAATATTATGGAGAAGAAATAAGATAACCTTTCTGCCTTATCTTTCTTGAGAAACACATATCCTTGAAATAAATAATTTGTTACTTGCACTGCTACAGTTTACAGTAGAATGACCACAGTGGGTATACATTCTTATGCCATTTATGCCCTATGGTTTGTCAAAACACTATCAGACTATTAGTAATTATGTAGAGAAATGGAATCAACAGGAGATACCTGTAAATAGTATAGGATTTTTAAAAATTTATTGAAATATGCCACTTATACATAGACATGCATAAAAAATAAATGTTTAATAGTTGTGAACTTAAAAAACATATATAACATCAAACAAACATATATAACATTTCACCCTACCACCAATAACTTGCATTGTTTTTAAACCTTTTTAACTAATGATTAAAGAGCATTGTCAAAATATTACTACTAAACAAAGTATTTTCCCCTAACCAATCTGATTATTATCTTTGTACCATTTATATATGAACATACATAAATAATTAAGTATATAGTAAAAGTTGTGGACTTACAAAGCAAACATGCATAACATCATACAGGGGTCCCATACATCAACCTTCCACCAACACCTTGCATTGCCATGAGATGTTTGTTATAAACTATGAAAGAACACTGTCAAAATCTTTTTTAAAAAGATTTATTTATTTCTCTCCCCTTCCCCCCTCCCAGTTGTCTGCTCTCTCTGTCCATTCCCTGAGTGTATTCTGTGACTGCTTCTATCCTTATCAGTGGTACCAGAAATCTGTGTCTCTTTTTGTTGTGTCATCTTGTTGTGTCAGCTATCCATGTGTGTGGCGCCATTCTTGGGCAGGCTGCATTTCTTTCATGCTGGGCTGCTCTCCTTATGCGGCATACTCCTTGCGTGTGGGGCTCCCCTATGTATGAGACTCCCCTGCATGGCAGGGCACTCCTTGCATGCATCAGCACTGCACTTGGGCCAACTCCACATGGGTCAAGGAGGCCTGGGGTTTGAACCGCAGATCTCCCATGTGGTAAGCGGATGCCCTTTCCATTGGGCCAAGTCTGCTTCCCTCAAAATCTTACTACTAAACAAAGTTCTTATCTTACATTTGGTGTGTTTCCCCCCCAACCCACCCTATTATTTTTTAAATATACATTTTCTATGACAGAAGTTGTAAACTTATAAAACAATCATTCACATGTGCAGAATTCCAAACAACACTCCTCCATCAGCACAACAAAATGTGGTGTGTCATTTGCTACAGATAAAATAATATCATCTCTTTTTTGCCATGTCCATAGAGTACATTTGGCTCACATTTTCCATACTGCCTCAGTAACAGAGTACATCTTTTGCATAGATGCAAGAATATTATACTATTACTACTAACCACAGTCCATAGGTCACTGCAGCTGCATTTTCCCCATGCTTCTCCACATTCCCAACACCCTGCAGTAGTGATATACATTTGTTCTAGCTAACAAAGAACACTCTTGAATCTGGACCATGAACCACAATTCTCACCCACCCCTTGGTTTACTGTGCTATCCAGTTCCTAGGTTATTCTCAAGCATTCTGTCAATTGGCATTTACATACCTAGACTACCATTTTCAGTCACATCCCCATTCATAAACTAGCTGTTACTCACTGTGTGTTACCATCCACTCTATACATTTCTACACTTTTACAGTAAAGCTAATGAAAACATTCTACATACATTAAACATCAGTAGTCCACTCAGTCCTACTCTATCTCCTTTAAGAATCCACCACCTACCACCAGGTCTTGAAGGTATTTTCCAATAATTTCTCCTAGAAGTTTTATGGTTATTGCTTTTATTTTTAGTTTTTTCATCCATTTTGAGTTAGTTTTTGGATAAGGTGTGAGATAGGGATTCTCTTTCCTTTTTTCAGCTATAGATATCCAATTCTTTCAACACCATTTGTTGAATAGATTGTTCTGCCCGAGCTCTGTGAGTTTGACAGGCTAGTCAAAAATCACTTGACCATACCTGTGAAGGTCTGTTTCTGAACCATCAATTTGGTTCCATTGGTCTATTGTGTCTGTTGTTAGGCCAGTACCATGTTGTTTTACCACTATAGGTAGGTATTATGATTTTAAGTCTGGAGATGAAGGCTCACTTTTCCTTTTTATGATGTTTCTGACTATTTAGGACTTCTTACCCTTCCAAATAAATTAAATTATCATGTTTTCAATTTTTTCTTTAATGCTGGTAGGATTTTTATTGGGATTGCATTAAATCTGTATATCAATTTGAGTAGAATTGTCATCTTAATGATATTAAGTCTTCCAACCCATGAGCATGGAATGTTCTTCCAGTTATTTAGGGCATTTTTGATTTGTTTAACATCGAGTTGCCATTTCTGAATACAAGGGGTTTACATCATTGGTTAAGTTTATTCCTGACTATTTGAGTTTTATCTGTCATATTTTATTTTCATCACTCTTTGGATACTTTTAGTTACTTTTACTGACATAATCTTCATTTCTAGACTCTCCTTCAGGTCCCTCTCTCCTTTTTTTTTTTTAATTTTTCAGCCTCTAGAACACCCTTTAGTATTTCCTGAAAATCTGGTTTGCTGCTTAAAATTCTTTCAGTTTCTGTTTATCTGTGAATATTCTAATTTTGCCCTCATTTTTGAAAGACAGTCTTGCTGGATATAAGATTCTTGGCTGGAAATTTTTCTCTTGTAGTATCTTAAATATATCAGACCACTGTCTTCTTGCCTCCATGGTTTCTGGTGAGAAATCAGCACTTAATCCAATTGGATATTCCTTATATATTATGTGTTGCTTTACTCTTGCTGCTCTCAAAATTCTCTCTTTGTCTTTGGCCTTTGACATTCTGATGAGTATGTGTCTTGGAGTTGGTCTATTTGGATTTTTTTGGATGGCAGTACATTGTGCTTCTTGGACAGGGATATCTAAGTCCTTCAATAGGGTTGGGAAATTTTCTAACATTATTTCTTTAAATACTCCTTCTGTCCCTTTCCCTTCTCTTCTCCTTCTGGGACATCCATGACATATGTTTGCACACCTTTTGCTGTCACTTAGTTCCCTGAAAACTTGTTCAATATTTTCCATTCTTTTCTTCATCTGTTCTTTTGTATGTTCACTTTCAGAGGCCATTTCTTCAAGCTCACCAATCCTTTCTTCTGCCTCATTACATATGCTATTATATGATTCCAATGTTTTTTTAAATTGCATTGATTGCACCTTTCATTCCCATAAGATCTGCTGTTTCTATGTATGCTTTCAAATTCTTCTTTGTGCTCATCCAATGTCTTCTTAATATCCTTAATCTCTTTAGCCATCTCATTGAATTTATTGAGATTTGTTTGAACATCTATAATGAGTTGTCTCAACTCCTTTATGTCATCTGGAGGCTTATCTTGTTCATTTAACTGGGTCATAGCTTCCTGTTTCTTGGTATGGATTGCAATTTTGGTTGTCTGCTCTCTGTATCCATTCACTGTGTGTTCTTCTGTGACCAATTCTATCTTTATCAGTGGCACCGGGATTCTGTGTTTCTTTTTGTTGTGTCATCTTGTGTCAACTCTCCATTTGTGCAGTGCCATTCTTGGGAAGGCTGCACTTTCTTTCACTCTGGGCAGCTGTCCTTATGGGGCACCCTCCTTGTGCGTGGGGCTCTCCTATGCAGGGGACACCACTGCATGGCAGGGCACTCCTTGCATGCATCAGCACTGCACATGGGCCAGCTCCACATGGATCAAGGATGTCCAGGGTTTGAACCGTGGCCCTCCCGTGTGGTAGGCGGATGCCCTATCCATTGAGCCAAGTCTGCTTCCCACTTCTGACTTACTACAGTATTTTTCCTCTGTGCAGTTTTTCTCTCTAATTTAGGGCTTCCTATAATTTCTCCCTTGCTGGTTATGCAGTAGGAGCCAAGCATGTAGTTGATGCTGTAAGCTGTGGAGGTTCAAGCTGCCCTCATTGCATGAGGGACCAATGAAGCTTCTTCCAACTTTCTCCTTTGCAAGGGGTAGGGACAGAGTCACAGCTGTGTGGAATAATCCACATGCAGGCCTAGACTGTAGTTTCCCTGAGAGACTTCACATCCTTCCAGGGATGGAGCTGGAAGTGTGGGCAGCAATCTATGCAGTGTGGGTCCTAAGATGACTGCAGTTGCCCTGGTAGACTTCTGATTTTCAGTCAATGCCAGCCAGTTCTCTGCAGTTATCTGTATAGGCTGGTGCAGGCCTCCTCATCCTCTTTCCTACCAGAGGCGGGGCTGAAGCCTAGGCAGGTTACCAGCTGATCAGCATGAAAGAAACTGTCAGCCTGGCTTCCCCTCAGGCTGGGGGCAGAGTCAGATTGGTGGCTACTGGCCTCTTCCTGACTTGGGCTGGTTCTCACCGCAGCTGTTCCCATGGTTATCTCTTAGGCAGCCAAGTCTCCCATTCGGTAGTGGAAATTGGCAGCCAACCATCTCCTCTTCCCCTGATTCTGGGAAATGGAGCTTCCAATTCCCATCACAGAGCAGCTCCTGGGGTGGTTCATGCCACCAGAGTAGGATAAACGCCGGCCTCTGCAGTTTAGCTGGTAATTTCCCAGAGAGGCTGGTGCAGGTCCCTGCAGCTTCCTACCTGCTGGAGGCAGCACTGAGGCCTAGGCTAGACCTGTAATATGATCTGGATGGGAAGAAACTGGTCCCCACCAGTACTATGATTTTCAGTCCACCCCGCTTCCCCTTGTGTCAGGCTCGGAGTTAGGATGGCAGCTCCCAGCCTTGTTCTGACCTGGACAGGCTCAAACCTTAGCTATTCTCGGAATCATACTGTAGCCCACTAAATTTTCTCTTCATAACTGAAATTGGTCCCCAACTGTCTATTCCTCCCCCATTTTTGGGAAAGTGGGACTTTCAATTCCAGCTGCAGAACAGCTCCCGAGGTGGCTTGTGCCTCTAGTGGAGCCTCTACTTACAAGTCTTCTCTGAAGACAGGCAGTCTCCTCCTTCCATTCCCCCAAGGACGTTGCAGGATGCTCTTTTTGCCTCCTAGAGCCTCCAAACAGGTGCTTCAGCTAGCTGCACAGAGCTCTGGGTGTTTGCTAACTGCTCTATAGCAGGAACTGACTCTAGGAACTCCTTACTCTCCTGCCATCTTGCTGGTTCTCCCTTAGTATAGGATTTTATAAAATTGTCTTACATTACAGTGGGGATGCACAAGTCCCAATTCCCCAAGCAGGCTACAAACCAGGCTACAAACCAAGGACTCTGATGAAGGTCCTTGATGAGTTCCCCAGGAAACAATGTCTGTCTGAAGTAGAGATGTGCATTCTCTCTGAATGCTGAAATCATTTTTCCTTTGAAGGCCTTCAACTGATTGGATAAGACACCCCTTTTTGCTGATGGTGACCACTTTAGTTGATTGCAGATGTAACCAGCCATGTATGAAAAAGTAATGTCCTTGGATTACAATTAGTCCAGAACTTGAGTGATCAAACAACTGGGCACCATTATCTGGCTGAGTTGACACATTAAACCTAACCTCTCAAGAGCACATAGGCATATACAGAAGCTGGTTTCCAAGATTAAGCATCTGGAGCCCATTATTAGATCATGTTACTTAACTTTGTCATGATGTGAAAAGTTGTCTTCTCCATTTTGCATATTTTACAAGAATTTATCTAGTTTACTGTGTTTCAAAATCCATATATTTATAAATATTATTGTCAATAAAAGGTATTTTTATATCATTTAGAAAATTGCATACTTCTATCCATCATATAAACATGTTTATTTTACTCCTAATTCATAATTTGATGTTGACCTCACAGAAATACAAAGAAAAATATTTGCAGATTGGCCTGAGATTTAAAACATACTAATGACACAAAAGTGTAAACATAAAACCCAAAGAGTTGGCCATGATAATATTTGATATTTAAAATGCAGTTTAAATTCTAATTAATCTAATTTTCTTTTTGTGAATTATAAAATGTTCCCATTTTTTTCTGTTATTTGTACAATCCAAGTATAACAGTTACCAGCTATGAGAACAAATAAATTAACAAATATTTTTATTGTCTTGGTTTTATTGGTCTATCTTGGATTTGCTGGAGGAATGGAATGCTTGGATTCATTATAGGACAGATTCTCTTGGAAACTTTACCAACACTACTTGGAATTGAAGGAGAAATGAAAGGGCACAGTGGCTCAGAGTTTGGTAAATATTACTGTAATCTTGGTAAGTGTAGATATGGGATCCATCATTAATGTTATGAAAGGAAATATTTCCAATGCCCATATCCAAGAAAATCCCTACTTGGTATAACTGGAGATTCATCCAGAGGGCAGTCCAAGGTGTGGTACAGGCCCCAAAGTATCTTACCTTTCTCAAACTCAGTGTCCAGAAACTGCATTCTGAAAATAGCTGGATCTCTCTTTGCTAGTGAATAGTTTCTTTGCAGAGGCCCAGATCCCATTCATACTTTATTTCCACATACACTTCCCAGTAATGCTACCTGAAGTTAACTGAGAGGAACCAAGGACACAAATTGAGTAGCTGAATCTTTCTGCAGATTCTTTCAGCTTCTGTTTGATTGTCCCACATTGGACACTCCTCAGGTCATCAGAAATGATGAGAATTTCATTGGCTGTGTCAATGACCAAGATCATACCCATTGTGGAAGGAAAATTAGCAAATGGATAGATTATATCTCACTCATCCTTTCTATTGCAACAGTTCATGCATTTCATTCACTTCAGTGTCTTTAATTCTCTTTCCTGGAGAAATATCCCTCATTTCCCTGACTAGTTCAAATTATCCTAAATATATTTGTAGGAACATGGGCCTCTAATTCACACTGGGAATTCATTTATAATAAGTAATGTGGTTGTATGATTAAAGGGAGTTCTTCTATTTAATGTGTAAGATCCGCTAATTCACAGACAATGAATATAGCTTTCTCAAAAACTTAATTTATATTTTAGCTCATATCCTATCAAAATATAAACATCATATATGTATTTTTAATGAGAAAAGTTTATATGTACTACAAATAATATTGAAATATTCATCTTGGTTTTTTTCTTTGCAATTTCCTTCTCCATTTCATATGGTTGATTAGGTAGTTTCTTTCCAGGCTTTACTTTTCCTAATGTTATAACAAAATGGAGAGATAACACCGTGAGTCCTGAGTCTAGATGGGTTATCACATTGAAAGTCAAAATAAAAGAAGGGATTTCTTGGGCTTGAGTAGGGATCTCTTTATATCTTAACAGGAACTTCAACCCACACCATGAATGGTATATTGATCAGAGAGTGAGGATAATTGGAGAAGAACGGCCTTGTGGACTGACAACGTCTCCAACCAGGCTTAAATATTAGAATCACAGTACAGAAAGGTTTGTCCTAAGGTAATCATATGAATAAAGCCAAGGAGAGCCTTGGAAATGAACCCTCTGGACCAAGGACACATTATTCCTCTAGACTCCCTTATGACTTGACTTCCTGACTTCCTGACACCCAAACATGCAATGTCAAGGATTAAAAATGTCTTGGGAAGCAGCTGTGGCTCTATCAGTTGGGCCCCAGTCTACCTTATGGAGGCCCTTGGCTCATGTCCTGGGGCCTCCTTATGAAGGCAGGATTGCCCACATGCTGCCAAGAGCTGCCCAGCCTGTGGGTGCTGCAGAGAGCTAACTCAGCAAAGTGATGCAACAACAAAAAAAGCAGGAGACAAGTGAAAACACAGATCAGCATGCAGTGAATGGACATAGAGAGCAGAAAACAAGCAAGCTGCAAGGGGGGGGGGATAAATAATAAATAAATACAGACACACAGAAGAATGCACAGTGAATGGACAGAGAGCAGACAGCAAACAAGCCTCAAGGGGGGGAATAAAAATTTTTAAAAACTTTAAAAATATCTTGGCCAATTTCATCATCACAAATGCATGTTCACATGAAGCAATAGTAAACTTATTGTGAATATAAATTCATTTTTTCATTTTATATTCTGGAATAAGATATGTACCAAGACATCTCTTATTCATGCCCAACACAGCCTCCATAAATTATATGACACATTCTCATGGACACCAAGAATTAAAAGAAAAGAAGATAGGCACCTTGAAATATTAAAATGAGACTGCAGGAAATGGATTTGGCTCAACTGATAGAGCATCTACCTACCACATGGGAGGTGCAGGGTTCAAACCCCAGACCTCCTGACCCATGTGGTGAGCTGGCTCATGTGCAGTACTGATGCACGCAAGGAGTGCCATGCCACCCAGGGGGTCCCCCATGTAGGGGAGCCCCACACACAAGGAGTGTGCCCCTAAGGAGAGCCACCTCATGTGAAAAAAGTGCAGCCTGCCCAGGAGTGGTGCCGCACACACAGAGAGCTGCAGTGGTAGACCATAGATAGCTGGTTATAATTACATTGATCAGAGAGATTGCCATCAGCAATGGGTAGCGCTTAACCCAATCACTTGAATCCCTTAAAAGGGGAAGTGATTCCAGCATTGAGAGAGGTTTTCACAGCTCGTCTTTGGACAGCGAACATCTCCCAGAACTCATCAAGAATCTTCACTGGACTTTCATTGAAGCTCCTGGTTGCAGCCTGCCTGTGGAACCTGGACTTGTGCATCCCCACAGCTGCATGAGAGACTCTGATAAATCTCTACCAACAGATATCCCTTGTTGGTTCCATTTCCCTAGCGAATCCTGACTAATACAGTCAGTGGTAGAATCTCAACTCACCATTTTGTAGAGTCAGCCACAGAATGATTTCATTAAGGAAGATAAAATCTGTGTCATTTTTTGATCCAGGGTAGGCATAATCTGTCTGCTGGTAATAGAGCAGTGGGCTCATATATCCCTAAAGGCCTATACTGTTCCTGGCATTGAGTTGGCTATCCTCAGACCATATTTGCTGAAGTAATAATTTACTAAGCTCCCTGGACCATGCTCTCTATATCTGCCCTTCGTAGAAATCTGAGAAGTAAAAAAGGAATAACTTAAGTTTGGATTCACACTGAGGTTTTCCTCTGGTGTCCAGCTGTTCCTCCTTTCAGCTCAGCTATGTAGTGAAATCTACAGCAGAGGGTGTTTCTTGGTGAGGGTCCTTCCTCACAAATTAACCACATCCTACCTTATTTCAATCAAATTTTCATTCACTTATGGCAGGAATTAGATTTTTACTTACTACATAGGTTACAAAAACAAAAGTCTTATCCTAATATTGTTTTTTGTTTCTATTAAGATGAATTAAGTATATCCTCACAGTCATTTAAGATGGGTTTTGCTTATAAGATTTGGTATTAGGACAGAAACTTTTAAAACAAAATATTGGCATAATTATTAATTCTTATGAAATAATGGAGCTACTCTCAAATAGTTTTTGCCCAAACAAGTAAAACCTCCTCATATTTAGAACAAGAAAATGAGTTCAATGTACTCAAAAGTCTTTCCTAAAACCACATCACTAGAATAGTCACTTCTTCAAAAGAATTTTCTCTCCAGGATTCCAAAGATCATCTTTGAGAAGTTTGGTAAATAAGCTCCAAAATTGTTCCTGCCAATTTCAACCAGTCAAGATCTTAACTTTTATTAGTTACAGACAGTATCAAAATCAAAAGATATTTTTATAAAGTAACTGTTTCTACTACATTACAACTTATAAAAATGAGATTGATTTCATTTTAAATCAGTCATCCAAAACAATTCCTCCTGGTTTTACATGACTCATGGTTGATCAAGTGTCAAAGAATGAATAAAAATGATATCATATGATAAAAAATAAGAAATAGCAGAAGGTGCTAAAAAGGGTTGTGATAACACTCCAGTGATTAAATTACATTATCTTCCACTTAAGCATTTCCAGGGAGAACAGTTGCTTTTTGGTGCTGGAATTACTTATCACTTTAAATCTAAAGCAAAGGAAAATGTGTTTTGCCCTACATAATACCAGTACTCAAGTACTGTTGACTCATTAAGGCAAGCTGAAAAATGCACAATTATACTAAAAATTGTGACTAATATTTCTGAGAAATCCTTTCATATTGTTCTTCTCCGCTGAACGGGAGATACAATGTTGGTTCATCTTTGCATGGAGGTATATGAAGTTTTATTTCTAGTCTTACTATTTATTTATTTTTTAAATTTTTTTAAGATTTATTTTTATTTCTTTCTCTCCCCTCCCCCCCTCCCAGTTGTCTGTTCTCTGTGTCCATTCACTGTGTGTTCTTCTGTGTCCGCTTGTATTTTTGTCAGCAGTACAGGGAATCTGTGTCTCTTTTTGTTGGGTCATCTTGCTGCGTCAGCTCTCCATGTGTGCAGTGCCACTCCTGGGCAGGCTGAACTTTCTTTCCCACTGGACAGCTCTCCTTACAGGGTGCACTCCTTGCACATGGGGCTCCCTATGTGGGGGACACCCCTGCATGGCACAGCACTCCTTGCGTGCATCAGCACTGCACGTGGGCCAGCTTCACACGGGTCAAGGAGACCCTGAGTTCAATCTGTGGACCTCCCATATGGTGGGCAGACGCTATAACCATTGAGCCAAGTCCAATTCCCTAATCTTACTATTTAAATGTTTAATGTGATATATCCTATAATTACTTTAGGATGTTGGGACATTTAGGGCATGTTTATTCTCAAATTTATTGTTTCATTGACTCTTGCTCATGAAATAGTAATCCCTAATGTGTTTTGCATTTATTTGTTTTAAGCCCATCTTAAGCAGGGGTTTATATTTTTTATTCCACCATGTGGATTCAGTTACTGAAAACATCAACCCCAGTGTTTTGAATAAACATCTAATATTTTCCCAAGAATTTCCCAAAAAGATCCATCATCCTGGAATTGCATTAATGCTAATTTCTTGGATTAGGGAATTTTCCATTAAGAAGAAGAAAGGAACAAAATAAGTTTCCCAGCCCACTCAAGGGGCTGTCTTTGGATCTAAGTTGCTGACAATCCTTTTCCAGTTGTAACTTGGGACAGAAATGAACTTGTCTACCTTTCCCTGGGACAGTGATAGAGATTTCCTAGCCCTTTCTTATTGGCTGTTCAGTACTTTGAGTCTCTGGTACTGAAAGGACTCCATATTACAAATCTTACTTATCAAGGTCATATTCCCAACCTCCAGTCCTTGCACACATGTTGGAGAACCAAGACTCAAGTAACTGGAGCTGTTCTGCTCTAACCCCATTTCTCATTCAAGTTCATAACAGCAACTTTCTCCATTCCTGACTGAGTTCCATTGTCCCTCTGACTGAGTTTAGTCATAAGAAAACATGATGAAGGAACTGTTTTAAGTTTGAGAATGAAGAGATATGACAAGTAAATGCGATATAACATTTCAGACTTTTGGGGATTTCCCTGAAGGACAGAGATGAAGGAAAATCCTCCTCACAGGAACAATTTTGAGAAGTTAATCTGATTGTTCATTTTGTTTGAAAGGAGAAACAGCTATATGTGTGACTGGATATCATTGACTGGATGGTCAGGACCATGGAAGGAACATGACTGGAAAATCATTGGCAAGAGGCTCTGTGGAAATTTACTGAATGACATTCATGGAATAAAAATATGGAATGTTCTAGGAAGGAGGATGGGAGTGTTGGACGCTTCTTCTCTGGTATGGCACTGTATTAGTCTCCTATTGCTGCTGTAACAAATTAGACAGACTGAATGCCCAAAAACAACAGAAATTAATTCTCTCAGTTGGGTGCCCCAGAATTCTGAAAGCAATGTGTAGGCAGGGCCATACTCCCTCTGAAAGCTCTACAGAAAAATCCTTCCTTGCATCTTCCAGCTTCTGTTGGCTCCCACAATCCTTGTCATTCTTTGAATTACAGGTGAATCACTCCAATCACTTCCATCATCACATCATCTTCTTCCCTGTATATCTCTATTTTTCTCCTCTTCTTCTTAATATTTAATTATTGGATTTAGAATATTTTGCATATGAGGCTTATGAAGTGCAGGTTAATTATGGGAACTGCAAGACATAGCAGCCATAAAAGGGAATGAAGTACTGATATGCGTTATAGCATGGATGAACCTTGAAAACGTTATGCTATGTGAAAGTAGCCAGACAAAAAAACAGAACATACAATTTCTTTTTATCCCCCGCCTTGTGGCTTTTTTTTTGCATGCTGTCTGCTCTCTGTGCCCATTTGCTGTGCATTCTTCTGTCTCTGTATTTATTTTTATTTTATTTCCCCTCCCCCCCTTGAGGCTTGCTGGCTGTCTGCTTGCTGTGTCCATTCACTGCGCTTTTCTGTGTTTTTGCTTGTCTCCCTTTTTGTTGTGTCAACTTTCTCAGTTGGCACTCCATGGTGCTTGCAGACCAGGTGGCTCTCCATGGAATGAGGGCAAGCCTGAAATCACAAGGAGGCCCTGGCACATGAACCCAGTGCCTACCATATGGTAGATAAGAGCCCAACTGATTGAGCCACAGCCACTTCCTGAGAACATACACTTTTGATTCCATTCATATGAAATACCCAAAATTGCTAAATTCATAGAGATAGAAAACAAATTGGTGTTGGCTTAAGGAAAGGGAGAATGACTGCTTAATAAGTATGGGCTTTCTATGTGTAATGATGAAAAAGCTACAGAGCTAGAATGTGATAATGGTTGCACAACATCGTGAATGAACTTCATTCCTCCAAATTGTACACTTTTAAATGGTTTAACCAATGGCAAATTTTGCGTTCAATGAATTTTACCAAAACAAAATATATCTTTAGCTTTTATTCCAGAACTGTCTCTTTAATTAGTTACTTCTGTCAGGTTTTGCTTAACACTTTTTGAATGTTTGTTCTTGGCCATTTATACATTTATTATTTTTCCATCTCTCTGATGAATAATATTGCCTCTACAACATTCTTTTTTTAATTTTTTTAATTGATTTTGTAAAAATATTACATTAAAAAAATATATATGAGGACCCCTTCAACCCCACCACCCCCACCCCACCACTCCCCTCACAGCAACACTCATTCTCATCATCATGACACATCCATTGCCTTTGGTAAGTACATCTCTGGGCACCTCTGCACCTCATGGTCAATGGTCCACATCATGGCCCAGACTCTCCCCCATTCCATCCAGTGGGCCCTGTGAGGATTTACAATGTCCAGTGATTGCCCCTGAAGCACCATCCAGGGCAGCTCCAAGTCCCAAAGATGCCCCACATCTCGTCTCTTCCTGCCATTCCCCATACCCATTAGCCACCTGTCCACTTTTCCCACTCCAATGCCACCTTTTCTCTGTGGACATTGGATTGGTTGTGTCCATTGCACCTCTATGTCAAGAGGAGGCTCAGATTCCACATGGATACTGGATGCAATCCTCCCGCTTTCAGTTGTAGGCACTCTAGGCTCCATGGTGTGGTGGTTGTCCTTCTTCAACTCCATCTTAGCTGAGTGAGGTGAGTCCAATAAATCAGATTGTAGGTGCTGGAGTCTGTTGAGGCTCAGGGCCTGGCTATCACATTGTCAGTCCAGAGATTCAGATCCCCTAAATATATCTTAAACCCCAACACCAACTATCACTCCAGCACAGTAGCATGAAAGTCTTATGAAGAGAGATCCCATCTGAGTCCAGATTCATCACGCATAAACACCAGCTCCAAAGAAGTGCCATCTGACATGGCAGTTAACCCCATCTGCCATGACCATAGCACCCATGGGCCTCTTTAGCCCTCAAAGGAACCAATACCTGGGGGTTGTATCTACTTTATCTGTCTCTTAGACTCTGCTCAGTTGTGCATAAGGGCAATCCTTCTGACAGCCTCCACACTCTTTTTTAGAGACTCGTAGCCATATAAACTCATTTCTCCTTTCCATTTCCCCCTTACATTAGGTCAAACAGCATTTTAAAGTCATGTTATTTTATGTAGACATGGATATTCTGCTGATGCGCATTGAACCTTCCATTCAAGGTCATTCTCCAGTTGCATCATCAGTTGGTAGTTGATAGTGGTCCCTCGGTGCCAGGGAGGCTCATCCCCGGGTGTCATGTCCCACGCTGGGGGGAAGGCATTGCATTTACATGTTGAGTTTGGCTTCGAGACTGGCCACATTTGAGTAACATGAAGGCTGTCAGGAGGAAATTCCCAGGCACAATGCTGCTCTATGCCTTGTTCTTATTTCAGGCATATCAGCTCACAAGCATAGTCATTAGCATCAGGGGCTCACTGTTGGACCCTCATTCCTTCCCGGTCCTTGCCGCTGCACCTGGAAGACTGTCACTGCTCCCCTAGGGACCATGACAGAGCACCACCGGCCAGGAACCCAGTACCCCCCCAGCTGTAGTTTTTAATTGTTGCCACTATGAGTATATCTAAACATTACCAGGCACCCTGTCAGCCATATATCACCTGTCAATAGTACCCTATACCAGTATTCCTCCGTTGCCATTGTTGAACCACTCTGTGATCCAGAACATCCTGAAAATTGAAGCCCAATATAATGTCAGGATCCCTTACTAGCAAAATGGCATATAGTGATGGGTTTAAAGGTTAGATATAGAATACGTGTTGACTTGGAAAAAATTCTACATCCTATCTTCTTCTTTTTTTTTTTCTCCCCTAATTATTGAACTTCTCTTAACAAGAGCCCTAGACCACAGCAATTCATATATATAATATATAGCACTCCCACACATTCACCACAAAACCTTTTCCCTTCCACACTATACTCTTATACCCTACTCACATCATATTTACTTAAAGTGATGTACAGAGTCTGAGACAATAGCTTTCAAACAAGGTGACATCTGTGCTTACATTGTGGTGCTTACTTTAGGATACACAGTTTTCTAATTTTTTAGTTATCCTATGTTTTACATTATCAGTCTGTCATCTCCAATATGTTATGGTGTAATATTACATGTTTTATATCCATCCTTGTGTACTCTTGCAAAACTCCTCTCTTACCCCCCATTTACCTTGGTTCCACACATTTAACATCCATTTTCCCATCCACCTTGGTGCCCACAGTGACAGCCAACCTCTGTTTCCCGAGGAGCCACATCCAGAGATAGTTGGAATAGTGTTCAGGGCCTAACTTGCTCAACTGCCCCAATGCCCTGGGAGCCACCCTTTCTCTCAAGAGATACAGTTCCCTCTATTTGATGGCATTAGTCCTCCCCAGGATGTGGATCCACCCCCACTCTCACTACTTGGGTCTCTACCCAATGGTGCCACCCACTCTGGCAAAATGAGCATTCAGACATTCCCCAGGAGCCCGTCCCGCATCGGACCATCCACTCCGAGCATTCTAAACAGGTAACCCTCTTAATTATATTTTGATACGATTTTCTCGGCATTTTACTCTCCACCAACACCTGACACTCTCCTATGTTCATATGCTACCCCTCCCTCCCCCCACTTTTGGGCAATATTACCCGTCCGCCCATCCGCAGCCACCCTCAAACCCGCAAAGCCCCACCCAAAGGCAACCCCTTGCCCCCATTTTATCTCCTCTTTGTGTTCATACTTACCACCAGCTCGTCATAAATTCCACCCCTGCAGATCCTTCCTCCACCCCCCGATTTCCTGTAAGCCTATCGTTCAGTCTCTTGCTCTCTGAGGCAGCTTGCTTATTTCATATCATTGAGGTCATGTAGTATTTGTCCTTCAATGCCTGGGTTGCTTCACTCAACATAAGGTTCTCAAGATTCATCCATGTTATCACGTGTGTTTGTAGTGTATTTGTTCTTGCAGCCGAGTAGTATTCCATTGTGTGTATATACCACATTTTATTGATCCACTCATCTGTAGATGGGCATTTGGGTTGATTCCAACTTTTGGTGATAGTGAACAATGCTGCTATGAACATTGGTGTACATATATCGGTTTGTGTCCTTGTTTTCAGTTCTGCTGGGTATACACCCAGCAGTGGTATTGCTGGGTCATATGGCAAATCTATGGCTAGTTTTTTGAGAAACTGCCATACTGTCCTCCAGAATGGTTGGATCCTTCTGCATTCCCACCAACAGTGGATGAGTGTTCTCCTTTCTTCACATCCTCTCCAGCATTTGTATTCTTCTGTTTTTTTCATAGCTGCCAATCTTATGGGTGTAAGATGGTATCTCATTGTAGTTTTGATTTGCATTTCCCTGATAGCTAGAGATTTGGAGCATATTTTCATGTGTTTTTTAGCCATTTGTATTTCTTCTTTGGAGAAGTGTCTGTTTAAATCTTTTTCCCATTTTTTAAATGAGTTGTTTATCTTTTTATTTTCAAGATATAGGTGTTCTTCATATATGCAAGTTATAAGTTTCTTATCAGATATATGGTTGCCAAATATTTTCTCCCACTGTGTGGGCTCCCTTTTTACTTTCTTGACAAACTCCTTTGAGGTGCAGAAGGCTTTAATTTTGAGGAAGTCCCATTTATCTATTAGTTCTTTTGCTACTCGTGCTTTTGGTATGATATTCATGAATCCATTTCCTATTACAGGGTCCTGTAGATGTTTCCCTACACTGCTTTCTAAGGTTTTTATGGTCTTGGCTCTTATATTTAGGTCTTTGATCCATCTTGAGTTGATCTGTGTATAAGGTGTGAGATGGTAATCCTCTTTCATTCTTCTACATATGGCTATCCAGTTCTCCAGACACCATTTGTTGAATAGGCCACTCTCTCCCAGTTGTGAGGGTTTGGTGGCTTTATCGAATATTATGTGGCTATATATGTGAGGTTCTATATCAGAGCTTTCAAATCAATTCCATTGGTCTGTGTGTCTCTCCTTATGCCAATACCATGCTGTTTTCACCACCGTAGCTTTGTAGTATGTTTTGAAGTCAGGTAGTGTGATTCCTCCAATTTCGTTTTTTTTTTTTCAGTATGTCTTTGGCTATTCGGGGTCTCTTTCCTTTCCAAATAAATTTCATAGTTAGTTTTTCTAGTTCCTTAAAGAAGACTGTGTTGATTTTTATTGGGATTGCATTGAATGTATAGATCAGTTTTGGTAGGATAGACATCTTAATAATATTCAGTCTTCCTATCCATGAACAAGGAATATTCTTCCATTTATTTAGGTCTTCTTTGATTTCCTTGAACAGTCTTGTATAGTTCTCGGTGTATAAGTTTTTTACCTCTTTAGTTAAATTTATGCCTAAGTATTTGATTTTTTTATTTACTATTGTGAATGGTATTTGTTTCTTGATTTCCTCCTGATCTTGCTCATTATTGGTGTACAGAAATGCTACTGATTTTTGCGCATTGATCTTATAACCTGAGACTTTACTAAACTCATTTATGAGTTCTAGAAGCTTTGTTGTAGATCTCTCAGGGCTTTCTATGTATAGGATCATGTCATCTGCAAATAATGAAATTTTGACTTCTTCCTTTCCAATTTGAATGCATTTTATATCTGGTTCTTGCCTCAGTGCTCGAGCAAGTACTTCTAAGACAATGTTAAATAGGAGTGGAGACAATGGGCATCCTTGTCTTGTTCCTGAGTTTTGAGGGAAGGATTCTAGGATTTCTCCATTGTAAACAATGTTGGCTTTAGGTTTTTCGTATATACTCTTTATCATGTTCAAAAAATTTCCTTGTATTCCAATCTTTTGGAGTGTTTTTATCAAGAAAGTGTGCTTATTTTGTCAAATGCTTTTTCTGCATCTATAGATATAATCATGTGATTTTTTGCCTTCAATCTGTTTATATGGGGTATTACGTTGATTGATTTTCTTATGTTGAACCATCCTTGCATACCTGGGATGAATCCCACTTGGTCATGGTGTATAATTTGTTTAATGTGTTGTTGAATATGATTAGCAAGTATTTTGTTAAGTATTTTTGTGTCTAGGTTCATTAGAGAAATTGGTCTGTAATTTTCCTTTCTTGTGGTGTCTTTGTTTGGCTTTGGTACTAGGGTAATGTTGGCATCATAGAAGGAGTTCAGCAATGTTCTTTCTGTTTCGGTTTTTTGGAAGAGTTTCAGCAGGATTGGTGTTAGTTCTTTCTGGAATGTTTTGTAAAATTCACCTGTGAAGCTATCTGGCCTGGGTTCTTCTTAGTTGGGAGATTTTTAATGACTGATTCTATCTCTTTGCTTGTGATTGGTTTGTTAAGATCATCAATTTCTTCTTTTGTCAATATGGGCTGCTTATGTGTTTCTAGGAATTTGTCCATTTCCTCTAAATTGTCATTTTTGTTGGAATATAGTTTTTCAAAGTATCCTCTTATGATAGTCTTTATTTCTGTGGGGTCAGTGGTGATATTGCCTTTCTCATTTCCTATTTTGTGTATTTGCATCTTCTCTCTTTTTTTCTTTGTTAGTCTCGCTAAAGGTTTGTCAATTTTGTTGATCTTCTCGAAAAACCCGCTCTTGGTCTTGTTTACCTTTTCAAGTGCTTTCTTATTTTCTATTTCATTTAGTTCTGCTCTTATCTTTGTTATTTCCTTCCTTCTTCTTCCTGTTGGGTTACTTTGTTGTTGTTTTTCTAATTCCTTCAAATGTGCATTTAGTTCTTCAATTTTCCCTCTTTCTTCTTTTTTGATATATGAATTTATGGCTATAAATTTTCCTCTCAGTACTGCTTTTGCTGCATCCCATAAATTTTGGTATGTTATGTTATCATTATCATTTGATTCAAAGTAGTCATTGATTTCTTTTGAGTTTCCTCTTTGACCCACTGTTTTTCTAAGAGTGTGCTGTTTAATTTCCAAATCGTGGTGTGAAACCTGGGCTTCTGTCCCTTGCAAATTTCCAGCTTGACTCTACTGTGGTCAGAGATATTGTTTTGTATGATTTCAATCTTTCTGAATTCATTTAGCCTTTCTTTGTGGCCTAGCATATGGTCTATCTTGGAGAATGATCCATGTGCACTTGAGAAGAAAGTATATGCTGCTGTGTTTGGGTGCAATGATATATATATGTCTATTAGATCCAGCTCCTCTAATATACTGTTCAAAAGTTTTGTTTCTTTAGTGATTCTCTTTTGAGATGTTCTGTCCAGAGTTGATAGTGGTGTATTAAGATCCCCCACTATAATTGTAGATGCATCTATTTTTCCACTTAGTTTTTCCAGTGTTTGCCTCACGTATTTAGAGGCGCCCTTGTTAGGAGCATAAATATTTATGATTGTTCGATCTTCTTGACAGATTTTCCCTTTCACTAAAATGTAGTATCCTTATTTTTCTCTCACAATTGTTTCACCTTTAAAATCTATTTTGTCTGATATTAATATAGGTACTCCTGCCTTTTTTTTTGTTATTGTTTGCTTGTGTGATTGTTTTCCAGCCATTCACTTTCAATCTCCATGCATCTCTGGGTCTAAGATGTGTCTCTTGTAGACAGCATACGGATGGGGTATATTTCCTTATCCAATGTCCCAGTCTGAATCTTTTGATAGGTGAGTTTAATCTGTTGACATTCAGTGTTATTACTTTCAAGGAATTATTTGTGTTAGCCATATTTTGATTGGATTTGTGTTTGTCATATTTTGTTTGTATTTTTTTCCCTTCTCTTTTTGTCTTTTTTTTGTTTTTGTTGCTCTTATTCTCTCCTCCAACTCTGTCTTTCCTGTTTTTTCCTTTCTTCCTGCGGAACTCCCTTTAGAATTTCTTGAAGGGGAGGTTTTTTGTTGGCATACTCTTTCAGTTTCTGTTTGTCTGCGAATATTTTGAACTCTCCATCATATTTGAATGCTAGTTTAGCTGGATAGAATATTCTTGGTTGGAAATTTTTTCCCTTAATACCTTGACTATATCATACCACTGCCTTCTTGCCTCCATGGTTTCAGATGAGAAATCAGCACTTAATCTAATGAGCTTCCCTTGTATGTGATGGTTTTCTTTTCTCTTGCTGCTTTTAGGATTTTCTCTTTGTCTTGAGCATTGGATAATTTGACAAGTATATGTCTTGGGGTGGGCCTGTTGGGGTTTATGACTAGTGGAGTGTGCTGTGCTTCTTGGATATGTACATCTGTCTCTTTCAGTAGATTTGGGAAGTTTTCAGCCATTATTTCCTGCAACACTCCTTCTGACCCCTTTCCCTTCTCTTCTCCTTCTGGAATGCCTATAATACGTATGTTTGAGTGTTTTGCATTGTCATTCAGGTCCCTGAGTCCTAGCTGGATTTTTTCTATCTTTTTATCGACCCCTTCTACTATCTGTTTGATTTCTGATGTACTGTCTTCCACATCACTAATTCTCTGCTCTGCCTCTTCTAGTCTGCTGATATCTGCTGCAAGTGTATTTTTGATTTCTTGAACTGTGGTGTTCATTCCCATCATATCTGTTATGTTTTTGCATATGTCTGCAATTTCCCCTCCAAGTGATGTCTTCATGTTGTTAACCTCTTTCATTACTTCATCAAATTTGTCGTTGATAAATGTTCTGAGATCTTTCATTGCTTGTGCAAAGTTCTGCTCCCCTTCCTGATTTTTTGTTTGTTGATTGGATTCAGCCATGATTTCCTGATTACTGACTGGTTTGGTTTGTAGATTTTTGTTCCTTTCTGGTCATTATTTAATCTTGACGGATTTAATCAGTTCCTTAACTTCTTTGTCTACTCTTGAGATTAATTAGCTGTTGTTTTTGCATAAGTGTTATATCTTCTCTTTGTCACTTTGTTCTTCTTATTCTAATTTCTTGTTGTTGGTTAAGTTCACTTTAAAGGAAAGTATTAGTGCCGGGGAAAGGCAATTGTGTAAGCAAGGGAAAAGTGTAAAATAGTATTGGTGATATATGTTATCAAAGTAAGAATATGAGATCTGGGAGGATGGAGGTTAGATTCATGTAAATTGTGTAGAGTTATAGCAGTAGGTAGAGTACCTATTATGAGGTAGATGATTGAATATGGGAGGAATATGGTATGAGCTAAAAAGCTATTGTTTACGTGAGAGAGGAAAAAAGAAAATAAAGGTAATAGTTTCAAGAGTGGATAACAGACAGAAAACAAAAGAAAGGTATTAGAAATTAAGACTTAGACACTTCGTGGATCAAAGAAAGGGAGGTGGGAGGTGGAATATAGGAGAGACAGTAGATGATGGCGGATATCAAGATGTAGGGGAAAGAGGATAGTGTAGGTAGCCTAAATCAATTCACACAGAAATGAGGCAGTGGAGGATGAGAAAACCCCAGCAAATGTGAGGTGTTTCCTGCCACACCTATTTATAATTGAGTTAAAATAAAATAAGTAGAAGATGAGGGACATGAGGGGGAGAGAAAACAGAAAAAGGGAAAAAATAAAAAAATAAAAATAAATAAAAATAAAAGGGGGGAAGAGAAGAAAGGAAGAAAGGAAAAGGGGGTGGGCAAAGGGTGGGGAACAGGTAGGGGAAAGAAAAAAAACAGATATACACAAACCACAATTAATACACCAACTACACAAGAATAACCACAAAAAAAACCTAAATAACTGAATAAAAAAAAGACTTTGGGGGATGCGCTGTGAGAAAAGAGTAGGGGATAATGCGGTGTTAGCAATCAGGACATTAAAAAAAGTAAAAAATAAGACAAAATGAAAATAAAAACAAAACAAAACAAAATGAAACAATAAAGAAAAAACACCATCGTTGAAGGCTAGGGCATTCAAGGACCTTAGATGGACCTCAGGGCGTGATGGATTCAGGGGTGGAAAGTCTGAGATATTAAAGACTCAAGAGGTGTGATTCTCTGGGGTGTGGGCCACCAGAGTTTAGGGGATTCAGACCAGGCAACCTCCAATCTGGTCAACAGGAAGCCTAGGAGCCCCGTAGTGTAACACAGCCCTCAGGGATCCCCACAGCTGGGCACCAGCCCAATGGGGGAAGTCAGATCCGCAAACTCTATATTATGTCTGAACCCTGCAATTCACTTACTTAGTAGGGCTCATTAATGTTGGTACATCGTCACTTCAGCTTTTGGACAGCTCCTGCCCTGTGCTTCCAGAACACTGCTACTTGAGGGCGCCTTTACACCGCAGCCACTTTACTGGCACAGCTCCGAAGCCTGGCCTGTGACGCCGAAAACAGATTCCAAAACCGGAATTCCCAAGCTTCACAAAATATTCCCTAATTGGCTTCCAGACATGTCCCCCTCCCTCGCCGCACCCTGAAACAACTTCCTAATTACGTCCCTTTATTGCCTACAGCCTAATTCGGTTGCAGATCGGCAGTCGGGCTTGTGGGGGCGGGGCTTCAGGTGGAAGCGCTATTATTTGTGTCCGCAATCAAAAATTTCCCCCGCTTCACAACAAAACACCATCTATCTTCCCAAATCGATCCGCAAAGGCGACCCGTCCCATCAACCCTCCAATAGCCCGCCCAGGACTCGTGAACTCCCCAGCACCGCAGAGCCACCAAAAAGCTGAGCCGCTATGCAGCACTGTGGTTCCCCCCACCCCCAAGAGGGAGGAACCCATGTGTGGGTCTCACCTCCGGGCAATAGAACCCAAATTATATCTTATAGACTGATCCTCTCCGTTACCTTTCCACCAAATCGATGTCCAGACACTTCCTGCCCTGCAAAAATCCCGAAAAAAACCCCGCCTCGGAGAACCTCCAGCCGCACCCAGCCGTTTCTTCCCAGGAGAGATCGCAAGGCAAGTTCACTCAGCGACATCTTGCTTCCGCCCCCCTACAACATTCTTATGTTGATAGTGTGTAAGGAATATGTGTGTGTGTGTATATATATATATATAATTTACTTTTCGTCAGTAGATCTTTGTAATTAAATTATGTCATGTATATTTATAATAGCTGTATTATGTTTCTTTGTGATATATTCTTCTTACCTTATTTTGGGTTGTTTCTATAGTTTTAGAATTCTTTTTAAATTCCTCTCTAGGATTTATGAGGCCTGCCCATTTTTGTTCATTATTGATTGTTCTAGGGATTTAAAGGTCTGTGTCATGAGAAGGAGGGTGCCACATGGGAGAAGTAAGGAATGAAAGATTGCTCATATGAGATGCTACCAGGAGGATACTTGATACCAAACAGTTATATTTCTACATCACGTGAAGTATGTGGTTTATCTACATAGGGGAGCACAGGTGAGGGAAATTTAAGATAAACTTTGTCATAATGGAGAAAATTTGTCTTTTCAATTCTGGATATTATACTGGTATTTATATTTTTTCTATTGTTTAAACACACAATTTTGCTTTGACAAGAAGGTACTCTTTCCCTATCATTTTGAAAATTACACAATTTGGATATGTGCCAATGTTTAATTTATAACCTCCACAATATATTCAGTTGTTGTTACAAAAATTAAAAGAAAAATATTTGGAAATTGAGCTGAGAATTCAGGATGTTTTTATAGAAATGTAAATATAAACATAAAACAAGAGAATAACCATTCATACTATTTAGTATTCAAAATGCAATTTATTTTTTTCCTGACATACAAGTATTTATACATGTAGCAACTTCACCAATATTGTTAATGAATCTCTCTATTTAATTAGTTTTTAAATATACTTTTCAGTTTTTTATTTTTTGAAGAAACTTAGATTACATAAATGTTACAAAAAATATAGGGGATTCACATATGTCCCGCTCCTTAGCTCTCCCACATTTTCCCACATCAACATCATTCTTTACTACTGTGGTACATTTGCCACAATTGAACACATCTTGGAACATTGCCACTAAGTGATGATTATAGTTTACATTGTAATTTACCCTCTCTTCAGTTCATTTTTGCATGTTATTATAAAATATACAATGATCTGTATCTGTCAGTGCAATGTCATTCAAGATAAATTCCAAGTCCTGAAAATGCCCCCAAATTATGCCTATTTTTCCCTCTTCCTCCCCTTGGAACCTTCATCAGCCACTGCCTCCACATCTATGATAAAACTACTTCTATTGCTAGGATCAAATATCTGCAGTAGAACAACTGTAAGTCTACTCTAGTCCATTGTCCATTCCCCAATCCTGAGGATTCTGTGATGGTGATGCCCACTCCACCTCTAATTGAGAGGGGACTTAGAACCTATGGGGCAGATGGATGGGATCTTCATGCTTGCACCTGCAGATTCTCTCTGTTCCTTGAGATGGCCATTGTCAGACTTCATCTCCTTGTTAGTTGTCCTGGGTGAGTCCAGTGAACTGGAGAGTAGATGTTGCAAGTCTGTTGAGATTCAGGGCCCAATTGGCACATGAATAGCCCAGATTTAAGTCTCCTGGATATACAACTATCGACTCTAGTATTAATTATAGGTTCAACTAGAGGGACAGTATAGTCACGTGTAGGGAAACCACAACTTGCTCCAACTCTGTCACAGTGGGAAGCATAAATTCCAAAGTAGTGCCTACTGGCAGGGCACCAAACTCCTGAGCTGTCTGCCCTGCCTATAGTGTCTGGATGTCTCCAGAGCCCTCAGGAGCCCTTTTATTTGTGGTAATATTTACTTCAACAGTCAATGAGTATCTGCTGAGACATACATAAGCACAACCTCTGAAATGACCTCCAGAATCATTTTGAAGTTTCTTAGCCTTATGAACTCACTTGTCTTTCCTCTTCCCTCTTCTTGTCAAGGTCTTTTTCCAGTTGCATTGCCAATTGGTGACTGGTAATACTCCCTCTGTGCCAGGGAGGCTTATCCTTGGGAATCATGTTCCATGCTGGGGGAAAGGTAATGCTTTTAGATGCTGAGTTTTGGCTTAGAGACAAGCCACATTTGAGCTAAAAGGAGGCTCTCAGGAGGTAACTCTTAGGCACCCTATAATAATATGATAAGATTCAATTTCAAAAGTTTCATAAGTACAGTCATCACAGTCAAGGACACGTAAATGGTCCATCCTTCACTAATCACTCAGGGGATTCTTGCTGTCCCATTAGAGAATGTGGCAGAGCTCCCCAGGATGGGAATTTGATATTTCTTTAGTTATTGTTTGGATCTCCACCCACTGTGACAATGCCCCATGAACACTTGAAGGCATTCGTATTCCTTGTAGGTATGCCCCAGGTGAACTTCCTCCAGTGCAACCCCGTGTCTGACACCGCACATCCATGATCCTCCCCATCACAGTTGCAACCCTTCTGTGATACAAAACTTCTTCAAAATTGAAGCCAACATTATAGCCAAATACAACTAATATGAAAACGATATAATAATGATGGTTTTAAAAATAAATAAAATACAAAAAAAAAGTTTGAAATAAAAAATATAACTTAAAAATTTTCCTATTATGTCTTTCACCACTGTAAGATCTGTGGTCTTCGATGTGACATTTTCTTCCATGTATTCACCCAATGTCTTATTTTTTTTTTTCATTTGTCTTCAAAGAAGCTTTAAGTTACAGAAAAGTCATGTACAGAATACGAGTGATTCCCATATACCCAATGTCCTCTCCCTTTTCCCCTTTCCCCTATGAATAACATTTTACATGCGGATGGTACATGTATTACAGTTGATGTACAAATATTGAAACATTGTTACTCACCATGGTCGATGATTTATGTTGTGGTTTATATTTTGGACTGTACGCTTTTATAGATTTGGTGATTTTGATGTGGTCTATGTAGAACAATTCCATTGCCCCAGAATGCCCCGTGTTCCATCTATTCTTTTCCCTCCCTCTCCCCTTGTGACTCATGGTCACCACCAAGATTAGCTCAGTGAAGCGCCATGGTCATCGTTATTTACAAGGACATTGAGGGCTTGACCTACTGGCCTGTCCTTCCATTAGGCCCTACCTGTGCTCTCAAGAGACTCCCGCCCCTCTGGCTGTGATCATTGCATTCAAAGAGAATAACCATATGTTCAGAGAATAACCACCCACAACATTTAGTATATAAAGTGAAATTTATTTTCCAATTAAAACTTTGAGCCTCCCCCGCTCCCCCCGCCCGCCGCCGCACCTTTGGGTCGGGGCGGTGGCGGGGCCGCGGCGGAGGCAGTAGGAGCGGGGCGGCAGCTCCCGCGGCTTCTGCCCAAGTCCGCCTCGGACCCGCAGCGGCCGCCTTCAGCCTCTCGGCCTTGGCTCGCGGGGCGGGAAGCTGCGCGCGCTTCTCGGCTCCCACGGACTCCGCACACTCCCCGGCGCCCGCCCGCGGCCCGCAGTCAGCCCCTTGCGCTCCTTGCCAGCAGCCAAGCCCGCCCCGGCCAGCCCGGCCCGGCCCGGCCCGCCCGGCCCTGCCCCGGCCCCCGCGAGGCCTCGGAAACAGCAAGGCCGAGGACGAGCGCAACGAGGAGAAGGCGCAGCGCGCGGCCACGAGAAGATGGAGAAGCTGCTGCAGCAGGACGAGCAGGTCGACGGGCCCTGCCCGCCTGCAGCGGCTGGGTGCTGGAGAATGTGGTAGAAGCACTATCGTGAAGCAAATGAGGATCCTGCCTGTTAATGGGCTTAATGGAGAGGGCGCCGAAGAGGACCCGCAGGCTGCAAGCAGCCAACAGCGGTGGCGAGAAGGCTACGAAAGCGCAGGACATGGAGAACAACCTGAAAGAGGCCGCTGAGACCCTCGTGGCCGCCGTGACAACCTGGAGCCGCGCGTGGAGCTGGCCAAGCCCGAGAACCAGCGCGGCGGCGGGGACCGCACCCTGAGCATGGTGCACGCGCCTGCCTTGATTTCCCTCCCGAGCGCGCCAGGGCTCTGCGGGAGGAGGAGGGCGCGCCTGCCACCAGCGCGCCAGTGGGTGCCCGCTGACTGCCTGCACCCAGGACTGCGTGGACGAGACTAATGTCGTCAAGCAGGCCCACTCGTGCCCAGCGACCAGCGCCTGCCTCGCGGCCGCGTCCTGACTTATGGAGTCTTTGAGACCAAATTCCAGGTGGACAAAGTCGGCTTGGCCGTGGTCGATGTGGGCGGCCAGCGCGAGGACCAAGCGGGCCCGCCCCGCGCTGCGCGGCCATCACTTTGGCGTAGCCAGCGGCAGCTGCGACGTGGCCCTTCGGGAGGACAGCCCGGCAGCCGCGGCCGCGGCCCTGCACCTCTCCAAGGGCGTCTGGAACAGCGGGCGGCTGCGCACCGTCTCTGCGATTCTGTTCCTCAACCAGCGAGACCTGCTTGCTGAGAAAGGCCTTGCTGGAAAATCAAAGATCGAGGACTGCTGTCCAGCATTTGCTCGCTACGCTGCTCCTGAGGATGCTGCTTCCCAAGCCCGGAGAGGACCCACGCGTGACCCGGGCCAAGTGCTTCATCCGCGACGAATTCCTGAGAATCAGCACTGCCATGGAGACGGGCGCACCGCTGCTTCTCCGCTTCACCTGCGCCGTGGCCGCCGGAACATTCGCCGCGTGTTCAGCGACTGCGAGACGTCACCAGCCACGCGCCGTCGTCAGGACGAGCTGCTCTAAGGGCAGCCCCTACACTTAATTAAAGCCTTAAGCACAATTAATTAAAAGTGAGACGTAATTGTCCACGCAGTTAATCACCCACCATATGGCATGATTAACAAAGCAACTTTTCCTTTCCCGAGTGATTTTGCAAAACCCCCTTTTCCCTTCACCTAAAAGCAAAAGACAAAAAGGCCACAAAAGTTCCCTCTCACTTTCGGTAATAAATAAATAAATATTGTTTTGTGCACCATTAAAAAAGTCAGAATAAAAATTAAATGTGGGCAAGGAAAAAGAAAACTTCTTTGAGTTCATGAAACATAAGTTTTCCAAATTTCTTTTTTATTGCATTTATAATGTGTGTTCCATGTAGAAAAGGCCACAAGTATTAGCACAAACGAATGCTTAATAAATGTTTTCGTTGTCTTGGCTTGATTGGTCTATCTTGGGTTGTGCTGGAAGAATGGAATGTGTGGATTTACTACAGGACAAATACTCAGGGAGCCCTTATCACCATTGCTTAAAACTGAAGGAGAAAAGAAGGGGCACAGTGGCTCTGAAACTGGAATGTTGCTGAATGTAAAGGTATGGGATCCATCAGTGATGTCTCAAAAAGAAAGGTTTCCAATATTCATATCCAGGAAAATGCCCACTCGGTGTAACCAGGTGTTCACCCAGACTGCAGTGTGTGGCTTAGTGCTGGCTGAGAAAACATTTCCATCTCTCAAGCCCAGAGTCCAGAAGCCATAATCCGAAGACCAAAGAACAGTTCCCTTTCGGTTAACAGATTCCTTACAAACACCCAGATCCCATTCTGTGCTTGTTCCCATCTCCACCTCCCAGTAGTGGCGGCCCGACGTGAACCCGGAAGAGCCAAGAACGCACACTGCATAGCTGAACCTCTCAGCACGTTCTTCACGATTCTGTTTGTTATGTCCACACCGGACTCTCCTCAGGTCCTCAGAAATGATGAGGAGGTTATTGGCTGAGTCTACATCCAAGGTCATATCCACCGTGGAAGACAATAAGACAGTTAGTGAAAGGACAGACTATAAACCCTCCACATTCTACTGCAAGTGCCCAAATACAGGGTTGAATTCTGTTCCTTTAATTCCTTTTTCACTAAAGAAAATTTTTTTAGGAAATTCATCTAGCACTGTTGACGAGTTTAAAATATCCTGTTTTATGGCAGAATGGGTCTTTCATTCACAGTAAGGATTCTGTTTGTATTCAACTATGTGGTTATTTGATTATTCTTTTTAATGCATAAGATCCCTGAAGGCGGGTACCATCACAGTTGTTTGTTCTCAAATTATAGACAGCATTAAGGAAGAAAAAGTATTCTATTTATTGTAAAATAATGTTCAAATATTAAACTTTCTTTTCTCTTTGCTGTTAGATTCCCAGTTCACCTTGGTGGCTGGGGAGTTGCATGTACACTTTAAAATTGCTATGGTTTTATCAAAATTAAGAGTTAATGTTAGGAAGCCGGAGGCAATGGATTACTTCTGCCTCACTGTTATTCAACATTCAAAGTACTCATCAGCCAGCTGTGGCTACTGTTTTGGACAACACAGTTCTAGGGCATGAACAAAATATATTTTCTTTGAAATATCCAGTGTAGTTGAATCTAATCTACACTCAGAGGTGAGAACAACTGATGTTTGTGGCACATAGAAATTGTAGGTGTCAGAATTGAACTAATGCCCATATTTAATATTGAACCTTTTGAGTAGTTGTTTATTCCAGGGTCCATTGTGGGAAGTTATACAGATTCCTTACCTTGGAACTTTAGTATCTTTGGGTTCATCTGTAGAATAGTTTTCAGTTGAGGCTCCAGTTCTCAGACCTTGGAAACCAGCTCCTGCAACTGGCAAATGTGTCTGATGTCATTCTTCTGTGAGACCACAGGGCAGGAGGGGCACAATAAACCCTCCAGATGGGGCTCCTTCTGCAGTGAATTGGTGCAGTGCAGGCAGCAGACATATCCACATTTTAGGTACACTGGGTTTTCAAGGTAAGTCATGCAGATAGGACATCTGCTTGCCTTTTTAAATTGTTCAGCCATGCCCAATCTCCGGGTAAAATCTACACGAGAATGGAGTTTACAGAATCGAAGGACCCAGATGTTTTCTTGTTTACATTCATAGAGTTGTCATGTGCCTTCTATGTGCAATCATTAACACCACATAAGGCAAGTGAAATATACATACAAATATAAAACTCATGTCCTTGAACTTCTGATATTTGGAATCTAGTTGGAATGAAGAATATAATTCATTATCTGGCATTAAATTGAAGTCATGAAAGGATCTAGACCTGGGGTGTCTAATATGATAGACACAAAACTCATGTGGTTCATGAGCACCTGAAAATTCACTTGATCTAAATTGAGCTGTGCAGTGAATGCAAAATACAGACTGGAAGTTTAAGACGCACTAACAAAAAGAGAATGTAAACTCTCTAATAACTGTTTGTAATCAATTACATATTGAAATAATTGTAACTAGAATATTAAATGAATTGGGCATGTTTCTTTTTTACTTTATTAAGGTGGCTATTAGAAAATTTCTAATTACATATGTGGGTTACTCTATATTTCTATTGACTAGTGCTGTTCTAACCCAGAGATCAACCAACTACTCTACCAGCTGGTGTGTCCTGGATGTAGCAGAAACCCACAGCAACAGCTGAGAAGTTCAAGTCAATGGAGAAACTCAATTCACCATCTGCTAGAATTGTCTAAGCTATCATTTGATAAAGAAAACCAAGACTATATCATTTCTTCTGCCTGAATATTGAAAATCAAGGTTCTGTCTACTATTCCTAGAGCAGTGGGACCAAGAGTCCCAAATCACAGATTGTGGGTGGCATTGAGTTGGCCTCAGACAACACTTGCAGAAATAATAAATTATCAATTTCCTGGTGCTTGCTCTCTCATATCTGCCATTTGCTGAAATTTGAGAAATAGAATTGAAATTAGATAGGATGGCACTCACCACTCCTCCACTAGATTCTCCTCTGGCTACAGCTGCTTCCTCTGTCAGCTCAGTTCTGAACTGAAAAGCACTGACAGTGCCTCTTCCCACTTTATATCCTGCATCTCGTCTTGATTTAATCAAGTTTTGATTTAATTATGGCATAAATGATGACATAGAAAGATTATTACAAAGGAGATTCTTTTGTCTTGAAGTTACTTTTCCTATTAGTATGGACAAATATTTCCATGTTCTTATCACTCTAGATTACATTTTCAACATTATTTTTGGTGAGAGTAGGATTTGGTATTAGGACATAAATTTTAAAACAGACTATTTGTCATTGACATTAATCCTTATGAATAGAGTTAGTATCAATGAGTTGGGATTTTTGTTTTTTTTGCTCACAAAATAAAACTTTCTAGTATTTAGATAAAGGAAATTAATTAAACCTATTCAGAAGGAGGCGGGGCAAGATGGTATCTGAGTGAATGCTCTTTATAGTCTCTCCTGCAAAGAAGCGGCTGGGCAACGTTCGAAATTCTTCAGGACCAGGCTGTTTCGGGATTTTGCAGGGCAGGAGGTATCTGGACATCGATTTGGTGGGACGGTGACAGAGAAGATTCGTGTAAAAGGTAGAATTGAGGCTCTCTTACATGGAGATAGGGGCTGTGCACAGGACGCTCCCCCCTGGGGCGGGCGGCGTGGCAGTGGTGATTCCTGGAGGCTCTGCAGTGCTGGGGAATTCATAAGCCCTGAGCAGGCCATTCAGGGGCTTGCAGGGCAGGAGGTCTTTGGAAACCAATTTGGTGAGACAGAGACGGAGTTTATGCGAGGCGTGGAATTTTGGGTTTCCGACACAGATATCAGCACTTCCGGCTAGAGCCCCACCCTGTAGGCCTGGCTGCCGATCTGCAGTGGTCCTTAAATTGGACACAATAAATAGGCACCACCAGAAGGCTGTTTCCGGGGCTTGCAGGTTGGGAGGTGGCTGGAAGCTGACTAGGTGAAACAGAGACGGAGGAGTATTTTGCGAGGCTTGTAATTTTGGGTTTCTGACTGGATAGCAGTGCTCCGGGCTAGAGCCCAGCCCCCTAGGCCTGGCTGCCAATCTGCAGCAGTCCTTAAGTCAGTCACAATAAAGAGGCACCCCCAGCAGGCTGTTTCGGGGGCTTGCAGGGACGGAGGTGTCCTGAAGTCGAATTGGTGACACACTGACAGAAGAGACTCTTGTGAGAGGGGGAATTTTGGGTTTCTGACACAGAGGTCAGAGTTTGTGGATGTGACCCCCCACATAGGGCTGGTATTCAGCTGTGGGGATCCCTGAAGGCAGTGTTGCACTGCGGGCTCTCAGGCTCCCTGTTAACCAGATTTGAGGTTGCCAGGTCTATGTCCCCTAAACCCTGGTGGCCCACACCCCAGAGACTCACACCTCTTGAGTCTGCAATATCACAGACTTCCCATCCCTGAATCCACCATGCCCTGAGGTCCATCTGAAGTCCTTGATTGTCCTACCCTTCAATGTTTGCATTTTTTTCCCTCTTTTTTCTTTTTCTTATTTTTTATTGTCCTGGTTGTTAATATTGCATTATCTCCTAGTCTTTTCTCCCATTGTATCCCCCAAGGTCTTTTTTTCATTTATTTAGGGGTTTTTTGTTGTTGCTGTTGTTGTTGTTCTCTTTCTTCTTTTCTTTTCCTTACTTGTTTCACTCCCTTTTCTTTACCCACCCCCCTTTTTCTCTCTTTCTTTCTTTCTTCTCTTTCCTTTTCTCTTTTCCCTTTTTTTCATCTTATTTTATTTTATCTCAATTATACAACAGGTGCTGCAGGGAACACCTCACTTTTGCTGGGTTTCCTCATCCTCCATTGCCTCGTTTCTGTTTGAATTGATTTTGGCAACCTACACTATCCCCTTTCCCCCACATCTTGATATCCTCCATCATCTACTTCTCTCCTATATACCACCTCCCTTTCTTTGGTCCCCAAATTGTCTAACTGTTAATTTCTAATACCTTTGTTTTGTTTTCTGTCTTTTATCCACTCTCAATACTATTGTCTTTCTTTTCTCTTTCCCTCCCTCATGAAAACACTGACTTTTTAATTCATACTATATTCCTCCCATATTCAGTCGACTACCTCATTATAGGTACTCTACTTACTACTATAACTCTACACAACTTACACCAGTCTAATACCCATCCTCCCAGATCACATATTGTTGCTCTGGTAACATTTATTACCAATAATACTTTATACATTTTCCTTTTTTACACAATTGCCTATCCCTGGCCCTAATATTTTCCTTCAAAGTGAACTCAGCCAGCAACAAGAAATTAGAATAAGAAGAACAAAGTGACAAAGACAAGATCTAACACTTATGCAAGAACAACAGCTAATTAATCCCCAAGACTACACAAAGAACCTAAGGAACTGATTAAACCCGTCAAGATAAAATGATGACCAGACAGCAACAAAAAACTGCAAATGAAACCAGTAATCAGCAAAACATGGCTGAATCCAATGAACAAACTAAAAACCAGGAAGGGGAGCAAAACTTCGCACAAGTAATTAAAGATCTCAGAACATATATCAGAGACAAACTTAATGAAGTAAAGGAAGAGTTTAACAATATGAAGAAAACCCTTGGAGAGGAAATTGCAGACATACGCAAAAAGATAACAGATATGATGGGAATGAACACCACAGTTCAAGAAATCAAAAATACACTCGCAGCAAATAGCGGCAGATTAGAAGAGGCAGAGGAGAGAATTAGTGATGTGGAAGACAGTACATCAGAAATCAAACAGATAGAAGAATTGATCGATAAAAAGATAGAAAAAATCCAGCTAGAACTTAGGGACCTGAATGACAATGCAAAATGCACAAACATACGTATTATGGGCATCCCAGAAGGAGAAGAGAAGGGAAATGGGTCAGAAGGGGTGTTGCAGGAAATAATGGCTGAAAACTTCCCAAATCTACTGAGAGAGACAGATGGACATATCCAAGAAGCACAACACACCCCAAACATCATAAACCCCAACAGGCCCACCCCCAGACATATACTTGTCAAATTATCCAATGCTCAACACAAAGAGAAAATTCTAAAAGCAGCAAGAGAAAAGAAAACCATCACATACAAGGGAGGCTCCATAAGATTAAGTGCTGATATCTCACCTGAAACCATGGAGGCCAGAAGGCAGTGGTATGATATAGTCAAGGTACTAAAAGTAAAAAATTTCCAACCAAGAATATTATACCCAGCTAAATTAGCATTCAAAAATGATGGAGAGTTCAAAATATTCACAGATAAACAGAAATTGAAAGAGTATGCCAACAAGAACCCTCCCCTTCAAGAAATTCTAAAGGGAGTTCTGCAGGAAGAAAGGAAAAAACAGGACAGGCAGAGTTGAAGAAGAGTGTAAGAGCAACAAAAAAGACAAAAAGAGAAGCAAAAAAACAAACAAACAAAATATGACAAACACAAGTCCAATCAAAATATGGCTAACATAAATAATTCCTTGAAAGTAATAACACTGAATGTCAACAGATTAAACTTACCTATCAAACGATTCAGACTGGGACATTGGATAAGGAAATATGACCCATCTATATGCTGTCTACAAGAGACACATCTTAGATCCAGAGACTCATGGAGGCTGAAAGTGAATGGTTGGAAAACAATCTTACAAGCAAACAATAACCAAAAAAGGCAGGAGAAGCTATATTAATATCAGACAAAATAGACTTTAAATGTGAAACAATTGTGAGAGACAAAGGATATTACATATTAGTGAAAGGGACACGCTCTCAAGAAGAACAAACAATCATAAATATTTATGCTCCTAACAAGGGCACCTCTAAATATGTGAGGCAAACACTGGAAAAACTAAGTGTAAGAACAGATGTATCTACAATTACAGTGGGAGATTTTTAATACACCACTATCAACTCTGGACAGAACATCTCAAAAAGAATCACTAAAGAAACAATATATTTGAACAGTATATTAGAGGAACTGGATCTAATAGACATATACAGATCATCACACCCCAATACAGCAGGATATACATTTTTCTCAAGTGCACATGGATCATTCTCCAAGATAGGCCATATGCTAGCCCACAAAGAAAGGCTTAGTGAATTCAGAAAGATTGAAATCATACAAAACAATATCTCTGACCACAGTGGAGTCAAGCTGGAAATCCGCAAGGACCAGAGTCCCAGATCTCACATGAAGATATGGAAATTAAACAGCACACTCTTAGAAAAACAGTGAGTCAAAGAGGAAATCTCAAAAGAAATCAATAACTACCTTGAAACAAATGACAATGATAACACAACATACCAAAACTTATGGGATGCAACAAAACCAATACTGAGAGGGAAATTTATAGCCATAAATTCATACATCAAAAAAGAAGAAAGAGCAAAAATTGAAGAACTAACTGCACATTTGGACGAATTAATAAAAAAAAGAACAAAGTAATCCCACAGGAAGAAGAAAGAAAGAAATAACAAAGATAAGAGCAGAGCTAAATGAAATAGAAAATAAGAAAGCACTTGAAAAGATAAACAAGACCAAGAGCTGGTTTTTTGAGAAGATCAATAAAATTGACAAACCTTTAGTGAGACTAACAAAGAAAAAAAGAGAGAAGATGCAAATACATAAAATAAGAAATGAGAAAGGAGATATCACCACTGACCCCACAGAAATAAAGACTATCATAAGAGGATACTTTGAAAAACTATATTCCAACAAAAATGACAATTCAGAGGAAATGGACAAATTCCTAGAAATACATAAGCAGCCTATATTGACGAAAGAAGAAATTGATGATCTCAACGAACCAATCACAAGTAAAGACATAGAATCCATCATTAAAAACATCCCAAATAAGAAAAGCCCAGGGCCAGACGGCTTCATGAGTGAATTCTACAAAACATTCCGGAAGGAACTAACACCAATCCTGCTGAAACTCTTCCAAAAAATCAAAACAGAAGGAACATTGCCTAACTCCTTCTATGATGCCAACATTACCCTAGTACCAAAGCCAAACAAAGACATCACAAGAAAGGAAAATTACAGACCAATTTCTCTAATGAACCTAGATGCAAAAATACTTAACAAAATGCTTGCTAATCGTATTCAACAACACATTAAACGAATTATACACCATGACCAAGTGGGATTCATTCCAGGTATGCAAGGATGGTTTCAACATAAGAAAATCAATCAATGTAATACACCATATAAACAGATTGAAGGAAGAAAATCACATGATTATATCTATAGATGCAGAAAAAGCATTTGATAAAATACAGCACCCTTTCTTGAAAAAAACACTCCAAAAGATCGGAATACAAGGAAATTTTTTGAACATGATAAAGAGTATATATGAAAAACCCACAGCCAACATCGTTTACAATGGAGAAATCCTAAAATCCTTCCCTCTAAATTCAGGAACAAGACAAGAATGCCCACTCTCTCCCCTTCTATTTAACATTGTCTTAGAAGTACTTGTTCGAGCACTGAGGCAAGAACCAGATATAAAAGGCATTCAAATTGGAAAGGAAGAAGTCAAAATTTCATTATTTGCAGATGACATGATCCTATACATAGAAAACCCTGAGAGGTCTACAACAAAGCTTCTAGAACTCATAAATGAGTTTAGTAAAGTCGCAGGTTATAAGATCAATGCACAAAAATCAGTAGCATTTCTGTACACCAATAATGAGCAAGTTCAGTAGGAAATCAAGAAACAAATACCATTTACAATAGTAAATTAAAAAATCAAATATTTAGGAATAAATTTAACTAAAGAGGTAAAAAACTTATACACCGAGAACTACACAAGACTGTTCAAGGAAATCAAAGGAGACCTAAATAAATGGAAGAATATTCCCTGTTCATGGATAGGAAGACTAAATATTATTAAGATGACTATCCTACCAAAACTGATCTACACATTCAATGCAATCCCATAAAAATCAACACAGCCTTCTTTAAGGAACTAGAAAAACTAACTATGAAGTATATTTGGAAAGGAAAGAGGCCCCGAATAGCCAAAGACATATTGGAAAAGAAAAATGAAATTGGAGGAATCACACTACCTGACTTCAAAACATACTACAAAGCTACAGTAGTGAAAACAGCATGGTATTTAGCATAAGGAGAGACACACAGACCAATGGAATTGAATTGAAAGTTCTGATATAGAACCTCATATATATAGCCATATAATATTCAATAAAGCCACCAACCCTCTCAACTGGGAGAGAATGGCCTATTCAACAAATGGTGCCTGGAGAACTGGATAGCCATATGTAGAAGAATGGAAGAGGATTACCATCTCACACCTTATACAAAGATCAACTCAAGATGGATCAAAGACCTAAATATAAGAGCCAAGACCATAAAGACTTTGGAAAGCAGTGCAGGGAAACATCTACAAGACCTTGTAATAGGAAATGTCTTCATGAATACCAAAAGCTCGAGCAGCAAAAGAACAAATAGATAAATGGGACTTCCTCAAAATTAAAGCCTTCTGCACCTCAAAGGAGTTTGTCAAGAAAGTAAAAAGGGAGCCTACACAATGTGAGAAAGTATTTGGCAACCATATATCTGATAAGAGACTTATAACTTGCATATATAAAGAAGTCCTATATTTTGCAAATAAAAAGATAAACAACCCATTTAAAAAATGGGAAAAAGATTTAAACAGACACTTCTCCAAAGAAGAAATACAAATGACTAAATAGCACATGAAAAAATGCTCCAAATCTTTAGCTATCAGGGAAATGCAAATCAAAACTACAATGAGATACCATCTTACTCACATAAGATTGGCAGCTATGAAAAAACAGAAGAATACAAATGCTGGAAAGGATGTGAAGTAATGGGAACACTCATCCACTGCTGGTGGGAATGGAGAAGGATCCAATCATTCTGGAGGACAGTTTGACGGTTTCTCAAAAAACTAACCATAGATTTCCCATATGACCCAGCAATTCCATTGCTGGGTATATACCCAGCAGAACTGAAAACAAGGACACAAACCGATATATGCACACCAATGTTCATAGCAGCATTGTTCACTGTCGCCAAAAGTTGGAATCAAACCAAATGCCCATCATCAGATGAGTGGATCAATAAAATGTGGTATATACATACAATGGAATACTACATGGCTTTAAGAACAAATACACTACAAACATACATGATAACATGGATGAATCTTGAGAACCTTATGTTGAGTGAAGCAACGCAGACATTGAAGGACAAATACTACATGACCTCAATGATATGAAATAAGCTGCCTCAGAGAGCTAGAGACTGGAAGATAAGCTTACAGGAAATCACGGGGTAGAGGAAGGATATAAGCTGACATCTACATGGGGGAATCTATGATAAGCTGGAGGTAAGTATGTGTACAAGGAAGGGATAAAATAGGGGCATAGGGTTACCTTTGGGTGGGGCTTTGTGGGCTTGAGGGGGGCTAGGGATGGGCGGATGGGTAATATTGCCCAAGAAATTGGGGGGAGGGTGGGGCAACATACAAACATAGGAGAACATCAGGTGTTGGTTGAGAGTATAATGCTGAGAAAACCTTTTCAAAATGTAAGTAGGAAAGTTACCTGTTTAAGATACTTAAAAGGGATAATCTGATGTAGGACAGACTCCTAGGGAATATGTGAATGCTCATTTTGCCAAAGTGGGTTATACCATTGGGTAGAGACCCATATAATGAGAGTGAAGGTATACTCACATCCTGAGGAGGACTAATGCCATCAAATAGAGGGAACTGTATCTCTCAAGAGAAATGGTGGCTCCCAGGGCATTAGGGCAGGTGAACAAGTCAAGCCCTCAACACTGTTGCAAGTATCTCTGAACATGGCTCCTCAAGAAATGAAGATTGACTGTCACTGTGGGCCCCAAGGGGAGGGGGAAATAGATATTGAATAGATGGAACCAACATAACTGTGAGGGCAATAGAAGTGTTTCACAAGAGTACACAAGGATGGATATAAAACATGTAATATTACACCAAAAACATATAGGGGCTGACAGACTAATAATGTAAATCATAATGTAAAACATAGAAATAACCAAAAATTTAGAAAACTATATAGCCTAAAGTATAAACCACAATGTAAACACAAATATTACCTTGTTTGAAAGCCACTGTCTCAATATCTGTACATCAGTTTCAGTAAATATGGTACGAATATGTTAAAAGATTATCACTGTGGAAGGGAAAAGGTTGTATAATGGATATGTGGGAGTACTGTATATTGTATATATGAATTACTGTGATCTATAGCTCTTGTGAAGAGAAGCTTAGTAATTAGGAAAAAAGAAAAGAAAAAGATAAGATGTAGAATTTTTCCAAATCAATATGTATTCTATATCTAACCTTTAAACTCATCGCTATATTCCATTTTACTATTAAGGGAACCTGGCATTATATTGGGCTTCACTTTTCAGGAAGTTCTGGATCACAGAGTGGTTCAACAGTGGCAGTGGAGGAATACTGGTATGGGATGTTATTGACAGGGGACATATGGTTGACAGGGATTTCTACAGGACATGTGTCTGGGGTGCATAGAAATGTTTGGATATACTCATAGTGGAAACAATTAAAAAGAACAGCTGGGGGGGTGCTGGGTTCCTAGCCAGGGGGGCTCTGTTGTGGTCCCTAGGGGAGCAGCAGCAGTCCCCTGGGTGCAACAGCAAGGACCAGAAAGGAATGAGGTTCCAACAGTGAGCCCCTGATATTAATGACTATGCTTGTGGGCCTATACACCTGAAATAAGAACAAGGCCTAGAGCAGCACTGTGCCTAAGAGTTCCCTCCTGACAGCCTCCATGTTACTCAAATGTGGCCAGTCTCAAAGTCAAACTCAGCATGTAAATGCAATGCCTTCCCCCCAGCATGGGACATGACACCCATGGATGAGCCTCCCTGGCGCTGAGGGATCACTACCAAGTACCAGCTGATGACATAACTAGAAAATGACCTTGAATTAAAGGTTCAACGTGGACCAGCAGAATATCCCTGTCTACATATAATAACAGGAGTTAAAAATGCTGTTTGACCTAAAGTAAGGGGGAAATGGAAAGGACAAATGAGTTTATATGGCTATGAGTCTCTAAAAAAGAGTCTGGAGGTTGTCAGAAGGATTGCCCTTATGCACACCTGAGCAGAGTCTCAGAGACAGATAAAGTAGATACAACCCCAAGTATTGGTTCTTTTGAGGGCTAAAGAGACCCACAGATTTTATGGTCATGGCAGATGGAGTTCACTGCCATGTCAGTTGGCCCTTCTTTGGAGCCGGTGTTTCTGCGTGATGGAGCTGGACTCAGATGGGATCTCTTTTCACAAGACTTTCATGCTACTTTACTGGTATTGTAGTTGGTGCTGGGGTTTAAGATATATCTAGGGGATTTGAATCTCTGGACTGATAATATGATAGCCAGGCCCTGAACCTCAACAGACTTCAACTCCTACACTCTGATTTATTGGACTTACCCCACTCAGCTAACATGGAGTTGAAGAATGTCAACCACCACACCATGGAGCCTAGAGTGCCTACAACTGAAAGCAGGAGGATTGCATCCAATATCCATCTGGAATCTAAGCCCCCTCTTGACATAGATGTGGAATGGACACAATCAATCTGAAGTCCACAGGATGGAGGAATACAGTAAGGCTTAGAGTGGAGTTACTGATATTCTATTCATGAACTATTGTGGTTAATAATCAAGAAAATGTGGCACTGGTGTGGGAAAAGTGGCCATGATGGCTGCTGGGTGCCGGGAATGGGAGGAGGAGATGAGATGTGGAGGCATTTTCAGGACTTGGAGTTGTCCTGGGTGGTGCTGCAGGGACAATTACTGGACATTGCCGATCCTCCCATGGCCCACTGAATGGAACGTGGAAGAGTATGGGCTATGATGTGGACCATTGACCATGAGGTGCAGTGATGCCCAGAGGTGTACTCACCAAATGCAATGGATGTGTCACGATGATGGGGGAGAGTGTTACTGTGGGGGGAGTGGTGGGGTGGTGGGGTGGGGGTAAATGGGGACCTCATATTTTTTTAATGTAATATCTTTTTTAAAAATGAATAAATTGAGTAGAATTTGGAAAAATAAAATAAAATAAAAATAAAGGGATGCTGATGCAAAGTACCAGAAATCTGCTGGGTTTTACAAAGGGTTTTCATTTGGGGTAAATGTTTACAGTCACAAGGCCCTAAAGAGTCCAACTGAAGGTTACTTCCTTACCAAACTCCGTTGCCACATGTTGAAGCAAGATTGCAGGCTTGCCATAGGGCTTGTCTCTCTTCCTAGGGCTCATTTCTTTCCAGGCTCAGCTGCTCTGTTCTCTGCCTAAGATCAGCTGTGAACTCTCAGGTGAATGGTTCATCTGTCTTTCCAGGGTCTCTGCAGTGTCTATGGAGGTGTCTCTCTTCCTCTGTGTATCTTCTGAAGATTTATGTCCCTGAGACAGACCTTTAATGGGGATAGTGGTAAATATAGGTTCAGATAAAAGGGGTAGAGGAATCATGAATAGGACATTGGAAATTTTCTGTATGATACTGCAATGACAGACACATGACATAATACTATTGTCAAAGCCTATAAAACTATACAGCATGAAGTATAAACCATAATGTAATCTACAGACCTTGGTTAGTAGCAAAGCTTCCATATTGGTTTATCAATTTTATGAAATGTCCCAGACTAATGTAAGATGCTAATAATAGGGAAAAGTATGTGTGTGGGTGAGGGGGTTATATAACATTGGTTATATTACCAAGGCTTTGACTGGAATATCATATTGAGAATGATGCTCAATTACTCACATATGACCAGAGACTTTTAACAAACTAAGGTTGACTTTTTAGAGCCAATGATTGCAAAACTCTTTTGGAAAATCTGGTCTGGTACCTTGCTCTTGGGATCCCAACCTTTATATGTCAGTAGAAAGTTACTTTCTGGTAGGTATTTGCTTATTTTCTCTGACTTTAAGCAACAGGAATTCACCCAAATGTATTGACAAACTGTAGGTGAACTCTGGTATTGAATTTTTGTCTTGGCTTCCTAGCCTCAAGATGCTTTCCAAAGTCCAACAGAAGGTTCCTTATGGAAACTTCCAGGATAAAAAGGCCTATGTTTTATTTTATTTTATTTTTTTTTAAGATTTATTTATTTATTTAATTCCCCCCCTCCCCCGGTTGTCTGTTCTCTGTGTCTAATTTGCTGCATCTTGTTTCTTTGTCCGCTTCTGTTGTCGTCAGTGGCACAGGAAGTGTGGGTGGCGCCATTCCTGGGCAGGCTGCACTCTCTTTCATGCTGGGCGGCTCTCCTTACGGGGCGCACTCCTTGCGCGTGGGGCTCCCCTACGCAGGGGACACCCCTGGGTGGTACAGCACTCCTTGCACGCATCAGCATTGTGCATGGGCCAGCTCTACACGGGTCGAGGAGGTCCGGGGTTTGAATCGCGGACCTCCCATGTGGTAGACAGACGCCCTAACCACTGGGCCAAGTCTGCCGCCAAAAGGCCTATGTTTTAAATCACCATTCTTGTTGAACATATGTAAATACTTAGGCCAAAGCTAATGAAACTGGCCTTATTTTATGATCAAGAATAATCTTTTTTGGTTATCTTTTATCAAAGGGAGGGAGACTAGAAAAAGTTTGGATTTCAATAGAAAACTACAGCATACTCCTATAGGTTATCAGATTCTGCTCCTATTTATTGTATGAACTATTTATTTTATATTTTTAAAGATTTATTTTATTTATTTCTCTCCCCTTCCCCACCCCAGTTGTCTGTTCTCTGTGTCCATTTGCTGTGTGTTCTTCTTTGTCCACTTCTGTTGTTTTCAGCCGCATGGGAATCTGTGTTTCTTTTTTTGTTGCATCATCATCTTGTTGTGTCAGCTCTTCACGTGTGCAGCACCATCCCTGGGCAGGCTGCACTTTCTTTTGTGCTGGGTGGCTCTCCTTATGGGGAGGACTCCTTGTGCATGGGGCTTGCGTGGCACAGCACTTCTTGTGTGCATCAGCACTGTGCATGGGCCAGCTCCACACGGGTCACGGGGTTTGAACCGTGGTCCTCCCATGTGGTAGACGGGCGCTCTGTCCACTGGGCCAAGTCCGCTTCCCTGTATGAACTATTTTATATCCCCTTTGTAAACTGCAGATAACTGCATGCATTGTTACCTGCCTGTAAATTGGCCTGGGTCCTGTGATCTTACATATCTTGTTCTGCCTTAAATGCCTGTCAGAAACCTAACAGGATCTTTTGTATATCAGGTCTCCAATAGACAAAAGAGGGCTAACAGCCCCAATCCTTTGACCTCCCTTACTACAGAGTCCCACTCCTTCATGTGCACCATCATACCTTCCCTAAGAAATTATGACCTGGAGCGAACAGTTATAAATACACCTAAAGTTATAAAACAGCTTTTAACACCATTGTCAATGTACTTTGGGCTCCTCGGCTGAGGTTAACAGCCTAGCACCAGTAGCCCTGCTACACAGACAGGCTCCAGATACCCCGGCTGTCCATGAACAATGTTGCACTTATGTTAATATTTCTGACAGCAGATGTAAATAACCTAAATATTTTGAAGAATCAAGGTGCTTTATGATACCAGTCAGGCTCAAATATTTCAATGGCCAGAACTTCCTGAACTAGCTTATTGGTTTAATGGAATATGAAGACAACTAGTTTGATTTAGATTTATGCTATTAGCTGTGATTATTGTTCCTTATCAGTTTATTTCTTGTAGCATTAACTGTTTCATAATTTTGTTCAATTTCCCTGTCATCCTCAAGACAGATGTCTTCTCTTAAGATAGCTAATAAAAATGAAAATGAGATGGAATGGTACTCTCCCTAGTGGACCAAGACTAAAAATAAAAAATATAAATAATGGACACTCTGACTTCGAGAGAGGATCATACCCATGAACTACTCAGCTGTGCAACCCACTCTAAGGGTCTTAAGTGTAATGTAACTGCCAGCCAATTAGCCTCATTTAAACCAAGAAAGGAAACAAATGTGAAACATGAAAAGGAAAAAAGGAACAAAACAACTGACTCAATTTACTCAACCACCTGACAAGAAATCATTTGTAGTGATTGGAGTGTTTTGATCAAGAATGATATCCTAAATTGTGTGATCTATTTTTCTTTTAACAATAATATCTACCATTTTCTTTTCCCAATTTTAAGAAAAAAGTATTCAATGTCCTACAATAACAATCATCCTTACTCTTAGTATCATTTTGGAACTCAAAGAAATTATTAAGCCTACTTCCACTTCCTCGAGGCAATATGTATGTCACATGTAAAGGCTCAACAGAAGACATTAGCTCCAGGGATCACTCTCAGTAATCCTTCGGAATCTGATTCACTATTTTGTGTAGGATGGTCACATCCAGTGCTTCCTCAGTGGTATCGTGAAGCAAAAATACGTCACCATGGCAGAGATAGAATTTGCCCTCTTCCCTATTTTGAATAAATCTACGTGCACTACCATCTGTGGTCTCACACATTCCTTTTTCATAAGCATTATATCCAAAGAACACTCTTTCTGAAATAGCAACTCATTTTTTCTGGGGGATTTCTTTAATATCTTTCCACATGATGTACTATTTTATAACCATACAACACTAACAATAAACAATAATATCAATAACATTTATAATTATTACATATGGTTATTAACTGAGTATTACTAATAAATTTGTATAAGCTGGGACTGAATTAAGGATTTTATATTTTTTATCTCCTTTTATTTTCTCACAACTCTTTTCTAAGATCACCAAGCATGGAATAAATGTGACACTACAGATGTGCAGCTATCAGAGTTCTCTCTTAATAACTACAAAATGCTGCCTCCTTAATCTGATATATTTTTATATCATGTAGATAAATTTTGGTGCTCAAATATCCCAAATTAGTTATGCATTGAAGATATGTGAAGCAATCATTATAATATGTTCCTGAAAGTAGAATTGCTTAATAAAATCTTGCTTTTCAAAATGTGTTGGAAAGTGTAACTACAGAAAGTCAGAGGAAAAATCAAATTAGGACTAAATTACTTATTATATCTAGTGTTTATAACCATTTTAGTAGACTTATCAAATTTAAATGTTAAATACTGCTATAAAATTTTGAATTAAACATTTGATAAGAGAAATGTGATTACTTTATTTCATATTGTTAATATCTTTCATGTATCTTATTCCTGGATTTTATGTTTTGTCCTTTTCAAATATTTCCTTTGATGCCAAAACAGCTTAACTGTAAGGAAAATCTAGCTTTCATTAATTTAAATATATTTTTTAATATGCTTATTAATATTGGTTATAGTATTTTATCAAATCAACACTGTGGGTATATCTGGACAATATCATTGTGGTCATCATGAAAATATAAACCCAGTCCTCAAAGTTAAAATTCCCGTCTTTTCTATTTTCCTGGGCATAAAATTTTCATAAATAAATTTATAAGAATGGAGCTAATTAATTTATGTATCTATGATAATTGCCTGATGGCATTTTAATATATTTGACACATTCATATCAACTTAAGTGTATGTGGCATTATATTTCTGTAAAGATGTACCTTTGCAGTTTTTAAATAAGTATTCCTCAACTATTGTCACCTAGATTTGTTGATTTTTTATTTTTACTTTTTTTCTGGACCCTTGGCGCTAATCAGCTTCTTCTCTCCTGTTCTGAAGGCTCCTCATCCTGCCCCAAGGCTGCCACCCCAGGGACTCACCAGCCCACAGGCCTGGCTGCAGGAGTGAGGCCACCCTGGTTCCGTCCCTGTAGCCCCCACTCCAGGCGCGGCCCGGGGGGGAGGCTGCACGGGCGTGCACTGGGCAGCTGCAGGCCCCCAGGGGGGCTGAGGGCCAGGGCGCGGGCACAGGGGCGCAGGCCGCTCCTGCAAGTGCCGGAACCCGGTACACCCCGACCGCATGCGAAGCCACGCAGGAGCACCCGGCCCACTTCCTGCCAGAGGGGGCACCCAAGCCGGTCTTGGGACAGGAAACGGGGCGCGCGCGGGCAAAAGGAAGAAAGCCACCTTCCTCCGCGCCCTCCCGCAAAGTAAAACCCCAGAAAATAACAGAAACGGGGAGGCAAAGGGACTAGCTCCAACAGAGGACAGCAGCGCTGGGCAGCCCCTTTGGGGGGCGGAGGGGAGGCCCCGCCCTGGGGGCTGGAGAGGCGCGGGCCGGGCCAGGGTGTGGGCGAGGGAGCCCCAAACCTAGAGCCGCGATCCGGCCTCAGCTGCGGCCGCGGCGGGATCGGGACAGAGGGCGGGTTCTGGGACAGATGGCGGGTTCTGGGACAGATGGCGGGTTCCAGCCCAGCCCTCACTTCTGGGGCTCCCCCAGGTTGCGGGGGCGCCCGGCCCCTGCGCCCTCGCCTGCGCCGCAGCTGCTGCTGTCCCCCCTATCCCCCTGCCCGACCGGCGGGAGCGGCCCCGCGCGAGGGGCTCGGAGCTCCTCGGGGGCAAGACTTGCGCTCGCCGCCGTCACGCACCGTCCCCGCCGCGCGCCGTCCCCGAGTCCTGCCTCCCGCGAGGAGGCCGCAGTGCAGGAGAAGGGGTGCGGGCGCCCTCCGCGCGCTGCCGGTGCCCGCCACGCGGCCGCCCCCTCTGGCTGCGAGCGCTGCGGGGCCTGGGAGTAAAGCTGCGGGCGGCGCTGCAGCGCGGGGCGGCTTGCGGGAGAGGAGGGGCGGTCAGCCGGCGCGGGCTCGGGGTCACCCCTCCGCCGCCGCCGGGAGCAGATGAGGATCTAGCTTTGTTGATTTTTAAAAAAGCATTTATAATTTATTCCATGTTATTAAAACCTCAACTTTAAAAAGTTTATATTTTCAAACTTGTAAGCAACGTTTTCTTAATTATAACTACCTGTCCACCACTATAGTTTCTCTGTTGTATATGGAAATAAAATTACGTTGTTTTAGAAGTAAAATTTATAGATTCTTTAAAAAATCTACCTTACTGAGTTTGAAAAGGTAAACTTCATGGAATAAAGTATCAATGCTAGTTTATTTCCAAGTTTATCTTTTATTTTCCCTACTCCAGGCCTGATTCAGCCGATTCTCCAAAGAATTCCATATCATATTTATGGGTAAAATTACTTAGAAGCTAAGATTTAGGCTTTAAGAGTTTTGTTGTAGTTGGAATGCCAATCCTTTTAGGCCTTTTCAGGATTTATTTTATATATGCATGTACAATCATAGCCAGCATCATAGCTTCAAAACATACAAAGCATAAATTAAGTCAAAACTAAAAGGAGACAAAAGAAATACACAATACTAACAAGAAACCTTAAACCTACTTTTATTCATAGCTTTTGGAACACACGAACAAAATCTAAGTGAGTATATGGAAGATGTGAAAGGTACACGTAACACATTTTATCTAATTGGCATAAATATAACACTGCACCTAATAATGTTATAATTGTCACTTTTTCAAAATCACGTGGAAGATTTATGAAAAGTATACATTAGTTGGAGGTTAAAGAAATCACCTACAGAGGTTGTTGTTATGGGGGGAGGAGTGGGGTAAGGGGGGTGGGGGGTATATGGGGACCTCATATTTTTGGAATGTAACATTAAAAAATAAAGACAAAAGAAAAAAAGAAATCACCTACAGATTTCAAAATATTGTAAAGTCCAATGTATATATAAACTACAATGGAAGGAAGCTAGGTTTGTATAACACGTTTATATCATAGAGCTCTAGCTCATGAGTACTCACTATCAATGTTGGACAGAATTCTCTATAGAATAGTAAACTAGGAAGCTAACGCCCTGAATGGAAACTAAGGGAACATTCTTTCTAAAGGACCTGGAAGCAAAATCCACAACAAAATGTGAACCTAGAGAAATACTAAATGGATAATAATAAAAAGGAGAATCAGTCCAGGTATATGATGTTGCTTAACTTTTGTAAAAGCATTCAATGTAGTTCACTACATTAACAGAAATAAAAGAGAAAAACCCATTATCATCTCAACTGATGTGGAAAAGCACTTGACGAAATCCAGCCCAATCAGTGAAAAACCATTTTTAGCAAGCTAGAAATAGACTATCCTTAATCTCACAAAGAATACCTATAATAAAACTTGTTTCCAACATTATAAGCATGTTGGGATTTTGAAAACTTTCCACCTGATATTCAATACAGGAATGACTGCTGCCATCATTGCTATTTCATTTGTACGGTTGTGACTCAGTTGTACAGAAATTAATACAAGTAATAGCACATAAAAAGGAAGACATAAAATTGTCACTATTTCCAAATAATGTAACTGTTACATTTAGAAATTTCAAAACCTATAATCTATAGCTCATTACAAATTGGCTGGAAGGTCAATAACAAATCATTTGTATCTCCATATTCTGGAAACAAACAAAAGATAAAATTTAAAGAAGGTACAATTTACAACACCAATGAAGCTATCAAATAACAGTCATAAAATGTGTTTAAAACCCTTACATTGGCAACTACAAAGTATTATTGAAAGAAGTTAAAGAAATCTTAATAAATGGTGGCATATATCATATAGAATATAATTGTTAAAATTCCATTAACTCCAAATTTTTTCATGTATTTAATTAAATATAATTCCTCTTAGGAGTGCAGGGTTTATTAACATCAGTAATTAAGAAATAAATTCTAAGTTTGTAACCAATGGGCCAAGAAGAGTGAAAGCAAACTTAAATTAGAAGAACCGAGTGGCAGGATTAAGTCACCAAGTATGAAGAACTCTTACAGGATCTATTTATTAGCATGTTAGTGGCACAAGGGTAAATGAATTAATTAGCCTAACAGGCTAAGGAGTTTGAAAGCATACCCACAATTATGCAACCATCTGATTTATAAGCAAGCAGGCAGTGTGGTACAATGTGTCAAATGATGGCCTTTTTAATAAATGGTAATTTGTGAAGTGGTTACCCACAATTGTGGGAAGCTGCCTCTGGCACAGGTGTTGTATTGGCCATCTTGTTGCTAAGCACTATTTTTAGATACTAACCCGGTTAAGTTTCCCTTTCCCCACCCTCGATGAAGCAATTAAGTTTCTATTCTTATGCCACTCCCCTGGGCTCCAATTGGGCACTCCCTAAAGAGCAGGAAAGTCTTTCCTCCTACGTTGCCAAATAACCATCGGCACATGCGTGTGGCATGAGAATCAAAATCTAGTTAACCAATCATTTACTGACACATGTGTTGTCATCAGTATGTACCACCTCCTTCATCCCTGGCTATAAATACCCCTGATTGACCCTCAATAAACGAGACTTGATCAGAATCCTGTCTTGTCTCCATTTTTTGTGTCTCTTGTCCCTTTTCATTCTCACTCCCTTCCTCAGGTCTTGGTTCAACTGATCCACAGGTCAGGTTGATGTGGCAGGCTCTTTGTCTCTTCAGAGATAGCCTAAACTATCTGTGACTTGTGGGTGTGGGATGATGAAAGGTTGCAGTCCTGCCCTTGGTGAGCAGGAAATAGTTTAACAACGCAAGGTCTATAAACTTTAAGTATTCAGGGGAAATGCAAACCAAATATGCTAAAAGCTTATCGAATGCCTGAGGTCCATGCTAAAAGCTTACTAAGATGTGGAAATATATGCTAATTCAAGCCTATTGAGAACTGAAACAAAAGGACCATTTGGCCTTTCCTCTCTGTATAAAAGGAACTAAAAAATCTTGTTCAGGGCTCGGGATTCAAACAGAAAGTTCCTGAGTCTGGCTGGCCGTCAATAAACCATTTTTCCTTCTCAAAATCATTCCTGAGTCCTGGCCTCTCTATACTCAAGTAATTGAACGTCTCTCAAATTCTACAACATTTTTGGCGACCATGAAGGGACAACAAACGAAGGCCAGAGATGGTAGCATTTTGCTGCCCCTTCTAAATCCCCGAGGAAGCTGAGAGGACTCGGGTGAACCCCAAATCTGGGCACCCCTGGATTAAATTTAATCCAGAAAAGATGTGGGCTCCACCAGAATCTTCCCAACAAAAATCGAGGGCAATGGAAGGTCTGAAGAGAAAGATTCTGGGAACGAAAAAGAACTCCAAACATGGAAGAAGGTAAGACTTCCTGGGTGAGCACAGTCTGGAAGGCCCTAGCTTTAACTGCTAGGAAGGGGAGGCTGATCACCTCCCGAGAGAACCCTAGTAGCCCCAGAAGGTTGGGGGGAAGCCATTCTCTCTAGGCTTGGGAAAAGGAGAAAAACCGGGGAAAAGCCCTGGTGTTTTGGGTTTGTCTAACTGCATGTTAGAATCTGGTACTAGTCTTATATCCACTAAAGGAGTGGTGTCTTGATTTTAATAGGAAGGGCTATTTATAGGTTCAAGTCCTAATGTCCTGGAAATTGGTCTAGATTAAAAAACAAAACAAAACTTGGTTACAGGAAAATGGATCGGCTTTTCTGGTGGAGCTTGGTCTGGGTGTAAAGTTTAAACAGTGGAAAAAGTCTAGCTGAAATCTTTTGTTATGGTGCTAAATTGTGAATGAATTTGCTTTATACCAAATGTTAAGTGTTCTGAGGTTTGTGATGGCTGTGGGGGCAGCCATGGTGAAAATATATATAAACTTGTGGGTCAGATTAGTGACCTTTGTGCTTCTGTCTGTGTCAGCTCAGTGCTAGTGTTGGAGTTTTGTCCTTATGTAAAGTAGAATTACAGCTGAGCTGGAGCTCTCCCTTGCCATTGGCAAGGGGGTGAAATAATTATGGGGCAAAACTGAGGAGTCTGGATGTTTGCCGAGTCTAGATGTTTGTGCATGCTCTGCTGTCTTGTCTCTGGTCTGGCCTTTGCCGGGGCTTGGAGGCCATCTGTGTCTGCGCCATGCACCCAAGTTTGTTGGGGCTGCCCCAGTCAGGGTGGCTGGGTCCCCTGGAGAGTTGCTGAATTTGAGTAGGTTCTGTCTGCCCATTTTGGCCTGAAAGCTGGAAAGGGGGGAGTGGCTTGCCCCTTTCCAGTGAGTCCACACCTTCTATTCATAAGCTGCATTCCTGTTTGATTGTTGTGCACCCAACTGACTGCTGTGAAGGGGGTAAAAAGCAGAATCAGAATAAATGCAGTAAAGTTCCCTCCCTAGGGTGTCAAAGTCAAAATACTTTGCATTCTGCCCAGGTTCTTAGAAGGTATTGTAGTAACTTTAAGTAAGAGAATGTGTTCTGTGAAGGTAAAATTTGTCTTAAGGGTATAAATAATTATAAAAGTTTTACAAAGCATTGTTTAAATTAAGGTATTTAAATGGCTAATTGCAGAAAGTCATTATTTAACAACAACTGAACTGATAATAATAATAAAAGGCAATTTTATAACAAACTTATTTGGCAGCCAGTCTCCCCTGCCAACTTGCTTCCAAAAAAAATTGTTTCTGGTATTACATGCTACTAAGTATTTAAAGTGAAGAAAAGTTCATTATTTTAACAAGCTTGTTTAGTATTAATAGCAATTATATGTTGTAAGAAGTTTGCCTGGTAACTTAGTATGTGGGATATATGGAGTGTGTTTTTATTGTTAAGGAAACAGAAGATGATTTTGTCCTAAGATAAAATGATTGATTATTGGAAAGAGTAGAGTGTGGGACAAAACCTAAATGAATACTGAAAGTGTAGAAGGTTTGTGGAAGGAAAATTTTTATGATTAAAATTGAGTAAGATCAATATACAAAGAAAATCTTTTATCAATAGCTTCTTGTGCTTTAACCTCATCATTTCCTCATTGTTTGAAGAAGAGTCTTACCTCTTTTAAAAGAACACTTATGTTCTAGAAATCAAATCCTGAAAGTAGCTTTTTATTTCAAACTAACTGCAAGAAATTTATTCTTTTACTTTAAAGGAAAAATTAAAGTAATTGTTAAGTTCATTTATTATGTTATAAGTCAAATGAAAAGTATTTAAAGGTGTTATAAAATTAATAGTTTTTAAAAAATTAATAAAAAGTATAACTAAGAGTTAAAATCATTTATAAATGCATTTATATTATAAAACAGTGGAAAGACAATAACTGAAATTATAGCTGGGTGAATTTAGCCTGAAACTATTATTTAAGTGTAAATTCTAAACTAACCTTTCCTTTGTTTATGGTTACTTCACACCTAACCTCACCCTTTGCCTTTTCCTATGGTCATTTCATAATTGAGAAGAGCTGGGACATTACTGTCTCCTCTCCTGGTATTAGTAACCCTTTCTCTCATGAATTCAAGTGTAAACTAAATAAATTGCAGCCTGATGGAATAAGGTTAAATGACCACTGGAGTTTTATTATCTCCAAAAATCAAAAAGGGGGGTGGAGGGGGAGAAGTCTCCTGTCTTGACAGTCAGTGTTCCTAAGAGTGGCAATTCATGAGAGAAACCTGTCTGTCTCCCTTAGGCTTCAAATAGCTTCAGTAAATATATATAAAATTAATCTTGTTGCTTATCCAAAATTCTGCTAAATTCAAAGTAAAATATAAAGTTCTGAAACAAAAAAATAGTGCTAAAGCATTGAGAACATTTTGGTTACAATCCATTAAGAAAGAAAATTCTTGTGCAAAACTGCATAGTCATAGTATAAAACTGCACAGTCATAGTGCAAATTAAGAAGAGTTTCAAAAGTCTTTGAAATGTTTTGCAGTCACACTTGTTTTGTAAGAATTAGAAGTTTAAAGTAACTAAAGTTATGTTGTTGTGTCAAACTATTCATGTCTGCCTATTTGCTCAAATTGTTGAGGTTAAATATGCAGTTATAAGTAATATATATTTCGGAACCCCAAATTAAGCTAAACAGTATATAAAATAATGCAAATTATAAATAATATCAATGAGTATTGTTTCTGTGTCTAACTTTGTGTCTGCCCATTTGCTCAGTGTATGTCTTCATACATCAGGATAATAATATCAACTTAACAAATGAAAATTCTTAAAAGAGCTCTATTCAAATTGTTAATTAAATATGCAGTTATATATGTAAATAAATATTCTTAAAGCCCAAATTAAACTAAGCAGGATGAAAAAGTCATAGAAATCTGATTATAGAAACAATTGGGAAAGGGCCTCCTCTTTGCAAGAGCTTTAAAGGCAAGACTAGGTGTAGCAGATTAAACCTATCTACTAGGCTAGGGAACTAAGAATCAGTTTGCCTGGTAATTTCCCAGTTTAAATATTTTGTCAGCCATAAAATGTAAAAAAACAAAGATTAGGTTAATTTTCACATAAGAAAAATGTTGATGTAACCTGGCGGCCTGCTGCCTCAGTCTCCCACTCCCAGGTTGGACAGCAGTGGAGGAGACCAGTTTAGGCCAGTCCTATGGGCAGTGGAAGGATGCCCAGGAAGGAGCTAAGTCGGTGCCATTTCAGCACTAAATTCTATTCCTTATTTGACAAAGGGGAGCAGGTAAAAACTAAAATGGTTGGAATGTGATAGAGGAAGCAGTTAAATCACAAACTTTGCATGGGAAAGTTAAATCTCAGATAAGCTGTAACTTCTGAAGTATCCAATCTATGGAAAAACAGAGGAAAAGCTTGCATGCTAGGCTTAGGGGTATAAATTGTGTCATTTTTCTTTGTTTGGGGCACCAGCCATATCTGGCTCTGCGCCCCTTCTTGCAAGACTGAGAATAAATTCTTCTCTTCTCCACAATCTGGTGAGCCTTATTTTCTTCCAGAAGATTTCTTTCCAACAAAATAAAGGTACTTAGTGGCTCTATTAACAAATTTCAGTAAGTAAAGTCCATAAAAACTATGGAGAGATCTTTCCTGTGTTATGATTTTAAAAATTAAGTAATTGTGTAATGTGTTTTAAAACGTGGCAGTCAGTATGCTTTTAAATTATTAATTTTCATAACTTAAAGAAGTTTTTAGCTTCCTGTAAGGGAAAAAGAGAACATTCCTTGCATAAACTATTATGGTTTCAATTTTATTTAACTTGAGTGTAATCTCCCATAGTTAATTTATAAACTAAATTAACATTATATATACAAAATCTTTAGAGTAATGAAAATTGTAAGTTCACACTGGTGAAATTAGGCTAAAGGAAAAAGACTGTAGATATGCTCTCTTAAATAAATAAATTTCTTTGGTAATTGTAATTTAATAAATTTATTTAAACATGAGGTGGCTAGTCAATGTGGTTATAGTCAATTATAAGGAGGTTGTAAAACATCTGCCAAACTGAAAATGTTTAAATAGTTCTAGTTCTAGAAGTCATTGTTAACTAAAACTTAGATTGGTATTGGTAGCAGAAATAAGTTAATGATAATAAAACCTGTCTGAAGGCCACCGCAGAGTACATATTTAAGTAAATGTTAATAAAAAGTTATCTTGATTCTACTAGAAATCTTCTATTTTCATTTTAACAATGAAAAATAGTATTTTTCTTCTATTACTAAAGTACCTACTGTTATCTTCAAGTAAAATTGTGTAAGTAAACAGTCATTTGATATTTGTGTTGCATTAAGTTGTTTAAAATATATATAAAAACAAGGAATAAACTTTAACATTGTCAAACTCTTGTGCATTCAAACCAGGTCTTGAATACATTACAGGTGGCTTCTCCATGTGAGTTATTGGCTAGGCTGGTCACTGACCCCTCAATTAAAAATATTTGCTATATCAGCCTCTGGTTCTGCTCCTGAAGTCGATGGAAACTACATTGCAGTTTCAAGCTCCTGCAGCAGCCAATAATGACTCGGTATAGCCAAGTGTACAATGGATATCACCTCCAGACTGGCACTGTTCCATAGTGCCAGAGAGCACTATGCACCAGGCTAGTAGAATACTAGAAATTCTCTCTAAGATCAAGGATGCTGTGACTTGCTCACTGCGTTGAAGAACATGCTAAGTGGAGCCATGATACCAGGATACAGTAAGTGAAACTTAAACACAATTGGCATTATGGTCTGCTCTCATGGAGAGATAACATGTAAAGTATTACAAACCTGAAACTCAAAACTAATAATTGCAACTCTGAATCCTTATGCATTAAGTAATACATTAGTTAATATTAAGTGCTGTACTTTTATCCTGTACTAAATATATGCCTAATAATTATAACGTTACCTTTTCTATTTTGGATCAAGTGCAGAAGTATATTAGACATGTTAAATTCCTGGTAAAATCATTTTCTAAACAGTTAAAAACATGTCTATAGAATAAGGTGGCAGTCTCAGCCAGTCTCAGTCAACTTCTATATTCTACTGTACTCTGCTGTGTAGCAAAGGTGAGGCTTGCTTGCTGATGGTGAGTCACCTATTGAATAAGTCAAAATTGCTAGAAATTGTACAATTAAAACCAAGGTGTAAAAAAAACCTTTATTCTGTAGTTCTGATCACTCCCACAGGTGAAAACGAAGAGAATTTCCAACTTAGTGTTCTAATCCTGAGTGAAGCCAGTTGCCCAAGGAGTGCCAGTTCACCAGGAGCATCTGACAGAGCGAATGAGTGCCAATCATTGAACAGCTTGGAATGTGTCTTCAGACAAAGCTAAGTGTCTGTTGCAATTTCTCTCTAAAGATGAATAACTTAAAAAAGAATATATATGCTGTTCCCACCAGCTTTTAAGGAGTGCCATCTTTATAGGCACCTAACCTTGTCTACCTCTGTAATCCAATGTGTCCTCTTTTAAAAACAGGTATTCCAAATTTTTAATTATTTTTGTGTTTGTCTGTTTGTTCACTGCTTGTGTATATTTTAATACCTCCAGATGGTAATATTAATTCCTAAAAGAACTCTATTCAAATGGCCAAAAATTAAACAAGCACTTACATTAATAAATAAGTATGAATGCTAATAAAATCTTTAAAGTGATAAAAATTGTAAGTCTTGACTGATGAAATTGCTACAAATCTCTTCATAAAAGATGGTTCTTGCCTAACTCAAATGAAGTGTATTTTTCTTCACAGAATGAAATGTAAGATATTTTAAAAAGTGAAGTTTGTAGGAGTGCTGACTCAAATTTGTTGTTTGTTCAAGAAAGTATGTTTTGCCCTAAGATAAATGGGTGATTTCCATAAAATCTGAATGAAAGTATGCAAGACAAAATTTGAATGCATATGGCAAGTTGTAAAAGGTATTGTGGTAGCAATGAGTAAGGGAATGTGTTCTGTGAGGGTAGAATTTGTCTTGAAATGAAATAACTATACTATGTGCAGTTATGAATAGTTATAAAAAGTTTGTAAAAGCATTGCTTTAACTGAAATATTCAAATGACTAATTACAAAAATCATTGTTAAACAGAAACTGAATTGATTAAAAGCTACCACAATCTGCATATTACAGTAGTAATAGCAAAAAATAATTTTAATTCCATTGGAAATCTTGAGTTTTCATAAAATGAGAAAAGTAGTTTTTCCTGCACTGCTAAAATAAAATACCTGCTAATCAATGTAATCATGATAATTGTTTGTTATAAAAAATTTGCTTTAAGACAGTTTCCAAAATCATTTTAGTAACTTATCTATGTAGGATGTATAGAATGTGTTTTGTTAAGGAAAAAGATAATAATTTTGTCCTAAAATAAAACAACTGGTTTATTTAAGAGGCTGAGATAGGCAAACAATTAGGACAAGCTACAAAGTCCTGTCTATCACATTCTTAAATGGTGTTAAGTAAAACAAAAACTGTACCCTCTGTTTTAACTGATGAAATATAATGTTTTCTCATATTATTGGGATACTGAAATCCCTTCATCCCTCATTTTGCTCAGATATTAAAACCATTATATGTGTTAATCAGAAAGAGTTGTTTATGGAAATGAAAGCCTCCCTCCAGCAGGCTGCTTTAGGGGATTTGAATCTCTGGACTGACAATGTGATAGCAGGTCCTGAGCCTTAACAGACTCCAGCACCTACAATCTGATTTATTGGACTTACCACACTCAGCTAAGATGGAGTTGAAGAAGGACAACCACCACACCATGGAGCCTAGAATGATTACAACTGAAAGTGGGAGGATTGCATCCAGCATCCAGGTGGAATCTGAGCCTCCTCTTGACATAGAGGTGCAATGGACACAACCAATCCAATATCCACATAGAAGAGGTGGCATTGGATTGGGAAAAGTGGACGTGGTGGCTGATGGGTATGGGGAGAGGCAGGAAGAGATGAGAGGTGGGGGCATCTTTGGGACATGGAGCTGCCCTGGATGGTGCTTCAGGGGCAATCACCAGACATTGTAAATCCTCACAGGGCCCACTGGATGGAATGGAGGAGAGTGTGGGCTATGATGTGGACCGTTGACCATGAGGTGCAGAGGTGCCCAGAGATGTACTTACCAAACGCAATGGATGTGTCATGATGATGGGAACGAGTGTTGCTTGGGGGGGGGGGAGAGATGGGGTGGGGGGGTGGGGTTGAATGGGACCTCATATATATATTTTTAATGTAATATTATTACAAAGTCAATAAAAAAAATAAAACAGGTTCAAGCAGTAAAGGAGTGGATCTTAACTTACCCTGTAAATTGGATGTAGCCAGTACCAATATTGGCTTTGGGTGGAGTTTGTGGCAGAGGCAACTTTCTAAACAAATACTACTTGTGTTTTAGTAACAATTGTGAGAAGAAACCAAAGTGCAAACCAAGAACAATGAACTGTTGTGAGCTGTCCTCTGTGGAGAAGAAAATCTGTGGAAAAGCATCTGGAACGCCTGCCAGCAGTGACAGGTAACTGTCTATCATGTCCCTTCCCCCTCTTCTAACATCTCTCTTGGGACTGTTAAGGCAGATGCCCTTGTGAAAATCCAGAGCCATACCATTGAAACCCAAAAAGCAGCAGAGTGGCTCCATTGAAAAAGCAAATATCATGGATACCAGACCTTGTGGTGCCTAGGCCGGCAGTTCCAATTGCCTGTCATTCACTAGGAGCTCATGAACATCACCTACAAGTGTCCATCATGCTCACTCCAAAGACTGTGACAATTACACCTCTGGATAAGACATACTGGCTGAGCTCAGACTCCAGTAGCTCAATGGCAAGTGGATTACATTGGTCCCCTCCCTCTCTCAGAAGAGGCAAGGTATGCTTTCAGTGCTGCAGACACTGCAAGGGGACTCTTGTAACTGAATTCTTACAACAATGGACCAAGTCTAAAATACAAGTTAAAGTGCCAGCTGCTCCAAGCTCAAAAGGGGACATAATAATAAATTATTGTTGCCTATGCTTCAAACTATATAAACTGGAAAAATGTGGTCATTCAGATCACTGTACTGGTCTGTGCAGCTCTGCTTGTTGGGAATCTTAAACCCATGAAAAAATCACTCAAAAACAGTTATGAAACCTATTCTAGCTAAACTTTATGTGTGTAAACCCATCAAATCATTTAATTTCACTGTCAACCATTAATGCCATTAAAGTTTAATGCTGAATGTATAATCTTATTATTCCATCTCCTCAGACTCCTGAAGGCAATAACCTCACAGCCCATCCTTAATTTCCTGATTAATCCCTATCCTTACCACAATTATAGCTCTCATTCTCCTCCTATCAGCAGGTCCTCACATCGTCCACGTAATAACTCAATTTATCCACACAGCCATCCAAGATGTCACCCATGATCATGTACATGATCTTCTGCTGCAAAAATATAGTGCCAGCTGCCAAACCAGAAGCCAAAATATCTCAACATCAAAAGAGGACCAAACAATTGAATCCTACAATGCCTTCCTGCTCTCCTTCTGCACTCAACCATATCAAAAAGAGATGAAAATTTTAAGTCTCCCCTGCACCAATAACAGATAACCCCAAACCCTCCACCCCTGTCCCTAATCCAGCAGGATGTACTAGGCACTTGTGCAATCATAAATGAAACTTGTTTTTACATTTACAGAACTGGTCAGGTAGAAGAAAATCTTAAAGTCTTGAAAGAAAACAGAAATTGTTCAGAGAGCCCAAAATAATAACTATTGAAATCAATCATGGCTATCTTCATTCCTTTCTTATTTTTCTTCATCCTTAAAATCAATTCTTTCACCCATTATAACACCATTACTAATAGTATTGCTGCTGCTTTTTGGTCCTTGTCTCTTACAGCTTCTTATCCAATTCATACACCGAATCATACAGTCAACAACCCAGGAATACATAAATGGCATCCTTCTGCTGTGTGAACAACAATATCAACCCCTGCAAGATCTGAAACCACAGCCCACTGTACAGGATGGAAGGGAACTTCTTTTCTCCACCCCTTGATAGCAAGAAGTAGCCAGATCAAGTCAACACCTAAAATTCCCTCACCCTCCTATCCTGCCCAGTACCATATTCCCCAATACCCAGGCCCCCCAATATATATACAAATAAAGAGTTAGGAATGTTAGAGGTTTGCAATAATTAACAAGCTATAGCTCAGTTCCCCGATATGCATTGAGGGCATTTCCCCAAAGATTGAACGAAGAAACCACATAGAGATGGAAATAAAGGGAGATAAAGTCCTTTACTAACTGCATGTCAATGGGAGGTAAAAATATTTCCTTCCTGCATATCAAAGGAACACCCACTCCTTCAGCGTTCCAAGAAACCTAACTCCCTAACCCACTACCCTCTAGCCATACAAGGCAAAATTTTCACCTCTAGGGCTTCCTATTGGCCCCCGTACCTCACTCAGACCCTTGACCTCCTCCCACCGACTATCATTTCCCCACCTTGGAAAGTTCTGTATAAATTCAAACCTCCCTTCTGGGCTGAAGTCTGTTCTTCAGACCCCCTCCATTGGGAGGGCTTCTCAATAAATTCTCTGTCTGTGATCATATCAGTCTCTGTGTCCCAGTGAGTATCATTTTTTTTCCCAACAATTATATCTTCCTCTCTATTTAAAAAAAAATTTATATAAGTTTTTGTATAATTTTACAAAATGTTCTAGGCATTACTGTTGCATGTATTTCTATTGATATGCTAAAAATATCACAAATTTAGTGATTTAAGCCAAAACAAATTATCACACTGTTGTCAGGTTTCAGGGTCAAAAGTCAAGGTACAATGACCCTGAATTTTCTGCTCATAATCACAGAAGGACAAAATCAGGGGGTCTTCAGGATTATGTTTCTTGCTGGAAATTCTCTGCAAAAATCTGCTTCCAATGTCATTCAAGTTTTTGTCAGAATTCACCTCCTTTCAGAGATGGTTTTGTCTGTTTTTTTGAAGGTTCTCAATTAGGGCCTCACTTGGCTCTTTGAAGCCACCTGCATTTCTTCTCAAGTGGCCACATATATCTTCAAAGCCAGCATCATTGTGCTGAGTCTTTCTCATATAGCATATATTTCTGACTTCCCCTTTGGCCACCAGCTACAGAAAGCTCTCTACTTTTGAGGGCCCATGCAGTAGATTGCAGCCAGTGGATAATTCCAGATGATATTCCTATTTTAAGGTCAACCGTACATTATGTAGCATAAACATAGGAGTGATCATTCACATTACCATGTTCTGTACATTAGAACATAAAATTTATGGTGTATCCCACAGTGTGGTGCATTGATAGAGGGCTATTTGCGAATTCTGCACATGTGCATGATTGTTTTATAACTTGTCATAAAACTATATTTAAAAAATAATAGGGTGGGTTGGGGAAAATACAACAAATGTAAGATAAGGACTATAATTAGTGGTAAGATTTTGACAATATTCTTTCATAATTTGTAACAAGCATCTCACAACAATGCAAGGTGCCAGCAGAGGGTTAATGTTTGAGACCCTGTATGATGTTAGGCATATTTGCTTTGTAAGTTCACAATTTTTTCTCTACACTTATTGTTTATGTATGTTCATATACAAATGATAAAAAGATAATAGGGTGGGTTGGGGAAAATACTTTGGTTAATAGTAATATTTTGACAATGCTCTTTAATCATTAGTTAAAAATGTTTAACAACAGTGAGTTCTGTATGATGTTATATATGTTTTGTAATTTCACAAGTATTACTGTACACTTATTGTTTATGTATATGTATGAGTGATATACTTCAATGAATTTTTAAAAAAATTTTTAAAAATTATGGTGGATTATTTTAAGATATTTTTCTTACCACAACTATATACTTTAATTTTCATTCATTTTAGAATCAATATTTTACCATTTAAAGTGGAATGTAGAAATTTTTCCAACATATTGATAGCTGCATTCTCATTTTTGGTTTTACTTGTCTTAGGTTTTAAGGTTTATATCCATTATCAACCTGATGAGACAATAGTATATTTTTTTGTGCTTCAACATCCAAAATATATTTAAGGACTCAAGGAAGAATAATATCTATTATACTCAGACAGATGTGGCATTTCTATTGCCTTTCTTTTTTTCAAAGATTTTCCAGTATTCTTTCTGGTATCATTTTCCTTCTGTTTTGATAACTTATTTAGGCATTATGTTACCAGTGTGCTAGCAATGAATTCCTCTGTTTTACTTGATCTGACAGTATCTTGATTTCACTTCATTCCTGTGTTGTAGAATTTGAGAGAGGTTCAATTATTTGCGTATAGAGAGGCCAGGACTCAGGAATGATTTTGAGAAGGAAAAATGGTTTATTGATGGCTGGCCGGACTCGGGAGCTTTCCGTTTGAATCCTGAGCCCTGAACAAGATTTTCAAATGTCTTTTATACAGAGAGGAAAAGGCCAAATGGTCCCTTTGTTTCAGTTCTCAATAGGCTTTAATTAGCATATATATCTTCCACATCTTAGGTAAGCTTTTAGCATGGACTCCAGACATTCTAGATAAGCTTTTAGCATATTTGGTTTGCATGTCCCCTAAATACTTAAAGTTTATAGCCCTTGCATTGTTAAACTGTTTCCTGGGACTGGAGTTGTTGCCATTGTCACTAAGGGCAGGACTGCAGCCTCTTACCGTTCCACACCCACAAGCTAAACAGCTTAGGTTATCTCTGAAGAGACAAAGAGCCTCCCACCCATAGCCCACATCACCTGTATTAGGATACTCCAGAAACAACAGGGAGGTTGGAAAGTCTAACCTCACAGAGCAAAGTCCTATCTGGATTCTCTAAAAAAGGTGATGTTGAAACCCTTAGTCTGAATACCCCAGGGGAAAATGCCTGGCTGGTAATTCCAGCAAAACCTGCATTGCTGTTGAGGCAGGGATAGAACCCACAATTCTCACTTGTAAAACCTCAAACAGATGGATGAGGAGATAACCCCAAATTGCTAAAGGCAATATTTTTTTGTTAATTATGCATGCAATTAACTAATTGTAATGCAAATCCCATCAACAATAAAACTTCAAAGTAACTAAGTAAGCCAGTGTTGGATTAAACAATTGGACACAATATCTTTGGCAACTTAACCCATGAAATTAACCCTCACATTCCTGAAGGATATTTTTGCTTACAAAAATTCTGGATTAACCATTATTTTCTTTCAGCTATTTAAATATTTGTTTCCAGTTCCTTTTGGCCTCCATGGATACTGATGAGAATCACATTCATTTGAAACATTGGTCCTACTTATATGTCATTTATCTTTGGTTGCTTTCAAAAGTTTTCCTTTTTCTTTAGAATATGGAGGATTTATTATGATGTGTTCGGTGTGTATATCTTCAGTTTCATCCTTGGTTAAAACTCCTTTAGCTCCTGGAAAGGATAATTGTTTTTCTTTCTCCTAAACTGGGGACATTAAAGCCATAGATCTTTCAATTTCCCCCTCACTGTACTCTTTCTCCTATCCTTTTGGGCTTCCTGTGATATGAATGTAAGACCTTTTATTATTGCCCCACAGGTCTTTAAGATTCTGTTCACTTAAATATTTTTTGGGTACTTTGCACCTCAGTTGTTAAGATTCAGTAATTTCCATTTATTTGTCTCCAATATTCTGACATTTCCCCTGTAATCTCCATATTATTTTGCAGCCTAATTGTATTTTTTTTAAACTTAGTTAATGTCTTTTTCCAGGTCCAAAATTCCACTTTGATTCCTCCTGTTTCTCCTCAGTTTTTCTAATTTCTATTAATTTAAAAAATGTTTGCCCTTATTTAAGCATTTTTTATAATTGCTGCTTTAAATTCTTAGTCATATAGTTCCAATATTTATGTCCCCTTAGTATCAATATTTTAAAAAATGTTCTTTTCCTTTACATGTTGAAGTTTGCCTTGTTTCTTTATATTTCAAGTAGTTTTGTGTGGTATCCTACATATTTCAAATATTTTATTGTGTGACTCTGGGCCTTTTTAAATACTATGGAGAATACTCAAATTTTTGAAGCCACAAGAAAGTTGTCAGTTCCATTTGGTGCAAGGCTGATCAACCTACATTTCAAGAATCTCAATAGAAAAGTTGGGTGATTTTTTAAGATTTTACTTAGGTATTCATCAGCCAGAGAGGTGTTGATACAAAGTACCAGAAATCTGTTGGCATTTATGAAGGATATTTATTTTGGTAGGATCTTACAGTTACAAGGCCCTAAAAAGTCCAGCTCAAGGTACCATAAGAAGTACTTTCTAACCCATAGTCTGTTGCCAGGTTTTGATGCAAGATGGCAAGCAATGTCTGCAAGGGTTCAGTCTTCCTCTTTCTCTTAAGTTTCTGTGGGCCCAGCTTCTTTTGATCTCAGCTGCAGGCTGGAGGTCTTGTCTCTCTTCCTGGGTCTCATTTCTTTCCCAGGTTCAGCTGCTCTGGTCTTTTCACAAGGTCAGCTGTAAACTGTCAAGTGAATGACTCATCTCTTTCCCAGTCTCCAGCATCAAAACTAAGTTCTCTGTCTTTTTCCCTCCTGTCTTTGTGTTGTCCTGTGAATCTACTTCCATGTGAGAGTCTGTTTTATCAGCTCACCAAGGGGGGTGGGAGTCAATGCTGTTACACTCCAATAACATGGTTAAATCAGAACTCTAATCTTTATTTAATAAAGTAAAAGTGACACTCTAAATTTAATACAAAGTTGAATCACTCCCAGAAGAATAGACTAGTTTAAAAACATGATCAGTATCTCTTCTTGGAATTCATAAATAATATTAAATGGCTACAACTTAATTTTATGTATTTCATTTAACAAATCCCATGAGGATTTCATAAAATTGGAATTTTACTTGATTCATTTCAGGTATAAATACAAATAGCAATATATATGCTTATTACTTTATTTCCTTCTTCAAGTGTGTATGGATTTATCCACTCTACCAAAATTTAAGTAACATTTATTTGAGGAATTATTTCTATGAATAACAATGGAAAGTTTTAGAAGACACATAGTGGGACTTTGCCAATTTTGGAAAATCTACATGAGCCTATATTATGTCATATCAAATTGCTTCTAGCTTCTAGATTTTGAGGAAATCCTCCATATGAAAATGATATTATTTGATAAAGCTTGGAAGATGGCTAAAAGATCAATGTCAATGCAGATGAATAAAGAGCAGTGAGCCTCTTAGCAATATAAGCACACTTACTAGTAATGCGATCACTTCACTTATTCATAAAGAATGGACAGAAGGTGGTTAATAGGAAGAGAGAAGATATTGAATGCTAGAGTATAAATAGTGAAGAAATGCAGAATAGGTATATAATACCTTTTACAGAAGAACACAATTAAATGTGATCACGAGCCTGGGGACATTTTTTGGAAAGTAATTATGCACAGAGTTGGGGTATACTGTGGAAAAGATTAAATATTTTTATTGATTTGAAATTGTGTATAACATATGTAGTGATCCATAGAGAAGATTTTGATTTCTAAGGTGACAGAATGAGAAAATCAGGAGAAAATGGTGAGTAACAAAGTCAGAAGTGACAGGTTCCTATTCATAATGAATGCAAGTGGTAATCTTCATGAAAAAGAAGAGCCTAATTTTGGCAATTTTAAACTGGGTAGCTAGGAAACAATGATAGTATTAAAAATATAGGGTAATCTATAAGAAGTTCTGTGCGTGTTTGCATGTGGTAGAAAATGGTAATTTCTGTGTTGAACATGCTGACATAAAAATAACATTCTCAAATAACTAAGGTTAGAGTTACAAATATGCAAATGATCTAATTAAAGGGACAGATGGAAATGAGAATGCATATGGTCACATGAAAAGGGATGACATGGAGAAATGTAGAGTTAATGGAAATCAAAGTTAAAGAAGAGGAAAAGTGAAATGATAATGTTAACAAGGCATAGGAGGATAAGAAGGGAGGCAATTAAGATAAAGAAGGTAAGAGGAATATCTACAGATGGTTTTATATAGCTATAGACATATTAATAAAAATATGTAGATGTAAAAATATAAAAATAAAAATTATATAGATACATTTAGATAAAGATAGATATAGATAGATGACATAGATATATAGATATAGACATTGACATAGACATAGACACAGACATAGATCAAAATACAGGTTTGCTGATGGCTGCCAATATGGATATAGGTAATGTGACCACAGACACTGTATCTACTTAAGACAGGTCCATTTATACCACTTCTTCCACTGCTATTAACAGTTCTGTTTTACTCTCAGAAATGCTATAAATGGATGATATATACATTTTTTTATATAAAACTTGGTACAAGGTTTACAAACATGCTTTAGGTATAGCAGAAATTTACATATAAGGGCATTGGAGATCTGTGTGTGCATATGCACATTTTTTGAATTCAGACAATTTCTATACATTTATTTAGCTACCCAAACTAATATTTAAAAATAAACTTTGCCTTCCCTAATTAACATTTGGTTGTAACAAGTTCCTTAGGTATGAAAATTTTTGCACCATATTAATTTCATCTAATTATTTCTTTTACTTTAGAAAATCCAGAATTTAGTTAAGTATTTTCTTGCTTTTTCAGTTTCAGAGATTTCATTACCAATATGAGGTTTCAACACAATGAAATAAAATGATCCAGCCAACAATGTTACAGAGTTCATATTGGAATTTGTACTGTAATTTATATCATTTCCACTTTCCCCTTTGGAAAAGCAACTGTTAGGACTCTTGAGGGAATATGCTTCTCTTCATGTATTTCTCATGCTGGGTGGGTCTCCTTGTGGGATGCATTCCTTACACATGGGCACCCCTATATGGAGATGCCCCTGTGTGGCACGGCACACTCCCTGCGTGCAGCAGCACTGTACATGGGCCAGCTCACCACATGGGTCAGGAGGCTCTTGGGGATCAAACCTAGATCCTGCATATGGTAGACAGATGCTCTACTAGCTGAGCAATGTCCACTTCTCAACAATTAAATATATGTTTTAAGAACTCAGAATGTCATCCTAATTCTTCTAATTCCAATAAAACATCAACAAAATACCTCAAAGTACACTTCCATATTTCTCCATTCTATTTTTATAATTCTTATTTCCCATAGTAAAAATCCTGGTTCCCAAAGATTTCACTACATTTAATCATTTTTCATAGGCTATACTAAAAGTTCCTTCATTTTGTATTTACTGCACTGGTGCTACTATCCCTAAGAAAAAAGTTCCAAATTACTTTGCAGCCCATTTTGTATTTATTATATATGTCACTGGATTTAAATCCTTAGCATACCATGTTCATAAGGTATTGAAATCATTATCTTTTTTATGTTCTTGGTTAGATAAATTATAATTTATTCAACTATAAAGGATTAGCAGAACATTAAGCATATTAATCATCATATTTCATAATATGTAGACAGGTATATGATATAGCATAATATGTAGTATTGTATATATGTGTACATGTAATAATTGGAGTATAGTAAGATTAAGGTTGACATTTTCCCTTGACCAAGAGAAGGATGTTATGATTTTGTTGGAGAACATCCTGATCTCATCAGATATGTTCTAATGTATTTAAGGAGGAAGTGTGAGTATTTCTGCAACATAGTTTCAAATGTTTAACTGGTATATTGAGAAAAATGTCTATATTTTAAGAGCATTATACATTTTATATATATATGCATAGAGGTATATATGATGATTGCATTTGAAAAAAGAATGTGCACTGGGAAGCAGATGTGGCTCAAGTGATAGAGCTTCTGCCTACCATATGGGAGGACCTGGGTTCAGTCCCTGGAGCCTCCTGGTGAAAAAGACAAAGAGAAATCATGCCTGCATGGCAAGCCAGTGCCCATGTGAGTGCCCATGTGGTGAGCCAGTGCCCACACGAGAAACATGATGATGCAACAAAAGAGAAATGAGGGGAGAGTCAAGGTGAAGCACAACAGGAACCAGGAACTGAGGTGGTGCAATTGACAGGAACCTGTCTCCACAAAAAAGAAGACAACACAGACAGCAAAAATAGCAGGATAGGAACAGGGGAAGGGGGAAAATAAATAAAATAAATCTTTAAAAAAAAGAATGTGCACTATTTATGAAACAATTGAAATAATCTGTATCTGTAAATTTCAAAAGATATATGTATAGGTAAAATAATGTTAGAAATTAATAAATTCAGTTAAAATATAATTAGATGTTCCTTACAGCATTTCAGTTATTCTATATCTCTGTAAATTTTTCAGTAAAATGTTGGATTAAAAAATGATGATAAAAACAAAGATCCTAGGAAAAACATGTCTCACATTCTATGTGCAAACTCTCATCTCTAGTCAATTTCGCTATTACTATGAAAAGTGTAGAAATGCTTAACCATGCATATTATTCTTTTTGGAAATAGTCTATTCACATTTAACTATAGTAATATGTCTTCATGTCTTTTATATGTTTATGCTTGTCCTTTGTTCTTTTTATTTGTCTGAGCTCCTTACAAGTTTTTTCTTTTCTTGTCCAGGCCTCCTTGACCCTTGTGGAGCTGGCCCATGTGCAGTGCTGATGTGCGCAAGGAGTGCCCTGACATACAGGAGTGTCCCCCACATAGGGGAGCCCCACACAAAAGGAGTGCACCCCATAAGGAGAGCCACCCAGCACGAAAGAAAGTGCAGCCTGCCCAAGAATGGCGCAGTACCCATGGAGAGCTGACACAAGATGATGCAACAAAAAGAAACACAGATTCCTGGTGCTGCTGATAAGGATAGAAGGAATCACAGAAGAACATGCAGTGAATGGACACAGAGAGCAGACAGCTGGGGGCGGGGGAATAAATAAAAAATAAATCTTAAAAAAAATCCTCTTCCTCCTCCTGTAAATTGTTAAGTCACTTTGCTTAAGTATATAAGTAGTTTAGCTCAAGTACTTTGTTCACAATTAAAATGGATATCATAGCATTTAATGGAAGAAATGGCTATAATTTCTCTGAAAAGAATGTCAGCACGACTTGGTATAGAGTTAAGATAATATCTGTTCTGAATATTTTATAATGTGGAAAGATCATTGAAATATTAAGGATTTTTAGTGATAATTGCATTTTCTGAATAAATGAATGATTTTGAATTTTATCTTTAAAAAAAAACTTGGTTGTCCCTGATTTATCCCTTTCTGAGTATTCCCCTCCTTTGTCATTCAAGTCCATCTTTGAAAAAGTAATCTGTAAAGTAAACTAATGAAGACAATGCACCCTGAAAATTTTGCTTTCTGTTGAGTTGTTAGCTATTTTTAATGTCCTAGAACTCCAGGCATCACATTTCCTCATCATACAGCTCACTGAAGAGTTAACTGGACATAGATCAAGGTAATTTTCTTGTTGGGGGGTTGGGGTGAGATTGGGTATTCAATTTTCTAAAGAGCAACATCATAGAAGTTGTTAAATTTTTGCCTTTGTACAGGGACCTTGCATTTAGGTTTCTTATCACTATGTCCAAGGTTATCTATAATCCCGTAGTCTCAGAGGTAGAATTGTTTCTTGACATTTGTTTGGTTTATAGGGGTTGGACACAATTGGTTGGCAGAGAGAGACAGAGCAGATACCAATGTACTCTTCTGGTATATTGTTCATGGAGTTGGTGTCAGAGAGTTGGTATATGCTTTACAATGGAGCATTTACTTTGTCATTAAGGAGATGCATAGTGAGAGGTTAGGCGGAACAATTACTGGATTTCCCCAGGTTTTATTATAACAACTGCCAGTATCTTACAGTTGCAGACTAACTATACAGTTCCACAGGTATGTCAAGCTTTGCACCATGAATGAAAAGCTGTCTTTGAGAATAAAGGTCTTTCCTTAACCATGCTGTATCCCAATACCTCTTCTGTTCACTTTCTTTCCGATGTGCTTGTTAGAAAAATTGCTTTCCCAATCTCACCCCCTTCCTACTGAATTGCACAAGATTTATTCAATATCCTGTGATGACAAAAATCTTCCTTAAAAATTTCCTAAAAGCTAAAGAATCACTGACAACAGGAAACAATAGGTGATAAGTTACAGAACTTCTGTACAGCTGTATATTAAGTGTGGCCAGCTGCCCAATCTGGAAACCTTCACATATTAGAGCATAAAATAACAATGTTAGATCCATAGCTTTTGGCATAACATTTACAGTGTATTTATATTAATAGCAAAAATCTGAATGGGGGACTACAAATAACAATTTCAAGACAGTCAGGAGGGGGAAAAGATTAGACTGATCCAGAGAAACCTGCAAGAGCTTTGGCAAGGAAAACCCAGGTCCTGTGGGGACTAGCACTCAAGTCAGCTTGCTGTTCTCTGCATTTCTCTGCTTATCAGCTACTTTCTTTCTGGGGAAAAGCACTTTCCAACCATAGGGAAAAACACAGGCAGTGATGGATCTGTCATCAGCCCCTTAAAATTGCAGCCAAAAAGAGAAACTAATTTTGATTATACATTCCACTTGGGAAAAGTACAGGGAAAGAACCTAGTAGGTCTTGCTCAGGTGCGCTGTCCTGCTCTGCATAAAATACCTACACCTAGAAAAGGTCCCCACTTAGAATCATATCAGGAAGCAGGTTTAGAGGTAAGGTGGAGACAGGCTTTTTCCGATCTGGGGCACTTCAGATAATGAAAGGGTGCATGGTTAGTTGCTTATCCATGAATAACAGATAAATGATGACTGTGGTTGTTGAAGGGTTTAAGATTTTAGAGCAAAACAGAGTATCCTATGTTTACCTTAATCCCCAAATAGAAAAAAAAAACAAACACTATACCTTAATTTCTCTGTTATTTAAAAGTCTTCCTTTACTCATTATCAATTTCTTCTATTTAAATTGAATTCAGTAAGCTTGCTTTTGTTTTATGATGCTCATTAATGAAATTCCAGGCACTAACATTAAAAATTTTACCTTTTTAACAAAAGGTAAAAAGTTTTCTATGATAACTCTTACTGTTATTCCATCTATGACAGTAGTTTCTGTCTACCCCATCCAATATGGTTCAGTGCCTTCTCTTCCATGTTTTATTCCCTGGTTGATAACCTATTTGAATATCACTTTTCATGGCCCCTTCCCTCTGGTTTCCCATTTGGTTTGGATCAGCAGATACTGACAGAGTAAATGCAATGAGAAGAGAGGGGATTTATTTATTTATTTTGTCTTAATTTTTTTAATATTACATTTAAAAAATGTGAGGTCCCCATATACCCCCTCACCCCACTCCTCCCCCCATAGCAACAATCTCCTCCATCATCTTGACACATTCATTGCATTTGGTGAGTACATCTCTGAGCACCGCTGCACATCATGGTCAATGGTCCACATCATAGCCCACACTATCCCATGTTCCACCCAGTGGGCCATGGGAGGACATACAATGTCCAGTAACTGTCCCTGTAGCATCACCCAGGACAACTCCAACCCCCGATAATGCCCCCACATCACATCTCTTCCTCCCACTCCCTAGTCCAGCAGCCACCATGGCCACTTTCTCCACATCAATGCCACATTTTCTTCAATTACTAATCACAATAGTTCATGAATAGAATATCAGTAAATCCACTCTAATCCATATTCTATTCCTCCATCCTGCAGACCTTGGAATGGTTGTGTCCACTCCACATCTATATCAAGAGGGGGCTTAGATTCCACATGGATGCTGGATGCAATAAGAGAGGGGATTTAGAGCATTATTCCCCCTTGTTCTATTTTTATTAGGGTGAGCTATGGCATTTCTATGCAAATTCTCAAATATCAAGTAGACAAAGTGACCAAAGCAGTGGATATTATCTAACTTCTCTTCACAGAAGCACTAGGCAATGAACCCACTGAAATGTAGCTACAGGATAGCGATAAAAGCCATGCATGTAATCAACAATACTTCATATCCCTAATATCAACTGAGTACTCAACCAGCCCATTGCAAAGACCAATGCTGAGTAACTGAAATGGCTCCATTCTCTGGATACCGGAGCCATCCTTAGAGAAAATTATTTGTCTTTATGGGACAATTAACCTCTATCATATTTTGAAAACTAAGAGGAAAGCATTGAACAAATTACCTTTGATAAAGGTACTAACTTTATAGTAATGAAAACATGTAAATGGGCTAACTTCCATTAAATTTGTAAGTATTGTCATTTCTTTTGGCAGCAATCAGGCTGATAGAATGGTGGAATCGCTAACTGAAGGCTTGACTATAACTCCAGATAGGGTAAATCACTCTGTCATGCTTTGGTGATATATAGGATGCACAAGATATTTTAAACCAGAGGTTAAGGCATGCAACCATTTCCCCAGAATCAGGTTGTATAAATCTAGAAAGCAATGGATGAGAGTGGATGGTGTATTAGTCAGGGTTCTCTAGGAAAACAGAATCAGTAGAGATATCTGTCAACAGTGTGAGATTTTATGAGTCTTTCACAAGTCTGTGGGGATGCACAAGTTCAGGTTCAACTGGTAGGCTGCAAACCAAAGTCTCCAATGAAAGTCCAATGAAAGTCCTTGATGAGTTTCCAGGAGATGTTGGCTGACCAAAGTTGAGCTGGGAAATTCCCTCTGAATTCTGGAATCACTCCACCTTTTAAGGCATTCTACTGACTGCTGAAGACAATCTCCCTGATTGATGTAGATGTAATCAACTATCTATGCAGTGAATTCACTGGTGTCTAAAATCCATAAATGTCCTCGTATTACAGTTAACCCAGTGCTTGCTTGACCAAACAACTGGGCACAAGTACCTGGCTGAGTTGACACATTAGCCTATCACAGATGGCTACTCTAAATATTACACGTACTTATTCACTTATAGAGAACAGGAGACTGTACTGGGCAGGGATCTTTATGCTGATTAATATGGGAAACTGGATGACTTCAATGCAATTAAAGGAAGGGAGAATAGTCTGGAACTAGAAGGTTGCTTGGACAACAACCAAATACTTAGTGTTTACATATATATATATATATATATATATATATATATAACTAGTTTGCTAGGGTGCTGAAAACTATATGGTAGACATTGGTTAACTTCTACAATGGAGATTTATTAGCTTACAAGCTTACAGTTCTGAGGCTGTGAAATATCCAAATCAAGGCATCATCAAAACATTCTTTCTGCAGACTGCTGCCACCAATTCTATACTTCCCTGTCACGTGGCAAAACAAATGGCATCAGCTAGTTTCCCCCTTCTCTTCCAGGTCTAGTTGCCACCAGCTTATTGCTTCTGTGGTTTTCTCACCTTTTGTCTCCTGTAATTTCATTCTCTTATAAAGGACTCCAGTAAGAGTAGCACTCACACTAAGTGAGATGGGTCACTTCTTAACTTAAGAGCCTATTCACAGGAAATGGACTTTGGCCCAGTGGTTAGGGCATCCGTCTACCATATGGGAGGTCTGCGGTTCAAACCCCGGGCCTCCTTGACCCGTGTGGAGCTGGCCATGCGCAGTGCTGATGTGCGCAAGGAGTGCTGTGCCACGCAAGGGCGTCCCCTGTGTGGGGGAGCCCCACACGCAAGGAGTGCGCCCGTGAGGAGAGCCGCCCAGCGTGAAAGGAAGGAGCCTGCCCAGGAATGGCGCCGCCCACACTTCCCGTGCCGCTGATGACAACAGAAGTGGACAAAGAAACAAGACGCAGCAAATAGACACCAAGAACAGACAACCGGGGGAGGGGGGGAAATTACATAAATAAATAAATCTAAAAAAAAAAAAAAAAGAGCCTATTCGCCAAAGATAATTACAACAGGTTCACACACATTAATGGAGTAAATTTTCTAAGGTACATGCAGCTTCAAACCATTGAAGATATCTGATAATGAAATGAACAAAATAAATTAAAGCAGAAAAATAAATAAAGAAACAAGCATAAGAATGAAAATTTGTTATACCATAATAGCCCAGAAACTAATATGATCCTAATGGACAAGGGAATAGGTGGCAAAAGAGTTTTATCTTTCAAGAACTCATATCCTATCTCAGAAGTGGGATTGTACCTGATATAGTGCAGCTTATTTTTTGCTACTTTTCCATCAAGGGTCATATTAAGCAAATGGATGGTAGCTAAAGGTACAGGTAAGCCTCTAGGAGCACATCTGACTAACGTGGTATTATTATTAATTTTTTATCTTTATTTTTTTAATATTACATTAAAAAAATATGAGGTCCCCACATACCCTCCACCCCCCACTCCACTCCTCCCCCCACAAAAACAATCCCCTCCATCATCATGAGACATTCACCACATCCGGTGAACACATCTCTGAGCACCACTGCACACCACAGTCAATGGTCCACATCATAGTCCACATTCTACCACGTTCCACCCATTGCGCCATGGGAAGACATACAATGTCCGGTAACTATATGCCCTATAGCATCACCAAGTCCTGAAAACGCCTCCACATCTCATCTCTTCCTCCCATTCCCCACCACTAACAGCCACCATGGCCACTTTCTTGACACCAAAGCCACATTTTCTTCAATTACTAATCACAATAGTTCATGAATAGATTATCAGTAAGTCCACTCTAATCCATAGTCTATTCCTCCATCCTGTGGACCTTGGAATGGTTGTGTCCATTCCACATCTGTAACAAGAGGGGGCTTAGATTCCACATGGATGCTGGATGCAATCCTCCTGCTTTCAGTTGTAGGCACTCTTGGCTCCATGGTGTGGTGGTTGACCTTCTTCAACTCCATGTTAGCTGAGTGGGGAAAGTCCATTAAACCAGAGTGTAGGAGCTGAAGTCTGTTGAGGCTCAGGGCCTGGCTATCACATGGTCAGTCCAGAGATTCAGGTCCCCTGGGTATATCCTAAACCCCAGCACCAACTACAGTTCTGGTAAAAGTAACAGGAGAGACTTGTGGACAAAGATCACGTATGAGTCCAGCTCCATCACACAGAAACACAAACTCCAAAGTATGGCCAACTGACATGACACTGAACTCTATCTGCCATGACCATAGAACCTGTGGGTCTCTGTAGCCCTCAGAAGAACCAATACCTGGGGTTTTATCTACTTTATCTGTCTCTGGGGCTCTGTTGAGGTGTGCATAAGGGCAACCCCTCTGATAACCTCCTGGCTCTTTTTGGAGACTCACAGCCATATAAACTCCTTTGTCCTTTCCATTTCCCCCTTGATTTAGGTCAAAAAGCATTTTTAACTCCTGGTATTATATGTAGATAGAGATATTCTGGTCTGAGTTGACCGTTTTATTCAAGGTCATTTTTAAGGTCATTTTCTAGTTACATCATCAACTGGTACTTGGTAGTAATCCCTTGGCACCAGGGAGGCTCATCCCTGGGAGTCAGGTCCCATGCTGGGGGGAAGGCAACAAATTTACATGTTGAGTTTGGCTTCGAGACTGGCCATATTTCAGCAACATGGAGGCTCTCAGGAGGGAACTCTTAGGCACCTTGCAGCTCTAGGCCTTGTTCTTATTTCAGGAGCATAGGCTCACAAGCATAGTCACTAGTATCAGGGGCTCATTGTTGGACCTTTCTTCTTTTTTGGTCTTTGCCATTGGACTTGGGTGATTGTTGCTGTTCCTTTAGGGACTGTGATAGAACTCCCCTGGATAGGAACTCAGCACTCCCTCAGTTGTTTTTAATTGTATCCACTATGAAAATATCCAAAATTTTTATGTACCCTGGATATATGCCCTGGAGAATTCCCTGCCAACCATGTGTCCCCTGCCAATAACATTCCACACCAGTATTCCTCCCCTGCCATTGTTGAACCTCTCTGTGATCCAAAACTTCCTGAAAAGTGAAGCCCAATATATTGCCAGGTTCCATTAATAGTAAAATGGAATATAGCAATGAATTTAAAGGTTAGATATAGAATACATATTAATTTGGAAAAATTAAGGCAAGAATAAATTGGGGTATCAAAAAATTTAAAAATGCAAAAGCTTAGTTTTTTATGTTTTGCCTTCCATCACTGCAATAAGTGTTGCCCTGTATGCAAATTGGCAAGGCAACTACTTATGTCTTTTCCTCAGTGTCTACGTCCTATATTTTTCTTCTCTTTTTTCTAATTATTAAGCTTATCTTAACAAGAGTTTAGATCACAGTAGTTTATATATACAATATACAGTACTCCCACATGTCCAACATAAAATGTTTTCCCTTCAACAGCAATAATCTTTTTACATATTCACACTACATTTACTCAAACTGATGTACAGATATTGAGAGAAGAGCTTTCAAACAAGGTAACATTTGGGTTTACATTGTGGTTTATATTTTAGTCTACATGATTTTCTAAATTTTTAGTTATCTTATGTTTTACATTATGATTTACAATTTAGCCTATCAGACCCTATATATTTTTGTTGTAATTTAACATGTCTTATATCCATCCTTGCGTACTCTTGTGAAACACTTCTATTGCCCACACAGTTACATTGGTTCCATCTATTCAATACCTCTTTCCCCCTCCCCTTAGGGCCCACAGTGACTGTCAATCTTCATTGCTTGAAGGGCCATGTTCAGAGATACTTGCAACAGTGTTGAGGGCTTGACATGCTCAACTGCCTAATACCCTGGGAGCCACCATTTCTCTTGAGAGATATATTCCCTCTATTTGAGGGCATCAGTCCTCCCCAGGATGTGGGTATACCTTCACTCTCATTATATGGGTCTCTATCCAATGATACAACCCACTTTGGCAAAATGAGCATTCACATAATCCCTAGGAGCCTGTCTTGCATCAGATTATCCCCTTTAAGCATCTTAAACAGGTAACCTTCCTTATTATATTTTTGAAAAAGTTTTCTCAGCATTATACTCTCAACCAAATACATGACAATCTCCTATGTTCGTATGTTGCCCCACCCTCCTCCCAGTTTCTTGGGCAATATTACCCATCCTCCCATCCCTAGCCCCCCTCAAGCCCACAAAACCCCACCCAAAGGTAACCCTATGCCCCCATTTTGTCCCTTCCTTGTACAAATACTTACCTCCAGTTTATCATAGATTCCACCCATGTAGATGTCAGCTTACATCCTTCCTCTACCCCCCAATTTCCTGTGAGCCTATCATCCAGTCTCTAGCTCTCTGAGGCAGCTTGGTTTACTTATTTCATATCATTGAGGTCATGTAGTATTTGTCCTTCAATGCATGGGTTGCTTCACTCAACATAAAGTTCTCAAGATTCATCCATGTTATCACGTGTGTTTGTAGTGTATTTGTTCTTAAAGCCGAGTAGTATTTCTTCGTATGTATATACCGCATTTTATTTATCCATTCATCTGTTGATGGGCATTTGGGTTGATTCCAACTTTTAGCAAGTGTGAGCAATGCTGCTATGAACATTGGTGTGCATATATCGATATGTATCCTTGTTTTCAGTTCTACTGGGTATATACCCAGCAGTGGAATTACTGGGTCATATGGCAAATCTATGGGTAGTTTTTTGAGAAACTGCCAAACTGTCCTCCAGAATGGCCGGGTCCTTCTGCATTCCCACCAGCAGTGGATGAGTGTTCCCATTTCTCATTTCTCCACATCCTCTCCAGCATTTGTAGTCTTCTATTTTTTTCATAGCTGCCAATCTTATGGGAGTAAGATGGTATCTCATTGTAGTTTTGATTTGCATTTCCCTGATAGCTAGAGATCTGGAGCATTTTTTCATGTGCTTTTTAGCCATTTGTACATCTTCTTTGGAGAAGTGCCTGCTTAAATCTTTTTCCCATTTTTAAAATGTGTTGTCTGATATATGGTTACCAAATATTTTCTCCCATTGTGTAGGCTCCATTTTCACTTTCTTGACAAACTCCTTTGAGGTGCAGAAGGCTTTAATTTTGAGGAAGTCCCATTTTTCTGTTTGTTCTTTTGCTGCTCGTGCTTTTGGTGTGAAGTTCATGAAGCCATTTCGTATTACAAGGTCTTGTAGATGTTTCCCTACACTGCTTTCCAAAGTCTTTATGGTCTTGGGTCTTGTATTTAGGTCTTTGATCCATCTTGAGTTGATCTTTGTATAGGATGTGAAATGGTAATCCTCTTTCATTCTTCTACATATGGCTATCCAGTTCTCCAGGCACCATTTGTTGAATAGGCCATTCTCTCCCAGTTCAGAGGGTTTGGTGGTTTTATCAAATATTATATGGCTATATATATGAGGATCTATATCAGAACTCTCAATTCGGTTCCTTTGGTCTGTGTCTCTCCTTATGCCAATACCATGCTGTTTTTACTACTGTAGCTTTGTAGTATGTTTTGAAGTCAGGTAGTGTGATTCCTCCAGTTTCATTTTTCTTTTTCAATATGTCTTTGGCTATTCAGGGCCTCTTTCCTTTCCAAATAAATTTCATAGCTACTTTTTCTAGTTCCTTAAAGAATGCTGTGTTGATTTTTATTGGGCTTGCATTGAATGTGTAGATCAGTTTTGGAAGGATAGACATCTTAATAATATTTAGTCTTCCTATCCATGAACAGGGAATATTCTTCCATTTATTTAGATTTTCTTTGATTTCTTTGAACAGTGTTGTATAGTTCTCTGTGTATAAGTTTTTTACATATTTAGTTAAATTTATTCCTAGGTATTTGATTTTTTTATTGACTATTGTAAATGATATTTGTTTCTTGATATCCTCCTGATCTTGCTCATTATTGGTGTATAGAAATGCTACTGATTTTTGCTCATTGATCTTATAACCTGCGACTTTACTAGACTCATTTATGAGTTCTAGAAGCTTTGTTGTAGACCTCTCAGGGTTTTCTATGTATAAGATCATGTCATCTGCAAATAATGAAATTTTGACTTCTTCCTTTCCAATTTGCATGCCTTTTATATCTGGTTCTTGCCTCAGTGCTCAAGCCAAGTACTTCTAAGAGAATGTTAAATAGAAGAGATGAGAGTGGGAAGGATTTTAGGATTTCACCATTGTAAATTATCTTGGCTGTGGGTTTTTCATATATACTCTTTATCATATTCAGAAAATTTCCTTGTAATCCGATCTTTTGCAGTGTTTTTATCAAGAAAGGGTGCTGTATTTTGTCAAATGCTTTTTCTGCATGTATAGATATAATCATATCATGTGATTTTTTCCCTTCAATCTGTTTATATGGTGTACTACATTGACTGATTTTCTTATGTTGAAACATTCTTGCATACCCGGAATGAATCCCACTTGGTCATGGTGTATAATTTGCTTAATGTATTGTTGAATATGGTTAGCAAGTATTTTGTTGAGGATTTTTGTGTCTAGGTTCATTAGAGAAATTGGTCTGTAATTTTCCTTTCCTGTGGTGTCTTTGTTTGGCTTTGGTACTAGGGTGATGTTGGCATCATAGAATGAGTTAGGTAATGTTCCTTCTGTTTCAATTTTTTGGAAGACTTTCAGCAGGATTGGTGTTTGTTCTCTCTGGAATGTTTTGTAGAATTCATCTGTAAAGCCATCTGGCCCTGGGCTCTTCTTAGTTGGGAGGTTTTTAATGACTGATTCTAATGACTGGTTTATTGAGATCATCAATTTCTTCTTTCATCAATACAGACTGCTTATGTGTTTCTAGGAATTTGTCCATTTCCTCTGAATTGTCATTTTTGATGGAATATAGTTTTTCAAAGTATCCTCTTATGATAGTCTTTATTTCTGTGGGGTCAGTGTTGATATCTCCTTTCTCATTTCTTATTTTGTGTATTTGCATCTTCTCTCTTTTTTTCTTTGTTAGTCTCACTAAAGGTTTGTCAATTTTATTGATCTTCTCAAAGAACCAGCTCTTGGTTTTGTTTATCTTTTCAAGTGCTTTCTTATTTTCTATTTCATTTAGTTCTGCTCTTATCTTTGTTATTTCTTTCTTTCTTCTTCCTGTGGGGTTACTTTGTTGTTTTTTTACTAATTCCTCCAAATGTGCAGTTAGTTCTTCAATTTTTGCACTTCCTTCTTTTTTGATGTATGAATTTATGGCTATGAATTTATAGCTTTCCCTCTCAGTACTGCTTTTGCTGCATCCCGTAAGTTTTGGTATGTTGTGTAATCATTTTCATTAGTTTCAAGGTAGTTATTAGTTTCTTTTGAGATTTCCTCTTTGACCCACTGTTTTTCTAAGAGTGTGCTGTTTAATTTCCATATCTTGGTGTGAAATCTGTCCCTCTGGCAGTTGCAAATTTCCAGCTTCACTCCACTGTGGTCACAGATGTTATTTTGTATGATTTTGATCTTTCTGAATTCATTGAACCTTTCTTTGTGACCTAACATAAGGTCTATGTTGGAGAATGATCCATGTGAACTTGAGAAAAAAATGTATATCCTGCTGTATTTGGGTGTAATGATCTGCATATGTCTATTAGATCCAGCTCCTCTAAAATACTGTTCAAAGTTTTTGTTTCTTTATTGATTCTCTTTTGAGATGTTCTGTCCAAAATTGATAGTGGTGTATTAAAATCTCCCACTATAATTGTAGAGGCATCTATTCTTTCACTTAGGTTTTCCAGTGTTTGCCTCATGTATTTGGATGTGCCCTTGTTAGGAGCATAAATATTTATGATTGTTCATTCTTCTTTGAAGATTGTCCCTTTCACTAATATGTAGTATCCTTCTTTGTCTCTCACAATTGTTTTGCATTTAAAGTCTATTTTGTCTGATATTAATATAGCTACTCCTGCCTTTTTTAGATTATTGTGTGCTTGTAAGATTGTTTTCCAGTCATTCACTTTCAACCTCCATGAATCCCTGGGTCTAAGTTGTGTTTCTTGTAGACACCATATAGATGGGTCATATTTCCTTATCCAATGTCCCAGTCTTTTGATAGGTGAGTTTAACCCATTGACATTCAGTGTTATTACTTTCAAGGAATTATTTATGTTAGCCATATTTTGTTTGGACTTGTGTTTGTCGTATTTTCTGTTTTTTTTTCCTTCTCTTTTTGTCTTTTTTGTGCTCTTACACTCTCCTCCAACTCTGCCTCTCCTGTTTTTTCCTTTCTTCTTGTGGAACTCCCTTTAGTATTTCTTGAAGGGCAAGGTTCTTGTTGGTATACTCTTTCAATTTCTGTTTATCTGTGAATATTTTGAACTCTCCATCATTTTTGAATGCTAGTTTAGGTGAGTAGAGTATTCTTGGTTGGAAATTTTTTTCTTTTAGTACTTTGGCTATATCATACCACTGCCTTCTTGCCTCCATGGTTTCAGATGAGAAATCAGCACTTAGTCTTATGGAGCCTCCCTTATGTGTGATGGTTTTTTCTCTTGCTGCTTTTAGAATTTTCTCTTTGTCTTGAGTATTGGATAATTTGACAAGTATATGTCTTGGGGTGGGCATGTTGGGATTTATGGTGTTTGGGGTGCGTTGTGCTTCCTGGACATGTACATCCATCTCAGTAGATTTGGGAAGTTTTCAGCCATTGTTTCCTCCAACACACCTTCTGTCCTCTTTCCCTTCTCTTCTTCTTCTGGGATGTCTATAATACATATGTTTGTGCATTTTCCATTGTCATTCAGGTCCCTAAATCCTAGCTGGATTTTTTTCTATCTTTTTATCAATCTGTTCTACTATCTGATTTCAGATGTACTGTCTTCCACATTGCTAATTCTTTCCTCTGCCTCTACTAATCTGCTGCTATTTGCTGAGAGTGTATTTTTGATTTCTTGAACTGTGGTGTTCATCCCCATATCTGTTATCTTTTTGCATATGTCTGCAATTTCCTCTCCAAGTGTTTTCTTCATATTGTTAATCTCTTCCTTTACTTCATTAAGTTGGTCTCTAATATATGTTTTGAGATCTTTAATTACTTGTCTAATGTTCTGCTCCCCTTTCTGGTTTTTAGTTTGTTTACCTGATTACTGGTTTGGTTTGTAATTTTTTGTTGCTGTCTGGTCATCATTTTATCTTGATGGGTTTAATCAGTTCCTTAGCTTCTTTGTCTATTCTTGGGGATTAATTAGTTGTTCATGAGTAAGTGTTATGTCTTCTCTGTCACTTTGTTCTTCTTACTCTATTTTCTTGTTCCTGGCTAATTTCACTTTGAAGGAAAATATTAGGGCCAGGGAAAGCAAAATGAGTAAGAAAAGAAAATGTATAAAGTACTATTGGTAATAAAGTTAACAGAGCAACAATGTGAGATCCGGGAGAATGGGTACTAGACTCATTTAAGTTGTGTAGGGTTATAGCAGTAAGTAGAGTACTTATAATGAGACAGTCAACTGAACACAGGGATGAATATAGTATGAATTAAAAAGCCAGTGTTTTCATGAGAGAGGGAAAGAGAAAAGAAAGACAATAATATCAAGAGTGGATAAAAGACAGAAAACAGAACAAAGGTATTAGAAATTAAAAGTCAGACAATTTGGGGGCCAAAGAAAGGGAGGTGGAATGTAAGAGAAACAGTAGATGACAGATGATGGCAAGATGTGGGGGAAAGGGGATAGTTTAGGTGGCCAAAATCAATTCACACAGAAAAGAGGAAATGGAGGATGAGGAAATATAGCAAGTGTGAAGCTCTCCCTGCAGCAATTTTTTTAAATTACAATTTTAATTCACAGTTTATCTCATGACTTGTAGTATTTTTTTAAAAGATTTATTTATTCATTTATTTCTCTACCCTTCCCCCTCCCACCCCAGTTGTCTGTTCTTTGTGTCTATTTTGCTGTGTCTTCTTTGTCCGCTTCTGTTGTTGTCAGTGGCACAGGACTCTGTGTTTTTCTTTTTGTTGCATCATCTTGTTGTGTCAGCTCTCTGTGTGTGTGGCACCATTCCTGGGCAAGCTGCACTTTCTTTTGCACTGGGCGGCTCTCCTTATGGGGCACACTCCTTGTGCATGGAGCTCCCCTATGCAGGGGCCACCCCTACACAGGGGACACCCCTGCATGGCACGGCACTCCTTGTGCACATCAGCATTGTGCATGGGCCAGCTCCACAGGGCTCAAGGAGGCCTGGGGTTTGAACTGCAGACCTCCCATGTGGTAGACAGACACCCTAACCACTGGGCCAAGTCTGCGACCACGGCAGCTATTATATAAAGAAAATAAAATAAGAAAAAGAGAGAAAAGGAAAAAAAAAGAGAAGAGAAAAAGGGGGTGGGCAAAGAAAAGGGGGAGAAACAAGCAAGAAAAAGAAAGGATAAAAAAATCAAGGACCTTGGGGGATAAAACGGCAGAAAAACCAGGAGACAATGCAATATTAGCAACCAAGACAAGAGGAAAAAAAAGAGAAAAAAAAAAAACCACAAATGCTGAGGGCTACAGTAATCAAGGACCTCAGATGGACCTCACGGCATGGTGGATTCAGGGATGGGAAGTCTGTGATATTGCAGACTGAAGATGTGTGAGTCTCCGGAGTGTGAGCCACCAGGGTTTAGGGGACACAGTCCTGGGAATCACACATCCAGTTAAAAGGGGTCTGGGAGCACTGCAGCTCAACACAGCCTTCAGGGATCCCTGCAGCTGGACGCCAGCCCTAGGGGGAGGGGTCCCACCTACAGCCTCTGACCTCTGTGTCAGAAACCCAAAATTCCACCTCTCACAAGAGTCTCTTCTGTCACTGTCTCACCAAATCGACCTCCCTTGCAAGCCCCCGAAACAACCTGCTGGGGGCGCTGCTGCACTACAAAGATTGCAGGGACCACCATGGATGGGCCACCAGCCCTAGGGGGAGGGGTTCCACCTAGAACTTCTGACCTCTGTGTCAGAAAGTGAGTGTTCCACCTCTTGCAAGAATCTCTTCTGTCACTGTCTCACCAAAGTGACATCCAGACACTTCCTGCCCTGCAAGCCCCTGAAACAGCCCGCTCAGAGTTTGGGAACACCCCACACAACAAAGATCCCAGGGATCGCCATGGCCTGGCCACCAGACCTAGGGTGAGGGGCTCCAGCCAGAACCTCTGACCTCCATGTCAGAAACCCAAAATTCCACCTCTTGCAAGAATCTCCTCTGTCACTGTCTCACCAAATCAACTTCCAGACACCACCTGCTCTGCAAGTCCCCCAAAACAGCCCACTCAGGGTTTGGAACTCCCCACACAACCTAACATGGTATTATTAAGAAGAGTATTTATTTGCCACAGGGCTGATGACGCAAAGTACTATGAATGTATTGGCTTTTATATTGGGAATTTAATAGAGGAAAATCTTACCGTTCTAAGGCCATGAAATGTCAAGACACCATGTCAAGGCACCATCAAAGACACTTTCTCACTAAAGTCAGCTACGGGTGATCCCGGCATCCCTCCATGTGGCCAAAGCAAGATGGCTGGTCTACCGGTTTCTATTTTCTTCTTGAGCTTAGCTGTGACATTCAGGCATCTCTCTGTGTGTCTCATATAATTGAGCCTCTCAAGCCTTCTTTCCCTGATCTCAGCTTGGATGATCAGCCATTGCTCTCTGAACTTCTCTCCTTGAACCACTCATGGCTTCCCTGTCTTCCTGCAGCTGTGGGTTAACCTGGATTCCTCTCTCTCTTTCTGCTTTCTCCTTTCTCTCACATGGTAGGATCAAAACAGCAGCTTCATTTCTCCATGTGTCTTCTTTGTTTCTACTTTCTGTTTTCCGATTATGTAAGATCCAGCAAATGCAACTGGAAAATGACCTTGAAACAAAGGCAGAAAAGTTAAAGACAAATGAGTTTATAAGGCTAAGAGAATTTAAAGTGAGTCAGGAGGTCATCCAAGAGGTAATGCTTATACATGTCTCAGCAGGATCTCATAGACTGCCAAAGTAGATGCTACCCCAAATAGTGGGGCTCCTGAGGGATCTGGAGACATCTAGGTCGTATGGTCAGGGCAGATAGCTCCAGAGTTTGATGCCTTGCCAGCGGATCCCACTTTGGAGTTTGTGCTCTTGAGTGTGACAGAGGTGTACTCAGTTGTGACTTCTCTACACATGCCTGTTCTGTTCCTTCTGTTTGAACCTATAGTTGATGCTGGAGTTGGTAAGTGTACATCCAAGACTTGAAACTTTGTGCTGTCCATGTGCCACCTGGGCCCTGAGCCTCAGTGGAGTTGCAACACCTACTCTCCAGTTCATTGGACTCACCCAGGACAACTAACAAGGAGGTAAGGATGGACAACCACCACATAATAAACCAAGAGAGTCTACAACTGCAAGCAAAAGAGTCCCATCCATCAACCATATGGGATTGAGTCCTCAGGATTGGGGAATAAAATATGGACTAGAGTGGACTTACTGGTATTATAGACTTATTGTGATTCTAGCACTGGAAGAAGTTATATCATTGATATGGAGACACTGGCCACTGGAAGTGCTGAGGTCGAGAAGAGGGAAAAAGAAGTGTAATATGGGGCATTTTTGGGACTTGGAATTGTCCTGAATGACATTGCAATGACAGATACAGGCCATTAGATATCCTGCCATAACCTAAAGAATTGAGTGGGAAAGAGTGTAAACTACAATGTAAACTATAATCCATGCTTAGTGGCAATGCTCCAAATCTGTTCATCAATTGCAATGAATGTACCACACTAATGAAAGAAGTTGTTAATATGGGGACGGTTGGGAGGAGTGGGGAATGAGGTATGTGGGAATCCCCTATATTTTTTTGCATAGGATTTTGTGTAATCTAAGTATATTTAATATAAATATATTTTTAAAAAACCATCAAGAGTATGAAAACCCAACCTGAGTCATACCTGATGGACAGTCTAATCAAAAGTCATCTAATTCCATAGAGGAGAGTATGGGCCATGATGTGAACCAATGTATATGAGGTGCAGAGGTGCCCAAAGATGTACTTACCAAATCCAATGGATGTGTCAGGATGATGGGAACGAGTGTTGTTGGGGGGGGGGGGAGAGGGGGGGTGGGGGGGTGGGGTTGAATGGGACCTCACATATATATTTTTAATGTAATATTATTACAAAGTCAATAAAAAAAAAAAAAATTAAAAAAAAAAAAAAAAAAAGTCATCTAATTCCAAGTAAGCTAATCAAGGCTCCATAACTGAATTTAAACAAAAGGCCCTGTTTACAAGTACAGGAGTGACTTAGTTTAACAACATAATTTGCTGGCATCAACAAAAAAGAGAGTAGAACATGCCCCAAAATGTATGTTCTTTCCATATGCAAATATATTCTCTTCATCACAATATTTCAAAAAGCTTTAAAAACTTCAGTAGCAATGCTAAGTACAAAATCTCATACAAATAAGTTTTAGGTATGAGGTCTCTCTTGGGTCAAAATTCTTCTTTGGCTGTAGACCTATGAAACTTAGAAAACAAGTTATCTGCTTCCAGCATACAAAGGAGGAAAATCATAGGATAAACATTTGTATTAACATAAGGAGAAATTGGAAGGAAAACAGGTGTCATGATTCCAAAACAGTTCCAGAATCTTGCAGGGTATATGCCATTAGATTTCAAAGTCTGAGAATCATCTAAAGAAAGATGGTTTCTTCTCCTCAGGCCTTCTGGGGGCCTACCCCATCCATGACTTTCCCAATGGCTATCTACTCTTTTCTACCCTCATTCAGTACCTGAGTGGGATCTGAGCTTCGGACCTCACTCTCCACAAACATTGGGTTGACAACCACACATTTGTCAATATCTGCGGCACAGTCCCAGCCCCTTTAGTACAGAGGAGTGGTGACCAAATTGTCCCTCATCTCTGGCATACAGGTCCAGCCATCTCAGAACACTGGGGTGTCTATCTAACTGTTTCTAATATTCAGGTACATAGCCTGGGGTGGTCAAACTCTCCTTGAACAATGGAGTTTTGGAAGGTCTACCCTCTTCAAATGCCAGGGCAAATACATTCTTTATGCATACATGGGTGGGGTCCTACTCTTGGCCTGAGAATATGTCTTAGGTCCAGACCCCAGCTTCAGTGATTTCCTCTTAAAGCCATTTTTCCTTTAACCTCTTCTCCCTGTTCCTTTTAGTTCAAGCTGACAGGTGTTTTTTCTTTCATACAGATCTTGAAAATAGCTCATTGGTTTTCCATGAATTTCCACAGGGAAAGACCGTACAAGGTCCAGCAACACCAAAGGCTGAATTGCTGCTCTAAGCTGCCTCCCTTTTGGAATATTGGGCAATTGAGTCAGGGCTCAGCTCCTGTCCTGGGAAAGTCAAGGGGACAATTATGGGAGATGGCAAGAACCCTCCTAAATGAGAGGAGCAGTATGGTGTGGAGCAGTTGTGGAAGGACAGTCATAAAGACTGCTGCCTGGAGACCTGCAGTTAGAGAGTGGAAACAGAAATACTGCAGTAAAATGCACACATATCTGAAATGAGCCCACCCTTCAGCCTACCCTGAAGTGAAATCCATGGAAGAGATCCTCCTGCTATTCCTTTAAACATTTGAAGTGACCTGCCCCCTGGTCTATGGAATGGCTGTGTGGTGGGTGATTGGTGGAGACCCAGGTTCATCAGGAAGAGGGATATTGGGCCACTCTGGCAATAAAGACCTGGGTAAGGGAGTGGGGGAGTATCCAGGTTGGGATACAGGCCTCAAGATGCTCCTCTACTGTTTCAAGACCTCTATTGGCACCTGCTCCCACCTGGAACCAGCATAGGCTCTGGCTGGGGCCATGATGGACCTGCACCTTCTTCAGAGAGATGGTGTAGATGAGACCATCCTCCAGCTCCTTGTTGACCACCTGCAAGGAGCTCTGTGAAGACAGTGCCTGCCAATCAGGGAAGCTGCAACTCACTTGGGCTAGGATTCAGCACCTAGCCCAAAAGGTGAGTGACAGCTAAGTGGAGAGGAGGTGACAGCTAAGGGCTCAGGATTAACACTGGTACACGTGGGTGCCACACCAAGTAGCACCTTCCCACCCTTCCAGCCAAGACTGGGAAGGTGACAAGGAAGGATCTACTGGGTTCCATCCCTGACACCTGCTCCTTTCCAGGTGGTCCCAGTACTCATGACTCCCATTCCCTGGGAGGCAGAGGGGATGTGGGGCTGCCCAGGCAGGAACACAGTAGGGGCAAGTGCTGACTTGGCTGTCCCTGGGCCACCCCACGTTACCTTTGGGTACCTCTTGGTTGAAGACCAGGGGCCTCATGACTGAGGCCTGAGCCAATGTTGAAAGCAATGAAAAGGGAACTCATTCCTGCTTGGTTGAAGCTGGAGCCTCATGAACTAGGAATACAGCAGGAGAACATTATTCCCTCTTGGGTATTCCTGCCAAGTGAACTGGGAAGGGGCTGCCTGTGGAATCTGGGTACTTGGTTACCAGAGTTTCACATTCTGTTGGGGCCTCTCACCAAGGAAGTGAGGTCACATCCTTAGGTCCCCGTACTTGGTTATCCTCAACTGTAAGAACTCCACAAAAGTTCCTCTGCATGTTTGTCTGTCTATTCTCCTCACCTAGATCACTTTATTAATTGGACACAGTTCTGCCAATATGTCCCTCCTCATAGCAACCTGGGAAGGCCTGTGTGCAGCTCAGGCCCCAGCTATGAGGAGACCAAGCCTGGTTCAGACCTGGCTACTCATTCTTTTAAGTTTTGTGACAGTAGCCTAGTCAAGGAGGCCTCCCCTGTCTCCTCACCCACACAGTGGGACACATTTCTAGGGTCTGGTTCCTGGGGATATCATCAAGTCTGTGGGGAGAACACTGCAAATCCCATAGTCTTGTTTCCCATGTAACTAATACACAGACAAGTATAGAATAAACAGGAATGGGATGGAAGTAATATCCAATAAAATTCAAAACAGGGCTAAGTAAGTCTGTGTGATATTAGGAAACTCACTTTCATTTCTGGATTGCTGCCTCAGTCTGTTCCATAATGAGGTTGAAATGAGATGAAATTCAGCCATTGTTGCTGTGCCACAAATCTTTGAGAGGCTTCCCATTGTATTTAGAGTCAGAGGCAAGTGCCTCCTCTCAATCACTGTGGTGGGCTGCCTGTGCCCTGAGTCCCTGCCATCTCTGCTTCTGCTTCCAGGTATGAGCAGGCTCATATAATCCCACTTGGACTGATTCCCAGCTTAGTGACTTGCTGCTAAACAAAATAATATGGCTAAATGTCAGGACTCCCTTCCTAAGACATTCACTAAATGCTTTTCTGTCTTTGCTCTTTCTTGTGGGTGAACTGTCACTCACAAGAGTGAACTGTCTTTCTTGTGAGTGAACTGCAGATCAAAAGAACAGAGCTGGGAAGCAGCTTTCCCCCAGTTGAGCCTCAGTTGAGGCTCTGCACACAGCAGCTGCCTTCCTAGCCTCCTTTCTGGCCAAACTCCCTCTGGCTCTGACTCTCATCCTGCTGTGCTTTTTCCCAGGTTCCCTCTTCCCACACTGTGGACAGGGTTGTCTTCCTCTTGTCATTCTGGTTGCAATGTAAGTGTCACCTCATTATGCTATTCCAGGCCCTCCAAACAGGTGGTCCCATAGCCCTCCTCACAGTACACTGCTTAGCTTTCTCTATAGCTTTCTTGGGATATGGGGGCAAGGTGAATACACTTTTGGGAACATGTCATTTTAGAACCAGGGACAGACAGTCAGAATTGAATCATGTCTCACACATCCAAGTCTTCATCTGTTTTCCTGGAGTGGTGAATCCATTTGGAAATAGTTCTTTTGAAAGTATTATCATTATATAAGGTATGAACTCATTTTTCAATAGGATCTTGTAAAATCACATTTAGAACAGGCTGATTAGTCATGGTGAGACTTAATCCATATCACTGGAGTCCTTATAAGTAGAAAAAAGCCAGTCAAAGTCAACAGAAAGCAGAATTCAGTGAAAAGTCAAAAAGCATACACAAGGAGGGAGAATTCACCACGTGAGAGAAGCAGAGATACAAGACCCTTGATTTTGGTCTTCTAGCTTCCAAAATTTGAGGTGATAAATTATGGTTGTAAGTTAAACAGTGTGTGGAGTTTCTCATAGCAGTCCTGGAAAATGGGGTTCTTATCAATGAAAGCAATTTATGTACTTAAAAATTAAAAATGAAATCTAAAGAAATGATAATCTAAACCAGTGATAGAAAAAAACTAAATTGTAATTCGCTTGAAAGTGAGAAAGAAAAAATAAACATGTTTACAAAAATGAGAACTGAGAAAGTAATAATGGAAACCTACTTATTTGCATGGTAAAGGAATTTTCTATTCCTTGGGAGGAACCATCTTGTAACTCCTTTGACATTTATTGTTATTTTAAAAATTACAGGTTGAATGATCCATTTTGAGAAACTGAAGTCTTGATGCTGGGTAGTTATATTTCTCATTATTTCCTTCTCACACCTGTTATTTCTCACACATTTTTAAGAAATAAATGGTTATGTATGACATGAAGATCTGGTCCTTTAATTATGGGCCTAAATTTCAATCCACATCAATATTTAATTTTATTTTAATATAATATAACTTACATCTGTACATGTGACATAAAGACTTGTATAAATATATTTCCCTGCATTGAATTGAAAAGGTCACTCTTCATAAAATTTTTGTTTTTCAACTTGAATACACTTTTACCTAATTAGTTCATAACAATTTTCATAAAGATATGATCAATATCCAGTTACTATGCTTATGAGTCTTTGTGCCTGAAATTTCAACTAGGCCTAGAGCTGCAGGGTGCCTAAGAGTTACTCCTGAAAGCTTCCTTGTTGCTCAAATGTGGCCAATCAAATGTTGCTCAAATCAGCATGTTAATGAATTACCTGCCCCCAGCATGGGATATGACTCCTGAGGATCTGCCTACCTGGCACCAAGGGATTATTACCAATCATAATCTGGTGATGCAATTAGAAAAAGACCTTGAATAAAAGGGGGAAATTGTAAAGACAAATGAGTTTATATGGCTAAGAGTCTTCAAAAAAGAGTTGGGAGGTCATCAGAGGGGTCACACCTATGCATGCCTCAGCAGGATCCCAGAGACAGCCAAAGTAGATCCAATCCCAGGTACTGGTGCTCCTGAGGGCAACAGAGACAAGCAGATTCTATGGTCATGGCAGATGGCTCTGGAATTCTGTGCCTTGTTAGTGGGCCCACTTTGTAACTTGTGTTCCCAAGTGTGATGGAGTTGGACTTAGTTGTGACTTTTCTACACGTTTCTTCTGTCACTTTTGCTGAACCTATGATTGGTGCTGGGGTTGGTGTATACTCGGGAAACTTGACTCTTTGAATTGGCCATGTGCCAGCTGGGACCTGAGCCTCAGCAGAGTTTCAACATCTACTCTCCGGTTTGTTGGACTTACCCAGGTCAGCTAACAGGGAGGTGAAGATGGTCAACCACCACACCAGGGAACTGAGAGTGCCTACAACTCCAAGCAGGAGAATCACAGCCATCAACCTTGTGGGATCTAAGCCCCATCTTGATATAGAGGTGGAGTGGACATCACCATCCCAGGGTCCACAGGATGGAGGAATAAAATATGGATTAGAGTGGATTTACTGATATTCTACTATAGAACTATTATGACTAGTAACGGAAGAAATTGTAGCATTGATGTGGAGAAAATGGCCATGGTAGTTGCTGAGGGCAGGGAGACAGAAGGAGAGATGTGATATGGGGGCATTTTTGGGACTTGGAGTTGTCCTACATGCAGGGACAGATACTGGGCATTATATATCCTGGCAGTAAACTACAATGTGATCTATAATCCATGTGGTGCAGCAGTGCTCCAAAATGTATTCACCAAATGCAATGAATGTGCCACAATGATGATGAAAGGGGTTGCTGATGTGGGAGGAGTGGGGGGAAGGGGGTGGTGTATATGAGAAACTCATATTTTGTAATGTAACATTTTTTGTGATCTATGTATCTTCATAAAAAAACAAGAAAAAATAAAACAACTTAAGAAGGTTTAAAGAGAGAAGGAAGAAACTCAGACCTTACATTTTCATGCTATTCCATTGCAGATTAATGGAGTACTTTAAATCTCCCTGTCCCACTTTCCATCTATTACACTTTTGCTTTTCTTCTGGTCTTTCCTTCCCTCTTTTCCTCCTGGCTTTCTAGTATAATCTTTTGGTGAAAACCAATTTTCACATCCAATATGGCAGTGCAAATAGGAAGTATGAGGAGAACTCCCCACTCCCAACTGGCTTAAGAACAATATATTCATGTGGGTTTTCATTTCTCTTGAGGAGGACAAAGAACTTGTTCCACCTGGAAAATAATTACTTCCCTCAGCTATGTTGGGGGAGTATAAAATAGAGAATTATGCAACAAGAGAAAGTATTGACAAAACTACGAAGGATTTTAAAACTCTAAGGAAGTTGTAGCATTCCCATTTTCATATCCATTTTTCAGATTTGTTAAGTCAGAACAAATCCTCTTCCTATTATTCTGATCCTTGGTAGGGTAAAAAAATTGGAAAGGGTACAAGTGTTATTTAATTGCTTTTCATCAGGCTAAAAGAACCCAAAGGTTTCTGTGAATCTTAAAAGATTTTTAATGGATTGTACAAAGCGTGGGACTATATAATAATGGGAATTTACTGGTGGAAGATGGGCTGTGGTTAACAGAACAATTATGAGAAATTCTCTCATGAAATATACCAAATATATATTAATACAAGTTGTTAATCATTAGGTAGATTGGGAGAAAAAAATACCAAATGCAAAGTATGGGCTATAGTAAGTATCAATATTTTGACAACAGTCTTTCATAGTTTTTAAAAAATGTGTAAAAACAAATCAAAGTGTTGATGGTAAGGTGGTATATGGGAATCCTGTATGATGATATGCATATTTGTTTAGTAAGCTCACAACATTTAGTATACACTTATTGTTTATGGATGTACAGGTATGAATGATATACATCAATAAAATTTTATTTAAAAATATATATTTCTAGACTTATCAGGCAAGAAAACACTTGCCAGTGGAGAAATTTACTGAATGATGGTTAATGGGAGAAAAATTTCTGAGATATTTGAGTTATATATGGCGATCATGCTAATTAACACCTTCCTTGATAAAATGGATTGATTTCAGAGATTAATCCACAGTGGGTTAAAACATGTCCTATTGCTTTTGTTCAGCAAAGGAGCTTTCAGTTAGGTCTTTCAATGATTTTGGATCCTGGCATTAAACAAATTCTATTTGCTTCTGCTGGTTAGGACTTTTGATAAAAAGTAATGGTCTGATTTTACAATTTTTAGGAAAGTGCTTAAATATATGGATTTTTTTTCTTTTTAAATACTTTCTTGATTTTCCCTTTTCAGGTGGTGACAGGATGAACTCACAGAGGAAATGCAAATTATTAGATATTCAGTCTATACTACCATCTTGGCTTCAAGTGGCATTTTCAAGGGATTCCATTATGCTTTTTTCAAGACTTTCAGTCTGCTTCTGATACATGAACTGCCATCTGGTGGTTGTGCAGAAGCTTTCAAGGTTCTATGAATAGTAAATCTGACAGCAATGATTACAATCAAGCAACCTAACTAATGTTTGTGGATGACTTCTTACCCCATCCATTTCCAATTATCTGAAAGATTCTATGTGCTCTTTTCACAAAATGGGCAATCAATTAGCATTCTCTTTAGACAATTGTATAGGGAACGTAAATAAAAAGAGATGTTACTGCAGCACATTGCTATGCCTCATTTTGTTCATGAATGTCTCAAATTGTATATACAGAGGAGGTTCAAAGTAGAGAACTGTTTTTGATTGGATAATATTGACAACATAATTTGCTGATATTGAAGGACAAAGGAGTCAAATGTTTTGAAATCAGCACTTAAAACCAGTACCCTGAGAATGGAAAGTCTTAATGAGCAAACTCTTTTCTTCATAAAAATGTCTGTTTATTCAGATGAACCTAATGAGTGTACAGATATAATGAGTTATAAGAATTTCCTGAAGCAAACAATGAAGTTATTTATTGGTTTGCAGTCTTAACTTCCTGATCAAGATTTGCAGGAGCACATAGTTTTGCAGAAGACTCAGTTTTCAGTGTAGCCAGCCTCAACTGAAATATAGATACTCTCAGTCTAGGAAAGTGATTAATTCAGATCTGCACCACTGTTTTCTAAGTCTTCATTGAGCATCAAGTTTTCCATTGTGAGTTAAACCACTCTAAGAATCAGGTTTTTATCTGTTTTTTGTTGGATAATTAATTGAATGGGATAGTGGCTATGCAATAACATTGCAAAATTGAGTATCACACTTTAGGCTACAGAGTAAAATTAAATAAGTATTAGTATTATTATTCCATATAACCCATGAGTTAAACATGTTCGTACCAGATTAGGGGGAGGACAGATCCTACTTTCAATGCAAAAAAAACCAGCAGATTTGGATGTGCCGTTATTAGGTAAATTATCTATTTTTATTCTGAAACCTTATTTCTTAGGTTACTTAGCAATATAGATGGAACAAAAGAAATTCTGCAGACTATAATAAGGCAGAAACATATGTACTACTCAACTGAAATATTTTTCCCACAAGTGATCCTGCCCCCTTTCTTCAAAGCAAAAATGTTAACGATACAGATAATGCTAACCCAATTCCCTCTCTGTCTCCACTTCCAGAGGCAACAATTATCTTTTGGTTGGTGTGTCTCATTCCCAAGCAAGGATTTTTTCTCAAATTTTAATTGTGGCATGCTCTGCATGCAGGAAAATATACAAATCTTAATTGTAGATTCTGATGAATTGTAACTTATAAATACACCTGGATGATGAATGTTTTTGTAAATGTATACATCAAAATAAGATACAAATCAAGATATAGAATACATCTAGAGAATAAGAAGTATGTTGGCCTCACAGCATTTTAAAATTAAATTGAATTAACAACACATAAACATTTCAAAATTGAGAAATGTAATATAAATACAAATTTCTGGCTTCCTTTAAAATTCTAAAATCCAAACCACACTAAACTCACAGTAGCTGCTACCCAATGCAGACAAGCTGTAAGCTCCCTGGTTGTCCCACATTGTGCCTGTTGTTATGTGAAGTCCATTTCATTCTTGTCATAACTTGCAACTCATTCCCTAAAGAAGACATCTGTGTAACACTTCAAAAATGTGGCGAATGTAAAAAGGCTGAGAACAATTGCCTAGCCAACTTAGGCAGGCAGAGTTTGAGAAGCAGTGTCCCAATCCCCCACTAGCTAGGTGACTTTGGAGGCTGATGTCAATGCCATGAACCAGAAAAATCAACCAGCTTCTATAGGTATTTGCTGCCCTAAGGGTGGTCCTTGGTCAGAAGCATGGGCATCATCCATGAGCTTATTGGAAATGCAGTCTCATTCCCCATCCAGATTTTCTAAAGCAGCATTTACATCACTTGTTTCTTTTTAAATTTACAATAATAAACTTTCTTTTTAGAGAAGTTTTAGGTTCACAGAAAAATTACACTGAAAATATAGGGGTCCCATATAGCAATCCCCTAACACAAATATATGTTTAACAATATCCCCGTGTCTTCTGAGAACATCAGTGTTGGAGATGCAGTACCCAGTGCCCTGTGCCTTAGTGGAAAAACCACCCAACAGATCTTACTGCTGGGCTGCAGAGTATCTTAGTTCACCAGGGTTGCTATGAAAATACCACTTACTGGTTTGCCATAAATAGCTCATATATTGATTGAGTCACAGTTTTGAAAGCTAGAAGTCTAAAATCAAGGTGTCCACAAGGCCGCATTTTCTCCAAAGTTTGTAGATTTCTGTTGGTGGCAGTCTTCCATCATGTGGAGATTGCTCTCTCTGTAGTTTCCTTTATTTCAGGCCTCTTCTGCTATCTTACTTCCCTGTCTAATTTACTTTGTAAAGAACTTAAGTCAATTTGGATCAAGGACTGTCCTCCTGCAGTTTGGCCACATCTTAAGTGATAATATTTTTCAAATGTCTTATTTATGAATAGGTACATACCCACAGGAAACAGGATTAATTCTTGAACATATCGTTTGTGGAGAACATGATTCACAATTGATTCATATGATTCACATGATTAAATTCCTAAGTTACCATTTTTCTAGATCCTTGACCAACTTGCTATATTCTGTTTTTAAATTAATAAGCCATCCTAGGATGTGTGAAGCAGTATCTGAAGTGGCTTTGATTTGCATTTCAATTTATGACTAGTAATTTTGAAGAAGTTTTCATATGCCATTTGATTATTAGTCATTTGTATATCTTCTTTGAAGAAATTTTTTTCAATATCTTTGCCCATTTTGCAAAAGGATTGTTTTTCTTTTCATTGAGTTTTGCTATTTCTTTGTATATTCTGGCTGTTAAACTCTTATCAGATATAGGTTTTGTAAATATTTTGTCCCATTCTGTAGGTGCTTTTAACTGTCTTGATAATGTCTTTTGCCTTGCAAAAGTTTTTAATTTTGAAGAGGTCCACTTTACCTGTGATTTTCTTTTGTTGCTTGTGCTTTTTCTGTCATATCTAAGTAAGTACTTCTACATCCATGGTCATGAAGATTTCACTCTAAGTTTTAGCATCACTCTTTTTGATCCAGGGAAATAAAAACTTGTAGTGCCCCACACAGCCTAGTATCACCCACAGAATGGGTGCTCAAGACATGCTAAATGATGGAAAATAGACTCATATGGTTATAACATTAAAAGATTAAAAAGGTTGATAAGTAATGCTTATTGTAGAGATTTAACAAAAAGTAAACCACTTTACAAATGTAAAAACTCTATTCAACCTCCAGAAATGTCAAGCATGTTTAAATGAAAATAATTTGAATTTGAAATTAGATATATTCAGATCAATCCTCTTATTTTTCAGGAAGATATTTTAAAATCTTAACTTTCTAAAAAGTGTTGTATACTCTGTTAAAAATTGTTTTCAAGAAAAACCAGCAAGATGGCGGCAGAATAAGGTGCTCCTAGAGTCAGATCTTGCTATAGGGCAGTTATTAAATACCCAGAGATCTCTGGAGCTAGCTGAAGAACCTGCTTGGGAGTTCCAGGAGGCCAGAAGAGCATACTGCAACATCCTGAGGAGAATGGAAGGAGGAGACTGCCTGTCTACAAGAAAACTCATAAGTAGAGTGCTCCACACCAAGGAGGCCAGTGCCCATCCTCCACTGGAGGCACAAGCCACCACAAGAGCTGTTCTGTGGCTGGAATTGAAAGCTCCACTTTCTCAAAACAGGAGAGGAAGAGATGGTTGGGCACCAATTTCAGCTACGATGAGGAAACTCAGTGGGCAACAGTATAATGCTGAAAACAGCTAAAGTTTGAGCCTGTACAGGTCAGAAAGTGGCCAGGAGCTACCATCTTAACTCCATGCCTGGCATGAGGTGAAGCAAGGAGGACTGAGGATCCAGTGCGGGGGGAGGGACAGGCTTCTTCCCATCCAGATCATATTGCAGGTCTAGCCTAGGCCCCAGTGCCACCTCCAGCAGGGAGAAAGATATGGGGACCTGTGCCAGCCTCTCTGGGAAATTACCTGCCAAGCCATGGAAACTGGTGATAATCCTAGTCTGGGGGCATGAGTCGCCCCAGGAGCTGCTCTGTGATGGGAATTGGAAACTCCATTTCCCAGGAACAGGGGAGGAGGAGATGGTTTGCTGCTGCTTTCAGCTATGCATTGGGATGCTTGGCTGGCTAAGAGATAACCCTGGGAACGGCTGAGGTGAGAACCAGTCCAAGTCAGAAAGAAGCCAGTAGCCACCATTCTGACTCTGCCCCCAGCCTGAGGGGAAGCTGGGCTGACTGAAACTCTCAGTATAGGCAGGAACCATTTTCTTTCATGCAGATCAGCCTGCAGCCCTAGCCTAGGCTTCAGCCCCACCTCTGGTGGGGAGGAGGCTGGAGAGCCCTGCACCTGCCTATACAGAAAACTGCAGAGAACTTGGGCTGGTATTTACTGAAAATCAGAAGTCTACTAGGGCAACTGCAGTCATCTTAGGACCCGCACTGCATAGATTGCTGTCCACACTTCCAGCTCCATCCCTGCCCCAGGCAGAGGAGAAAGGGATGTGAAGTCTCTCAGGGCAACTACAGTCTAGGCCTGCATGTGGATTTTTCCACACAGCTGTGATTCTGTCCCTACCCCTTGCAAAGGAGAAAGTTGGAAGAAGCTTCATTGGTCCCTCATGCAATGAGGGCAGCTTGAGCCTCCACAGCTTACAGGACCAACTACCTGCTTGGCTCCTACTGCACAACCAACAAAGGAGAAACTATAGGAAGCCCTAAACTAAAGAGAAAAACTGTACCCAGAATAAATACTCTAGTAAGCCAGATATGAAGACGCCAACAAAAAATTACAATCCACACCAAGAAACAAGAAGCCATGGCCCGGTTAAAGGAACAAGATAAGCCTCCAGATGACATAAAGGAGTTGAGACAACTAATTATAGATGTTCAAACAAATCTCCTTAATAAATTCAATGAGATGGCTAAAGTGATTAAGGATATTAAGAAGACATTGGATGAGCACAAAGAACAACTTGAACACATGCATAGAAAAATAGCTGATCTTATGGGAATGAAATTAAAAAAACATTGGAATCATATAATGGCAGATTTGAGGAGGCAGAAGAAAGGATTGGTGAGCCTGAAGAAATAGCCTCTGAAAGGGAACATACAAAAGAACAGATGAAGAAAAGAATAGAAACATTGAACAAGGTCTCAGAGAAATAAATGACAGCAAAAGGCATGCAAACATATGTGTCATGGGTGTCCCAGAAGGAGAAAAGAAGAGAAATGTCAGTTGTCCATACTTTGGAGTTTGTGTTTCTGTGTGATGGAGCTGGACTTAGATGTGATCTTTGTCCACAAGTCTCTCCTGTTACTTTTACCAGAACTGTAGTTGTTGCTGGAGATTAATGTATACCCAGGGGACCTGAATCTCTGGACTGGCCATGTGATAGCCAGGCCCTGAGCCTCAATAGACTTGCAACTCCTACACTCTGGTTTATCGGACTTACCCCACTCAGCTAACATGGAGGTGAAGAAGGTCAACTACCACACCAGGGAGTCAAGAGTGCCTACAACTGAAAACAGAACGATTGCATCCAGCATCCATGTGGAATTTAGGGCCCCTCTTGATATAGATGTGGAGTGGACACAACCATTCTAAGGTCCACAGGATGGAGGAATAGAGTATGGAAAGAGAAAAGGGGCAGAAGGAATATTTAAAGAAATAATTGTAGAAAATTTCCCAACCCTATTGAGAAACTTAAATTATCCCTATCCAAGAAGCACAATGTTCTCCCATCCAAAAAAATCCAAATAGACCAACTCCAAGGCACATACTCACCAGAATGTCAAATGCCAAAGACAAAAAGAGAATTTTGAAAGCAGTAAGAGAAAAGCCATGCATAGCATATAAAGGATATCCAACAAGATTAAGTGCTGATTTCTCACCAGAAACCATGGAGGCAAGAAGACAGTAGTCTGATATATTTAAAATACTACAAGAGAAAAACTTGCAGCCAAGAGTATGGATTAGAGTGGACTTACTGATATTCTATTCATGAACTATTGTGATTAGTAATCAAAGAAAATGTGGCATTGGTGTGGAGAAAGTGGCCATGGTGACTGCTGGGGGTAGGGAGTGGGAGGAAGAGATGTGATGTGGGGGCATTTTTGGGACTTGGAGTTGTCCTGGGTGGTGCTGCAGGGACAGTTATCGGACATTGTACGTCCTCCCATGGCCCACTGGGTGGACTGTGGGAGAGTGTGGGCTATGATGTGGACCATTGACTATGAAGTGCAGCAGTGCTCAGAGATGTATTCACCAAATGCAATGAATGTCTCATGATGATGGAGGAGGTTGTTGTTATGAGGGGAGGAGTGGGGTGAGGGGTGTGTGGGGTATATGGGGACCTCATATTTTTTTAATGTAACATTAAAAAAATAAAGACAAAAAATTTGGAAAAAAAAAAAATGAAAGGAAGATTATTGGTAAGAATAACTACAAGGATAAAAAGATAAAAAAATAAAATATGACATATATAAGCTAAAAAATGGCTAATATAAGTGCTACCTTTACAATAGTAATATTGAACTTTAATGGATTAAACTCTCCAATCAAAAGACACAATGTTGTCAGAAAGGATAAGGAAATATGACCCATATATGCTGTCAACAAGAAAATCAGGGATAAAAAGAGGTTGCAGGTGAAAGGTTGGAAAATCATTGTACATGCAACATTAACCAAAAATGCAGGATTAGCTATAATAATATGAGGTAAAATACATTAAATGCAGAAATGTTGTAAGAGACAAAGAAGGATAGTATATAAAACAGTTCATCTACCAAGGAGAAAGAACAATCATAAATATGCATCTAACTAGGGAGCCCCAAATTACATGAGGCAACTACTAGCAAAACTGAGAGAAGATATAGACATCTCTACAATTATAGTGGGGGAATTTAGTATACCTTTATCACCATTAGAACAAACAGTTCAACATAGGTTAAATAAAGAAACAGAGATGTTGAATAATAAAGGAAGTAGAACTAATGAACTTTTACAGAAAATTACAACAACAAAAAATCAGGTGGATATACATTCTTCTTGAGTGCTTGATGGATCTTTCTCCCAGATAAATCACATGCTAGGTCATAGAACAAGTTTAATGATTTTAGTAAGATTGAAATTATACAAAGAACTTTCTCTGACCACAACAAAATAAAGCTGGAAGTAAATACAGTACAGAGAACCAGAATAGGCACAAATATATGGAAATTAAACACTCTTAATCAATGAGTCAAGGAGGAAATTGCCAAAGAAATCAGTAACTATTAATACACAGAATTCAACAAATCTCTTAAAAAGATTAATCACTGTGACCAAGAAGAATTTATCCCAGGAATGCATGCTTGTTTTAATAAAGAAATTCCATCAATATATACACCCTATTCATAGAATGAAGAAAACAAACAAATGAATATCTCATTTGACAAGGAAAAAGCATTTGAGGAAATCCTCAACTCTTTCAAGATAAAGACTCAAGCAAAACTAGGAAAAGAGGAGAAATTACTCAACTTGATTAAGGGCATTTATGAAAAATCCATTGTTAACATAAAGATGAAGTAGATATGCTTTCCCTCTTAAACAGAACAGGACAAGGAAGCATGTTTTCACCACTACTCTTCAGTATTGTACTAGGAGTTCTAGTATGAGAATTTCAGCAAGAAGAATAAATAAAATACATCTAAATTTGAAAACGTCAAAATTAACTTAAAAAATATATGTATATATATCTCATATATAAATCATAAAGGTACCACAAAAAAGCTATTCTTTTTAGAAAATATGAGAATACTCATAACTAAAATGGTTGAAAAATTAAAAGAGGAAATAGGGCCAAAGCAACAAAAGAGGTGAAACAGGGATATGGGGGCAGAAAATGTATATGCTATTGCAGCTAATTTGGTATCTATTCAAATTAGTAGGTTACAGAGATAAGTTTTGTAATACAAACCCCGTGGTAACCACAAAGAAAGTATTTTAAAAATATACAGAAACATTCCTGAGGACTATAGAGACACCCAGGTCCTACAGTCATGGCAGATGGCTCTGGAGTTCAGTGCCTTGTCAGAGGGCCCTACTTTGGAATTTGTGCTCCTGAGTGAGATGGAGTTAGACTCAGATGTGACCTCTCTACACATGTCTCTTCTGTCACTTTTATTGAACTTGGGGTTGGTGCTGGGGTAGGTGTATGCTCAGGAGATTTGAGTCTCTGAACTGTCCATGTACCAGCTGGGCCCTGAGTCTCAGCAGAGTTGCAACACCTACTCTCCGGTTCATTGTACCCAGGTCAGCTAACAGGAAGGTGAGGTTGGTCAACCACCACATCAGGGAACCGAGAGAGTCTACAACTGCAAGGGAGGAGAATCACATCCCTCCGCCATGTCTGATCTAAGCCCTCGATCGATTTAGAGGTGGAGTCGACATCACCATCCCAGGATCCACAGGATGGAGGAATAAAGTATGAATTAGAACTATTGTGACTCTAGCAATGGAAGAAATTATATGTGGAGACAGTGGCCATGGTAGTTCCTGAGGGCAAGGAGAGTGAAGAAGAGGTGTGATACAGGGGCATTTTTGGGACTTGGAGTTGTCCTGAATGATATTCCAAGGACAGGTGCAGGACATTATATATCCTGCCATAACCCACTGAATGGACTGGGGGAGAGTGAAGACTGCAATTTAAACTCTAATCCCTGTGTGTAGCAGTGTTCCAAAATGTATTGATCAAATGCAATGAATGTGCCACACTGATGAAAGAGTTGTTGATGTGGGAGGAGTGGGGGGTGTGGGGAGTGGGGTATGTGGGAGGCTTTTATATTTTTTAATGTAATATTTTGTGTGACCTATGTATCTTTTAAAAAAAGACAATAAAAATTTTCATTTTCAAAAAAATTATAGATGGAAACAGAAATCAGAATAGGGGTCATTTAGATACATCACAAAAGATCAAGTATACAGAAGAGTAGGGAGAAATATAGAAAAAGAGTGACAAATAAAAAACAAAGGATGAAATGGCTTAAGTACTGCCTTTGGGAATATATATATAGCTGGATTCTACTGCTAGCATTTTATTAAAGATTCTTGCTTCAATATTCATGTGAGAAATTGGACTGTAATTTTCATGTGTTATCTTTTTTATTAGTTTTTAAATTTTTTTCTTTATTTTTAAAGGAACATTAGATTATATAAATGTTACCTCAAAAATGTATGGATTCTTCTATATTCTACCCCCTCCACCTCCCACACTTTCTCCCATTAACAACATATTTCATTTGTGTAGGCCATTCACTACAATTGGCAAACATATATTGAAGCATTGCTACTAAGCAAGGTCTATAGTTTAGATTATGTTTTACACTTTGCACCATGCAATTTTATTGCTTTTGACAAGATGTATAATGGCTTATATCTGTCATTGCAATCTGGTTTGGTATCAGGTTAATTTTTTCCCCCATTCTAACCACTTCAGGGTAATTTTTGGCATCATAGAATGAAGTGTACCCTCTTATTCAATTTTTAAAATATTTTCATAAGAATTGGAAATTCTTCTCCAAATGGTCAGTACACCACATCAGTGAAACCATCTGGTCCTAGACTTTTCCATTTAGGACAACTTTGATCATTGACTTAATCTCTTTACATGTTTACATGTGTTTAGATTTTCTATTTCTTCTTAGGTTATTTTTATGCATTTAGAAATGTCAGTTTCATCTTGATCATCTCGTTGCTTGGCCTTTAATTCTTTATAGTATTATTTTATAATGCTCTTTATTTCTTTATGATCAGTAATGATGCCCACATTTTTATTTCTCAGATTAGTTATTTGTGTCTTCTCTTTTTTCTTCATAAGTCTAGTTTATTTTGTTAATTTTATTGATCTTTTCAAGGAGCCAATATTTGGTTTCATTTATTTATTTATTTATTTTTAAAGATTTATTTATTTCCCCTCCCCCAACCCCCAACCCGGCTGTCTGTTCTCTGTTCTATTTGCTGCATCTTTTTTTTTTTTGGTCCACTTCTGTTGTTGTCAGTAGCACGGGAATCTGTGTCTCTTTTTGTTGCGTCATCTTGCTTTGTCAGCTCTCTGTGTTCGAGACACCATTCCTGGGCAGGCTGCACTTTCTTTCGCACCGGGCGGCTCTCCTTACTGGGCGCTCTCCTTGCACGTGGGGCTCCCCTCTGCGGGGACACCCCTGCGTGGCAGGGCACTCCTTGCACGCATTAGCACTGTGCATGGGCCAGCTCCACATGGGTCAAGGAGGCCCAGGGTTTGAACCATGGACCTCCCATGTGGTAGATGGATGCCCTAACCACTGGGCCAAGTCTGCCGCCCATATTTGGTTTTATTAATTCAATTACTTTTTTCTCTTTTTTAATCCATTTATGTCCACTTAAATCCTTAGTATTTCCTGCTTTCCAATCACTTTAGTTATTTTTTGGCTCTTCCTTTTCTTTTTCCTCAAAATACAAAATTAGATCTTTAATATCTTTCTTCTTTCCTAATGTAGACTGTTTTTGCTGTTGACATTTTTATCAAAATCAAAATGTGGAAACAACATAAATATCAATCCATTATTTGATAAGAAAAAATGGCATATATATCCACTGGAATATTTTTTGGCCATATAAATACAGAAAGTAGTGATAAATCCTAAAGCACAGATGAACCTTGCAAACAACATGTTGCATGAAATAAGGCAGATATAAAATATAAATATTATTCCATTTATATGATATGGTTTCTGCCTCTGTCTTCACAAGACATTCTCCCTTGTGCGTGTTGTCTCTTCTCAAGTTGGAGAGATTCTCACCCTACCAGATATCAAGTCTTATTACTCAGCAGAAAGGCCTTGAACCAGGGAAAGACAAAAAATCCATTGAAACTATCAAAAACCCCTGCATGAATTGAAACTTGATATATGACTTAATTTTTATTATCAACAATTAAAATGATGGGCTAATAAATAAATGGTCTTGAGAATATTAACTATTCTTGAAGGGAAAATAGTAATAGTCTTACTTTACAATATGCACCAACAAAAACTATATAGAGGATTAAAAGCTTACAAACAAAAAGTGTAACTTCAGAATATTGAAAAATAGCTATTACTTTAGATTTTCAAGGGAGGAGTGGGGGGGTGAGGTGGGGGTATGTGGGAACTTCATATTTTTTAATGTAACATTTTTTGTGATCTATGTATCTTTAAAAAAAGACAATTTAATAAAAAAATAAAAATAATTGAAATATTTTAAAAAAAACTATAAATGTATAAAAGGCCTCATTTGATTTTTTTTTAACCAGTTAGGTAGATATGACAAATTAATTAAAAAGATAAGCTACCGATTTGGGCTATTTTTTTAATGTAACAGGTAAAAGTTTAATTTCTGAACTATATAAGGTGTTTGTAAAAACCAATTAGTTAAAGAACCCTGTCACTACCATGGGCAAAAAAAATATGAACAGGCAATTACAGAAGTAGAAAGTAAAATAACCAACAAAAATTGAAAAAGTTCCTAATTTTCACTTGTTATCAGTTAAAAAATAATGTATACCATTGAACTGGCAGAAAACTTTCAAAGGCTGACAAAACTTTTGATTTTTAAGTGTTGGTGAGGTTGTAGAAGGGCAATTCTCAAACAGTTCTCCATTTAGTCATAAAGTAATCAAGGTTGATAGAGGTTCTAGTGTTTTCTAATATGTCCATTTCAATACTCGGCACCAAGAGTTACCACAGAGAGAGAAGAGAGTACAGATAATTCACTTATTTTTCTATGATAGAGCCAGGAAGTGAGATGTACCATATCTGCTTTCTCCCAATTAGCAGAACTTACCTCATAGTACCAACTGAAAGTGTTTAATTTTGAGGAGGTCCCATTTAACTATTTTTATTTTATTTTATTTTTAAAAAAATATTACATTAAAAAAATATGAGGTCCCCATTCACCCCCGCCGCCGCCACACCACCACTCCCCACACAGTAACACTCTCCCCATCATCATGAAACATCCATTGCATCTGGTGAGTACATCTCTGGGCATCGCTGCACCCCATGGCCTGTGGTCCACACCATAGCCCACACTCTCCCACGTTCCATCCAGTGGGCCATGGGAGGACATACAATGTCCAGCAATTGTCCCTGCAGCACCACCCAGGACAACTCCAAGTCCCGAAAATGCCTCCACATCTCATCTCTTCCTCCCATTCCCCGCACCCAGCAGCCACCATGGCAACTTTTTCCACACCAATGCCACATTTTCTCGATTATTAACCACAATAGTTCATGAACAGAATATCATTAAGTCCACTCTAATCCTTACTGTATTCCTCCTTCCTGTGGACGTTGGATTGATTGTGTTCATTGCACATCTATGTCAAGAGGGGGCTTAGATTCCACATGGATACTGGATGCAATCCTCCTGCTTTCAGTTGTAGGCACTCTAGGCTCCATGGTGTGGTGGTTGACATTCTTCAACTCCATGTTAGCTGAGTGGGGTAAGTCCAACAAATTAGAGTGTAGGAGCTGAAGTCTGTTGAGGCTCAGGGCCTGGCTATCATATTGTCAGTCCAGAGATTCAAATCCCCTAGATATATCTTAAACCCCAGCACCAACTACAATTCCAGTAAAGTAGCATGAAAGTCTTGTGAAAAGAGATCACATCTGAGTCCAACTCCATCATGCAGAAACACCAACTCCAAAGAAGGGCCAACTGACATGGCAGTGTTCTATGGTCATCTGCCATGACCATAGTACCTGTTGGTCTCTTAAGCCCTCAAAAGGACCAATACCTGGGGTTGTATCTACTTTATCTGTCTCTGGGACTCTGCTCAGGTGTGCATAAGGGCAATCCTTCTGACAACCTCCAGACTCTTTTTTAGAGACTCATAGCCATATAAACTCATTTGTCCTTTCCATTTCCCCCTTAATTTAGGTCAAACAGCATTTTTAACTCCTGTTATTATACGTAGACAGGGATATTCTACTGGTCCACATTGAACCTTTACTTCAAGGTCATTTTCTAGTTACGTCATCAGCTGGTACTTGGTAGTGATCCTTCGGTGCAGGGAGGCTCATCCCCGGGTGTCATGTCCCACGCTGAGGGGAAGGCAGTGCATTTACATGCTGAATTTGGCTTCGAGACTGGCCACATTTGAGTAACATGGAGGCTGTCAGGAGGGAACTCCTAGGCACAGTGCTGCTCTAGGCCTTGTTCTTATTTCAGGTGTATATGCTCACAAGCATAGTCATTAATATCAGGGGCTCACTGTTGGACCCTCATTCCTTTCTGGTCCTTGTTGTTGCACCTGGGGGACTGCCGCTGCTCCCCTAGGGACCATGACAGAGCCCCCCAGCCAGGAACCCAGTACCCCCACAGCTGTTGTTTTTAATTGTTTCCACTATGAGTATATCCAAACATTTCCTTGCACCCTGGACACATGCCCTGCATAACTCCCTGTCAACCATCTGTCCCCTGTCAATAACATCCCATACCGGTATTCCTCCGCTGCCATTGTTGAACCACTCTGTGATTCAATTAACTTTTTTTTGTTGTTGCTAATGCCTTGGCTGTAAGGTACAAGAAAGCACCACCTACCACAAGATCTTTAAGAAATTTCCTTTCATTTTCTTCTTGTAATTTTATGGTCCTGGATTTTATATTTAGGTCTTTGATCCATTTTGAGTTTGTTTTTATATAGGGAGTGTGATTCAATTTATTTCTTGCTGGGTCATTACTTCTTGTTTCTTAATATGGCTTATTTTTTTGCTTATGTCTAGGCATCTGATTATCCTGATGAGTTTATTCTGAAGGTCAGCTTCTCTCTCTTATCTAGGGTTTAGTTGCTGGTTGGCTTTGTGTTAGTCTTCTTCTCTGGTACTTGATTCAACTTATTCCAAGCCTTTGGAATTACCCTTGTTTAACTGTTGAGATTTATTCACCTCTTTTACATCTTATTCTTTCTCTGTGTATTCAGTTCGATTTTATTATTGCTCTGTTTGTGCATTTGTTTCAACCTCAGGAGAAATTTTCCTTTACTCTCTTCTTTTTGTGGGTATCTTAATCAGTTCTGTTTTTTTCTCTTTTGCTACTTTAAAAAAACTCCTCTTTCATTGTCTGTAGATGGTTTTGTGTGGAGGGCAAATTCTGTGAAAAGTCCCCCAGAGAGGACTTTCCCTGTCAGTAATTCTCAGCCAAAACAGGGCTAAGACACCAGAAAGAAAGGTACAGAACAGTTCTAATGAGCCCTTGGACAAGGGTCAGGAAAGAAGGCCCAGAACACTATTGCTGGCACACTGAGACTGGATTTTCCAGCATGCTCAGTTGAATGTGCTCTTTGCCAAGTTCTTCCCACAGCTCTAAGAAGGAGTGCCTCTTTAAACTCCTTTGGCTCTGCCCGTTGTCATTGGTGGGCTTGAAGTTGATGCAATGACTGTAGCTCCCACTCCACGGCAGGCTAAAACAGAGGTTCACAGCTGGGACCCAGAAGTTTAAATTTGCCCACTGAGAACCAGGATCAGTCCTCAGCTGTGCCCCACCCCTTCTTGGGGAGGTGTTCTTCCAAATCCCTTTGTCTGCAGCAGTCATCCGGGAACCAGATCTGAGGCTGCTCTACTTGAGGATGGGGGGCCAGCCATGGTAGAGTGAGTTACTTACATTTTTGTTTTACCACAGTTTCTCAGTCTCTTCATCCAGCTCTTCCCTGGATGCTGTAGAGAACACCCCTGGCCCACAGAGCTCCAGGACAGCTGTTTCATACAATTTCTGCCTATGAACTGGCTGTTTTTGGAGGGGGTGTGAGTCCTGTAGCTCCCTACTCTACCATCTTCCCCAGAAGTCTGACTTGAGTTTTCACATTTTATTACATAATTTCTTCTTGTAATAAACAGAGGCATGTAACAAAATTATTGCTCTGGAGCTTTTGAAATTTTTACCCACTGTGGTAGAGGAATTTATTTGCTTTAGGTTTCTGTAAAGAATTATTTCAGTCAATGTTTGTATTTGTTAGAAAATCATCAAGGCAGATATTTGATTAAAGGAATTTTATTTATCCATTTGTAATTATTCTTTGTAATATCTTATCAAAGAAAAACATGGAAATAATAATTTAGCATAGATTACTTTAATTTTTATCATTTTAATGAGGTTTAGATGTGCCTAAGATCAGCTTATGGTTGCAAAAGGAAGCAACTCATCAATACGTTTGGATTTGGTGCAAGTGTCCCTTCCCTGGTATAAGTGGAAGGAGAGTCAGCATCCCCCAGAGACAGTGGAATGACATGTGTAAGGCAGTTTCTCTGTGGATGATGGGTAAATACAGTCAGAGATGGTAGGGCAGCAGAGGTCATGCCATTGAGTTTCATTTTACATGTGGGAAAATAAACCAATGAATTTCTAGCTTCCCTCATTTCATTTTTTAGAATTTTAAATTGACATTTTATTTATTGATAATCTTAACTTTCATTTCAAATAGTAAGGCTGTATAAAGAGAACGACCAGGACCCAAGTCTCCTTCATCCCCTTGCACATCATTCCAGAGGGTATACTTTGATTTTTTCAGTTTTATGATCTTAATTTACAATTCATTTGAGTGAAATAATGAAGTATATGGAGGGTGTGGATTTGGAACTAGGATACTCTTCTGAAGAGTGAAAGGGTGAAAATGCACCCAATTTAGTAGAAAAGGCCTAGAGTTCCATTCTGCCCAGGTCATTTTGCAGGAACACCCTGGCTAAGTTGTTACCTCTTAAAGATTATTGCAATCACAAATGAAATGGGTTCTGGTGGTGTTAGATGAATGACCTAACACCCCTCCAGTCAAGTGAATAGGAATTCTTTTGGCATTGGGAAATCTTAAGAACAAAGCAAGGCCAAGCTGGAGTGAGAATGCCCTTTCCCCTCTCTCTGTGCACCTTCATGTCCTGCTCAGCATTCCGGCCCTGAACTTAACACTTTCCTGTCAAGTCTAGAGTGAGCGACTGAAGAACAATTAACCAAGAAGCTCCCTGGCTACATCAACTGACCTAGGTTCAGGAAGGGGGAGTGATAAAATACTTTTTAATTCAATAAGTATGACAGGTAAAAGCAATTCATTCAAAATGGCAAGTTATATTGTTGCCAGAAAAGTGAGTTCATAGACCAGTGAGTGTGAGAGGCCCATTCCATGACGCTGTTTTTTTTTTCAAAAAGAGAAAGAATTTATGCAAGGTGCCAAGTATGGAGGCAGGTCTGTCTCCCAAATCTAAAGAGTTTAGGACTTTCATGGATTTACACAAAAGGAGGGGGGGGTAGTGTTGCTGGTCAATATTGTTGGGTTATATTAGAGTGCTGGTCAATAGGGAGTGTGTAAGCAACTGCCCCCAGAGCCCCTGAAGACTGACGAAAGCCTGCTGGGAGCAAGCATTTGGCTATGCACCACAACAGTTGTAAATTGCTCAGTTAACATAAGATAACAAGTAAATGAGTGGAAATAAGCTAATATGACATTTACAGTTACAGTATAACTGCTGTAGTCAGCAGCTACAATCTAATAGGAAGTGGAGGCCCTTTGCAAGGACACAAGGGAGGGATCCTAAGAGGTAATGGGTTAACTAGACATATACATCTAGACATATATATTTTATCTAGACACATATATTTGAGTGGAAGGGAATTGTGCCATTTTTATAGATGTAACTACTAATCATTTGTTGATTAATGAAGCAATCAGTGTTTGATTAACCATTAAGGAATTCCACAATATATATGTGTTATAGATTGGTAGATAGATTAGTATATATAAATAGACATAGAGATATATATATTGATATTGCATGCATTTCTTTTTATATGTCAATAAATAGATATTATATGCCTTCAGTTCTAAATTACTAGCAATTGAAAGAAAATTTTTGATTTACTAAAAGCTTTTCAGTAAAAATACAAATGATATATCTATATGATATTTTTCCCTTTTAAAAACATAAAAATGTGACAATTCAGTTAGTGGAAGATGAGCATAATTTTATCATTCTCTAGACAATTGATTAGTGCAGTTAGGTAGAATTTTATATCTACTGCAAGCAAGCTAACCTGGGGTACACTTGCCCTATAGCTAATTTGGCCAGGGAGGGTGTGTGACCTGCTTATAGCTTTAGAGAGGTGTTACAAGCACTGGCTGGTTGGTTGGGATGCTTTGAAATCATATCATGAAAACATGCATTTTACTGCTTATTTTATTATTCTATTAAATAATAAAAAGGCAACATAAAAATTCACTTTGTTTAAACATTTTATAACGAATATCAATGATGTGCAGCAAGCAATAACAGATATTATAAAAACACCTGAATACCTAGGACCTTTTTGTATTAAATCCAAATAATTTAATTACTTTCTAAGATTCTTAATGGTTTTAATAAGTGATAGTGATGTAGGCTATGGGTGGGAGGCTCTTTGTCTCTTCAGAGATAACCTAAACTATCTGTGACTTGTGGGTGTGGGATGATAAAAGGCTGCAGTCCTGCCCTTGGTGAGCAGGAAACAGTTTAACAATGCAAGGTCTATAAACTTTAAGTATTCAGGGGAAATGCAAACCAAATATGCTAAAAGCTTATCGAATGTCTGAGGTCCATGCTAAAAGCTTACCTAAGATGTAGAAATATATGCTAATTCAAGCCTATTGACAACTGAAACAAAAGGACCATTTGGCCTTTCCTCTCTGTATAAAAGGAACTAAAAAATCTTGTTCGGGGCTCGGGATTGAAACAAAAAGTTCCCGAGTCTGGCCGGCCGTCAATAAACCATTTTTCCTTCTCAAAATCATTCCTGAGTCCGGGCCTCTCTATACTTAAACCTCTCTCAAATTCTACAACAATAGGACTTATTGGATACATAAAACCAAAGACTGTTCTTCCTACTGAACATTAAAGGTAATTCAAAAAGTAGGATTCAATTCATAACACACAAACGTATTCCAATATTGTCTTTGACATTCAAGATAGGCAATATTGACAATATTAAAACAAATATGAAATATCATAAGCCCACAGAAATTTAGATAAAATAATTTTTTATAACTAGTATTGAATTTTATCACTTATTTTCCCTTTCCTTGTAAATTTCCTGATAGACATGGTAAGAAATAAATATTTTCTTCTCTGTGCAAAAAAATGCATTTTATGAAATTTACTTTCTGATTCCCTTATTTGATTTGGTCCAAGATTTCTGAACGAATTCCAGGAAGTTCTAAAACACAAATTTTCAGAGCAGTTTATAAACTGCTCTTTCTTTATTAATTTATGTTTTAAGTGAACCCCCTTATAATTCTGAAATTTTGATTTACAGTTTAGCCTACATTAGTCCGGCCCCAAGTGAATTAATTGTGGCCGTCGCTGCAGTACCATGGGTGGGTCGCTGCCGCGCGGGCAGATCGCTGCCGGGAGTCAGGCCGAGCCCACAGCTGGACTGGGGCAGCAGCGGGCGGCTCAAGGCTTGGTGGGGACGCGCGGTTCGATGGAAGAAGAACCACGGAGACGAGGTCTATGAGCAGGTCTGATTTTATTCGGGAAGTACATAGGGTTTTATAGTCTCATGGAGGCGGGGAGGTTGTGGGAGGGCCTGTCCACGGGGCAGCTGGGGATTGGCTGCAGAGGCAAGGGCGGACCTGCGGTTTATGACGTAAGCCATTGATGGCAGAGGGGGTTGTTTCGGAGGTTGTGCCGGGGCGGATACGGGATGAGGGCGGTTGGAATGAGGCGGGGAGAACAGCGATCGGCTGGGAGGGGGAAGATAACAGTGGCTGGGAGGAGGGGCGGAGGGAGGCAGCAGCGTAAGCTGCTGCTGAGAAGGGCCATAATACAGCGAAAAGCAGGGTGGGAGCAGGGGACAATTGCTCCCTCTTTCGAAAATAAGAACCATTGGCGGCTTTGAAGAAAGCGCAGATTTTGCAGGATTGACATTTTTATGGGGAGGAAAGATGAGGGGGGTGAGAGGAGAGGAAATAGGAGAGAAAGGAACGAGGAGGGGTTACCGGCAGGGGGCATGGGGGCACGAGGGGGGCGTGAGCAGAGGGGAGAGCGGCTGAAATGCCCGATTCCCCATGCGGAGGGCAGAGAACCCGTACCCGCAGCTCGAGGTGACCATGATGGGCCCTATCGATGGCCGCCTCCTGCCACCTCCGTGAGCCACACCTGGGCGTGCCAGGCCTCCTCGGGAAGGGGATGGCTTTGGGAGAGGACTAGGACAGCTGTGGCCAAGAGCCTTTGCTGCTCTCGGTGCTGGCGAACAGACTTGCGGATACAGCAGGTGAGGCCTAGGAGGAGGAGGAGAAGGAGGAAAAGGAAGGTGTAGAGGAGGAGGCTGGAGGGTTGGAAAAGGGAGAGGAATTTTTGGAGCACGTCTCTAAGGAGGGAAGCTGAGAGGGTTGGGGGCTTGACGGATTCGAGGGTGAGGATGTGTTGCTGGAGGGAGTGGGTGTAGTTGAGGAAGGAGGTGTTGTAAGAGGAAAACATCCATTGGCGTAGTGCAAGGCGGGCGGTCACCGATGAGTTGATGGGGTGGGGGGTTAAGCAGAAGCTAGAGAGGGGCCAACGGGCATCACAGGTGGTGGTGGCTATGTCGTAGAGGGCGGCAACGTCAGCGGCAAGCAGGTCTATTTGCTGCTGTAGGTTGAATAAGGCTTGGTGGTGAAGGTAGTTGATGTTGCTTTGGTCGCCGAGGGCAAGGGCTGCTGCTGTGGATACACTGATGACGGCGGAGGCAGCGCCAGAAGAGACGGCAAGGGCCGCCGCCGTGGTGGTGGCGGCTGCAAGGGATGTGAGGACGGCAGCAGTAATGGCGGCTGTGATGCCAAAATTTCGGGGGTGGCGAGAAAGGGGGAGATCTACCAGCTGGGGGGCAACCCAGTCGGGGGAGTCAACGGGGAGCCACATAACGCGGGGCTGCATCACCAGGAAGGCGGAAGGGAAGGAAGAGTTCCAGTGGTTTGCGAGGCTGCAGTTGGTGAGGGTGGATTCGGAAGGAGGGGGGCATAAAAGGAAATAGTAAGGGTGTCGAACGAACGGGGTGGAGGTGAAGGTGATGTTGGGGGGAGGGGTTGTAGGCGAGGAGACAGTATGGGTGATAACCGAGACGTTGGCGTGGGAGACAAGGCAATTGGGGTGGCAGGTAAGGGCGCGGAGATCGAAGCAGGTGTGGGGGTAGACTCGCTGTCGCTGAGGGCCGGGTTAGGTTCACGGATGGGCTGGGACAGCGAAGAGGAAGGGAACAGCGCCGGAGAGTCCCTACCTTGAGCGGCGGCATGGGAGGACGGCGATGGGTCCCGTGCGGGAGATCGAGCGGCTGGCCGGCCAAACAGGAACGTGAAGATGTCGCTCCACCGCATACAGAAGGGAGCGGTGGTCCCTGTGCGGGTGTCCCTGTTCAGGCGCCACCTGTGGCCGCCGCTGTGGTACCGCGGGCGGGTCGCTGCCGCGCGGGCAGATCCCTGCCGGGAGTCAGGCCAAGCCCACGGCCGGACTGGGGCGGCAGCGGGCGGCTCAAGGCTTGGTGGGGATGCGCGGTTCGATGGAAGAAGAACCACGGAGACGAGGTCTATGAGCAGGTCTGATTTTATTCGGGAAGTACATAGGGTTTTATAGTCTCATGGAGGCGGGGAGGTTGTGGGAGGGCCATGTCCACGGGGCAGCTGGGGATTGGCTGCAGAGGCAAGGGCGGACCTGCGGTTTATGACTTAAGCCATTGATGGCAGAGGGGGTTGTTTCGGAGGTTGTGCCGGGGCGGATACGGGATGAGGGCGGTTGGAATGAGGCGGGGAGAACAGCGATCGGCTGGGAGGGGGAAGATAACAGTGGCTGGGAGGAGGGGCGGAGGGAGGCAGCAGCGTAAGCTGCTGCCGAGAAGGGCCATAATACAGCGAAAAGCAGGGTGGGAGCAGGGGACAATTAATATCTAGCAAGTGCCTAAGTGATTTTGTCAGTGACTGGGTCATTCATTGTCTGGCTTATCTATGTTGCTCAAATTAACAAGGGGTTGTTTTAAGTGCCATTACATATTTAGTATTTATATTTTAAAACAGAAATAAATTAGGGAAAAAAGTGATAAATTAGGGAAAAGGTGTTTTACACCTTTAGAGTTTGATAATCATTTTAGGAAAACAGGAACCTACCATGAACTGAGATTAGCCAAGAGTTAATTTAAGGTTTAATCAAAATGCCTTTGGTGCACAGGACTATTTTAGAAACTATCCTAAAAAAAAAAACACTCATTCTTGAGAAACAGCAACCACTAAGCAGGCATGCAGGATCGAGCTTATTCTGACTGGAAGGATAGGTTAATTACAAGCATATTTGCTACTCCCCTTTCTCTACAGGAACATCCAGGTAAGGGGCCCTCTATTGCTTGCTATTCCTCACCACAGTACTTACTGATCAATGTCACTGAACATCTTGAGTAACTATGAGGGTGGAAAGAATATTGTTGGACAAAATTTAGAAATATCATTCAATTGTCTTACTACTTCTTTAGAATGGTCAAACATGTTTGCTTTACTAGCTAGCTCCTCATACGGGTCTCTTGTGATTGTGAAAGGATACTACCATGATCTCAAACCCAATCTCTGCATGGTTCTTAGAGTCCTGGTCACCAAGTCAGGCAATCCAAAAAGCTGGAGGAAGTGAATCTGCAGAGTGAGAGGACAGTGTACTCTTCCTCAGGATGAAAGGACTCAGGCCAAGAGGAAGTGGTGAGCAGAGAAGGCAATACTGAGAGGGCGAGGGTATCTAGGGTACCTGCTGGTGGGGGTTTAAAATTACCCCTTAGAAATGGAGATAAAGGAGCTGTCAGATTGCTGAAACTGAGATTCACCTCAAAGCTCCTTTCATTTTTATCCTATGTTAGGTTCTTGGCTGGTTGTGAAGCTGTCCTGTCAAGTCTGTTGATAGTTCCTCAATTTGGATCCTTTTACCCTCTGTCTACACACTATTTCCTGTACTTATCTGAGAAGAATACAATTTCATTTCTAACATTATTAAACAAAACTTCACATTACAGTACACCCAACCAACTTCTATCACTCTTAAAACATACAATTCACTCTGAAATAACAAGATAGTAAGTACTTTGGTGTTAATTCATCTTCACTCTGTTAAATTTACTTGTCTTCAAATCAGTTAAGCCCATGTTTAACAATATTCAAAGCCGATGTACCCAATTACAGGTACACTTTGCTCAACACCCTAGATATAGGCTCCTCAGGCAAGTTGCCCAGATAAGTGGCTCTAGTCACAAAACACTGACTAGAGAGTCAACTTCCTTATTCTCTTTTCTCCACTGAGCCATCCTGGGAAGTGGCTCTCCATCATCGGAGTGTTCCTTACCATGTTATTTACTCTTTGTTGTCATTAGGCATCTATCATTTTACTCTTCACTAAAGCAAGCCCTTGAGCTTCTGCATCTTTGTTATGTGTCATATTGTCTGTCTAGAACTGCATCGTCCCATCTGGCAGCTAGGAGTCACATGAGGGCATTTGAACTGAAATCTTAATCAAAATGGGATAAAATGTAAAATTCAGCTCCTCAGATGCACTAGCTTCTCAGATGCACAAGTGTTCAACAGCCACATGTGGCTAGTGGCCACCAGATGAGCACAGACACAGACCATTCCCATCATTTTGGAGAGTTCTATTCAACAGCTCTAGTCAGCTCCAATGTATCCTACTCCACCCAGCCCCAGCCTCAGCCCACGAGGCCTTCTTCCACCCAGAGGCACCCTCTCTGCAGGGCACCCACAGCACACTGTACATAGCTCATGTACAGCACCACTTCTACAGGCTCCGTGAGGGGTGGCGGTGCCTTGTTTGTATTTGAACCCTAGTCCCCACCTCAGTGCATCATGCAGCAACTGCCCAAAAGATGTCAAAGGGGTTAATGCATAGCTGCTCTGAGCATTGTGGGGTGGGGCAGGGGGCGGCAGATCTCTGACTTGGCAGATTCTTCTGGAATGGAATCAACTTCTGTTCTCCCTTTCCATACTTGTTTAAAATAATTTTTAAGTAAACCATCCCAAAATGCATAAATCAAAAGTGTGCACTTGGATTTTCACAACATGAACCAACACCTACATAAAAAAAAAAAATTATTAGCATCATAGAAGGTTCCCTTGTGCCTTCCCTGTCACTATCCTTTCCCAAAAGTAACCACTACCCTAACTTGTAAAACTATAGTTTTACTTATTTTTGAACCTTATTTAAAAACAAATGGTATAAATACTTTTGTCTCTGGCTTCTTTTGGGAAACACGGTTAGATTTATCCATGTTGTTATGTGAACAAGTTCCTTCACTCTCATTGCTATTATTATATGCCACTGTATGCTGGAACATTGACAGGGATTGCATTGATTCTATTAATCAATCTGGGGAAAACAGACACCTGTAAAATATTGAGTCTTCATACAATCCATGAATATATTTTTTCTCTTCATTTCCTTAGGGCTCCTTTAATTTTTTTTCAGGAAGATCTTGTGGTTGTCAATGTAGAGATTTTGCACATTTTTGTTTTTTCCTAAGTACTTTGTATTTTTTTCTTCAATGTTGGTGTAAATGATACCACTTTTTAAAAATGTGGGTTTTTTTTTGTTACTGCTTTATAGAATACAATTGGTTTTTATATATTGGCCTGGTATCCAGCAACCTGTCAAATCTGCTTATTAATTGTAATTGCTGTCTGTAGATTCTTTTCTGGATTTTCTACATACACATTCATGTCATCTGCCAATAATGATAGTTTTCTTTCTTTCTTTAAAACCTATCTCTTGATTTCTTTCTTTCTGGTGATTATACCAGCTAGGACCTCTAGTTTAACAGAAGTAGTAAATGAAGGCATCCTTCAATCACTCTCCTTGCAGAGCAAAATCTTTCAATATTTCACAATTAAGTTTTCTTGCTATAAATTTTTGTAGGTACTCTTTTTCAGATTAAAGAAGTTCCCTTCTAACCCTAGTTTGTTGAAGGTTTTTACCTTCAACCTTTTACCTCAATTTGTGCTTTTTCTTCTTGCTTAATCTTGTTAGAAGTTTATCAATTTTATTAATCTTTTCAGTCTTTAGATTTGAACAAATATCAAATCTAAACAAATACTTTTCTGCACCTATTGATATATCATTTTTTTTCTCTTTTATGGTGTTAATGAAGTGAATTACACTGGTCTTTGAATGTTAAATCAACTTTGTATTCCAAAAATAAATCCACTTGGCATCAAGGATTATCAGTTTTATATATTGTTGGATTCAATTTTTAAAAGTTTTGTTCAGGAGTTTTGAATTCATTTTCATGAAACAGAATGGCATAATTTCTTGCAATATCTGTTAGATTTTAGTATCAAGGCTTTGCCGGACTCAAAAAAATCCAAAAGCATTCTAAATTCCTCTCTGGAAGAATTAGTATAATATTGATGTTATTTCTTCCTTATTAACTGTTTGGAAAATTCATCAGGGAATCCATTTGGTCTGGAGATTATCTTGTGAGAAGGTTTTTTCTTCATTTCAGATTCAATGTCTTTAGTAAATACAGAAAAAAACTATTCAGATTTCCTGTTTCTTCTTGTTTCAGTTACATTAGGTTGTGTTTTTCAAAGAAGATGGTCATTTTACCTAAATTTTCCAATTTATTGGTATAATATTGTCTCATAATATCCTCTTATTTTTTAAATGTCTATATTCTCTATAATGATGCCCTTTTTATATTTCTTGGGTTAGTAATTTGTGCTTTCTCTTCTTGCTTAATCTTGTTAGAAGTTTATCAATTTTATTAATCTTTTTAAAGAATTACCTTAAAATTTTTTTTCTGTAGTTTATACTTGTTTTCTATTACATTAGTTCTTGCTCTTTCTTTCTTTCCTACCTAGTATACTTTCTGGGTTTGATTTGTTCTTTTTTTAATTTATAGAGATGCATATTTAGATCACTGATTTTCAGGTTTTATTCAAATATATTTATTTAATGCTACAAATTTCCAAGCAGGTTATAGTTTTATCCCACAAATTTTGATATGTAGCAGTTTCACCATCATTCAAAATATTTTATAATGTCTACAGTGATTTCTCCCTTAATCTATAAGTTATTTAGAAGTACACTACCTAATTTTTAAATAATTGGGAATTTTTTATTTTTCTTGCTTTAATTATTGATTTCTAGTTTATCTCTACTGTGGTCAGAAAAAAAGATGAATCAGATTTCAATACTTCAAAACCAAGTAAATATCTAAAATAACTGCAAATTATACTTATAAAAGAACACATTTTTGCCCTGCTATTTCAGTTGTTTTGTATTTCAACTTCAGAATTTCAAGTTACATTTATTTTTTGTGCCTCCTATCACTTTTTAGACTGATTATAGCTTTATCATTCCCTCTTCTTCCCAAAGGGATGATGGCTAGAAGTACTCAGAGTTACATATCCTACTAAGTAAGATATGTAACTTACTTTGTAAGTGAACAAAGATATTTCTGATGGGTTTTCGGAGGTCAAGTCCAAGGCCTTGAGATCTGTGAGGTTTTGAGCATATTGTAATGACTGAAGTCTGAAATTCCCCTTAGAACTAGTTCTGGTGTTAAAGAGTCTTCAAAATTATACTACAACAATTCTAGATATGGCAAAAAAAAAAAAAATCAACTGGGGCAGAACAGTTCTTTAAACATATGGATCATAGTCCTGAGACTTGCATTTGCTTTCCTTATATTAAAATAATCTTTGCTGGAGGAGTCATAGATTGTATTAGCTGAGGATAATTCTACAGACAGACATGGGGCACTTTTCGGAAACTTATGAGGATACTAATCATTGGGCATTAAAAATGAAATCTAAACCCAGAAAAATACATTAAATTAGGAAAAAAGGCATAGTATTGAAGGGCTGGATGTGTTAATAATTTCATTTCTCAACATGTAATCATTTCCTTTTTGATTCTAAATTCCTCACTTAACTGTTTTATGCCAAGGGTTTCTCTGCTATCCAAAGGGGACATCTGGGGATTAGGAAATGCCAGCGGAAACAAGAGCACAAAGATAGCTTGTTACATGCTAAAGCATGACTATTTTTTCTCTTTTTTAGAGGGTCACCCAAACCTCTTGTTTCAAACATCCATATTTACAATCCTTACCAAACAGCCATATCACCACACACCTCCTCAGGTTCCCACCTAACAACTGTCCACTCGTTCACTTAACCTTGTCACTATCTCTACTTCCTTGTTCCCCATTCATGTACCAAACCAGCTTCCATTCATAACACTTTTGGAACTGTTCTCAACAAGGTCAGCAATGACCAAAGTTTCAAATCCAATAAACATTTTTTCAGTATTTTTCTTAAATATTCTTGTTATATTTGATCATTCCTTTCATTTTGGAATTATTTCCTATTCTGACTATGTAGTGGAGAAATCGGGTGTGCGCGGTATCGAAGGCCAGGACACGAGAATACCGAGAAGGAAGTTGGTTTATTTTGACCGGCCGGGCTTGGCAGACTCTTGTCCTAATAAAAACCGAGCCCCGAACAGCCTTTTCCAGACCCTTTTATACAGAGGATATAGGATTAGGAAGACTAACAGTGATGGTAAACAGACCTTTGGTTAGGTTCTTCAGTGTTTGATCTTAGTATCAGATAGGTTATTTCCTCCAGGTGAGTTACATATTCTCCACATCCAAGCCAGTTTGGATTAGCATATCTTCCACAGGCAGCCCTGAATACACACTCAGTCTCACATCCCTTCTGAACATTCAAAGACTGTAGGGCCTATATTACTTATTTGGCCATCTTGGAGACTAGGTACTCTTGGAAATAATTTTGATTTAATGCACAGGCTATATCAACTATAATCTGTCTTCAAAACTCTGTGACCTTAGACACTCTGTGCTCTTCATAAGCTCTTCTCTCTCTGTTGGTTCTTAAATGATAGTGTGTTCTCAGGATCCCATCCTTGGCTTACGCTCCTTACCACCATATAGGTGGTTCGTCTTCTTATTGTTTTGACAGATACATTTGTGCTTACACTTTCCAAATCTATCCTTTGTGCTAATCTCTCCTCCAAGTTTCCAACTGGTACATCCAACTCTTTGGATATACCTACCTCAAATGTGACATTCCCCAGAAGGAATTCATTGTCATTTCCTCTACTTGCTTGTTCACCTACCTCAAACACCCTGATCAGAAAAAATGTCCTTCCTGCAATCTCTCTCTACTCCACACCATCTTCTTTCACTAACCTTTGCCAATTTAACCCCCTAATTATTTCTTGCCCTCCATTTCTTCAAATCAACCTTCATTCAGCCCCCCTGCCCTAGTGCCCCACTTGCCACAGCAACCCTGCATCGCTGCACCCTCTTTGAGCTGACCCACTACCCAGCCCTCTGGCCTAAATACATACCTCTTCTACAGGCACCAGAGTGGTCTCATGTCATGGTGCTGCCCCCGACCCCTCAGTGGCTCCCCGCCAGCTGGGATAATCTAAGCTCCTTTATATAATCTACACTGCCCTGTATGCCTTGGACTCATCTCTTCACACTACTAATTTTATAATTTACTCTTCGGGATCATCCCGTGGAGTTTCTTAGCTCAGCTCCTTTGCAAATAATTTTCCCTCTTCTGAAATGCTTCCACTTCTTTTTCCAGCACTTTCCTCTGACTCATTAAGTCTGCCCACCCTTTGAAAGCTCCCATCTAGGAGGTGCCTCCTCCTTAGATTTTCTAAGACACAGATACCCTTCTTGCTCAGGATAAGTGTCAGACCTCTGCTCCGTGATCTCATAATCACCTTTTCATATCTACCATTGTAATTATCTTCCAGAGGTGACTACAAGTTCTTTGAAGGCCTTATTGCCTTATCTTCTTAACACTCCCAATACCAGTATGGCACATAGCTGGCATTCAAATTTCTAGTGAATGATTCAGTTTGCTGAATAAGTATCAGAACCTCATATATATTCATATTTATTCTCTATCAATTGAGGCTTCTCAGTAAATATATTAATTCCATCTTATAATGCAGTGTTGATTTACAAGGACACAATTACTATACAAGTCTGTCACCGGGTTCTTGCTTAACACAGGCCAAAACTTTTGACTCAACATAACACCAGAGACCTCTCTCTGTAAGCAAAAGCAGGCAACGATAGTGTTTGACTTAAGTGGCTTGCTGTAAAAAACAATAAATAATACTGATAGTTCAATGTATTGCCAACAGTAGCCTTCCATTCCAGAAGGAATGGAATTCATAAAACCTTGGATTCCTGAGCCCATTGGCCTATAGGCTGTATATGCTGTAAACATTCTGAAGTGAGTTCCGATTTGGTATGATGCTGGAACTGTAGAATTCTCTGCACTGCAACATTGATGAAAGTAACAACCTACTTCACATTAGTGCTTCCTCACTCAAGCAGAGTCAGCACGCTACTGCGGAAGGAGTCCCACCTCTTCCTCCACCTAGCCAGCTGACTGTGAGCAAGTCATTTAACTTCTTTGGGTCTTGGGTATTTAACCCATCTGTAAAATGAGGGACTGGATTTGAGTCAATTCAGTTACCAATACTTAATAAGTTCTAACTATCCATCTGACAAGACATTGTGCCAAGTGCTAAGGGATAATTTTCTATCCTCAAGAAACTAAAATATAATGGGAAATAAAGATAGGCATGAAACTATAATCTACTGATGTCCTCTAAAGTCCCAGTGAATACAAAGTTCTTGGATTGAAATCCCATGTTGTTACATGCTACACGAGGTGAGGGTAAAATTCTTTAGGAAAGGTAAAATGATAATGATGTATCCAGAGGTCATCTGATAATATCCTGGGTTAAAAACTAGACCAACAATATCCTTTTCTACATACTTTTATGTTACTAAGTACTGAGGGGAAAGGGAAAGGAAAGACTACTAATTTTTAAACTGGAAAGCTGGCTCTTGAAAAATAACTAAACCTAAATGATAAAGCATGCGTTCTTGGTGATTAGAATATGCTCTGAACTGAGAGCTACTTAATAATTTTTTAGTGAAAGAAAATCCTTCACAATCCAACAAACATTACACTAAGTGGTTCTGTTACAAAGCAGAACTTGTCAACCCCTCACGATTTAATCAAAGTAAGAGCAGTAATGAAAAGAAAAGCAATCTTATCTAGGGCGAGTAAATGGCTGGAACTGAAGCAGCGACCACACTCAGTTTACCCCTGCCCTTCCTAAAGAAACTGCTTCCTTACAGGTTACTTTGAGCTAAAAGTAAACTGAACTTATCATGCTCCCCTTCCACAATTTATAAATCATTTTATATGACATTTGATTCTACCTCTTGATCTCTCCACCCCAGAGAATTAAGCATGTAGCATATCCAAAATAGGTAAAAACAACAAATGCAGGGATCTGAACCTGTCTTAAGGGCCAACCATTTGAGGGAGGTGGGGGGGGCAGTACAACTCAACTATGCTCTCTTTAGGGGTAATAAGACTTAGGGACTAAAAATGGAGCTAACGGATACTTACGTGAAATTGTTAACTTAAGAAATTTTTATAAACACCTACCTACTTTCCTAAACAGGATTTTATTTCCCCCACTACTCTAGATATAAGTTAGGACAAAAGCACAGATTTAGCTGAGAGGGAAACTGGCATGCTAAAGACATGCATGTTAGTGGTGGCACTAGACTTGGAGACACTTGGCTTTAGCAATTTAGCAATTGCCACAAATAATTCTCAGAGATGTATTTTATATTTAGAAGCAACTAGGGTATCTTTTTCTTGTGTGTCTTGAGGTCAGGGAGATAGAATATATTAGTTGTAAAGCATCATGGCTACAAAATTTTCATTTCTCAGAGTATGTTTTAGAAGTGATTCTCAGACATGTTTTCCTCACGATTTAATTTTTCTAATTATAATGTAAGGTTTTAGAATATAAATTATACTTTTCCTCTGTTAAGGAATAAGGTCATACTAAATGGGCTGCAGAAATATTAAAAATAGCGTTGAGAGAATCAGAGGCTTATGAAAAGTTTGGCAACCAAGACTGATTTCTAAATTACTCATCAAACAGAGAACACTAATTTATTTAACTGAAGTTATATGGAAAACAGAACATTTTCATAGGCTACAGGAGGAAAATCTGAAGATTTCAGTTATATTTTCAGCAAGAGAGGACATCACAGAGCAACTCTTCTCCTTTCCCCTCTAAACTTCTGGAATTTAAGGGAAAACTTGGGAACCCAAGTCAGCATGACAGAGGGGGTCCCCCTCCCCACCCAGATCTAAGGTTCAGGATCACAAGTGAGCATCAGGCAATCTGATGTGGCTAAAAGGTATGGCCTTTTGCTTGTCTGGCTCAACAAATAAAATTAATAAATAAGAGCAGGCAATATTTTGGAAACAGGATTTAAGGTGCTTTGGAATAAAAGACAAGGTAAAGCTGTGCTCTTCCTGCAGAGGTAATGGAGCGGACAGCAAAGAGGTGGCCTAATGGTGGTCTGCTGGGAACATGGAAACTAGAAGAACCAGTTCTTAATGTTCCTAATGCCTCACAGTAAATATTTAACAGTAAACAGCTCAACTGTTTGGTGCTTATATGCTAAGGAAGGTTCATTTACTGAGATTTGTTGGTAGATATGTAAAATGATACTGGCGAGGAAGAAAATGGCTATTCTCCACAAGCCTAAACATCTAAGCCAACCCAAACAAAGCTTCAAATATTGCTTCACCAGATAGTTGTCTAACTAGATGGAAATGCAAACAGAGGAGAACACTATAAACACATCACTATTTATTGGTAAACAAAACAATAAAAGTAAGATTTGAGGTTTTTTGGTCTCAAAAGGACTAGTTTGATTCTAGAGGTTCTTCACTACAATTCTTCCTCTGCATAAGAAGTCTGATTAAAAGTTTGGCATAAACAAAATAGCCATAAAGGAAACTTTTTTAAACATTGGTGGTGGGAGGGGCAGGTGTTCTGATGATAGAGAATACTGGAAACAGTTAACATTATGTAGGCTGAGGCAGATGTAAAATGAAATAAGATGTAACTTTTATTTACATCCAAGCTGTTATTCAACCCTTACTAAGCCAGGATGAAAGGAGTCCAAAGTTTTACATGAAACTTCATTTAAAAAATGATTCATGAGGGCAGAGACCATTTTACCTTAGGCTAACCATCTGCTTACTTGCACTAAACTGTTGTAGAATTTGAGAGAAGTTCAATTATTTGAGTATAGAGAGGAAAGGCCAAATGGTCCTTTTGTTTCAGTTCTCAATAGGCTTGAATTAGCATATATTTCCACATCTTAGGTAAGCTTTTAGCATGGACCTCAGGCATTCGATAAGCTTTTAGCATATTTGGTTTGCATTTCTCCTGAATACTTAAAGTTTATAGACCTTGCATTGTTAAACAGTTTCCTGCTCACCAAGGGCAGGACTGCAGCCTTTTATCAAAACAACTGAACCATTTGAAATTTTTCATTTTGTATTTAATATCTCACTTATGATTTTTCTTGATCATCTCCATGGTTTTCATATTTTTCGCTCTAAAAAAACTTACATTTGGTAAAGAGCTTGGCTAGTAAATGACTACCTACATGAGTTATCCTTCGGACCCTCCCAGAACTCTCACTGACTTCAGCAGGGGGAGCAATGTACCAAGACCTAGAAAAAAGCCATGGATTTGAAACAAAATGCCAATATTATTCCATAGCCTAACAGCACTCTCCAACTTTAAACTTCTAAACTTTCCATTTTACTTACTTTACACATCTAAGAACTTGTCCAATGGTTTATCCTTGGGAGGAAATGTGATGTGATAGTTCAGCATCTAGAAGACAGAATTCTGCTTATCCTAAGGTAGAACTTTGTCATACTGATGTGGGCTATGGGTGGAAGGCTCTTTGTCTCTTCAGAGATTACCTAAGCTGAAGGCTGTGGGTGTGGAACGGTAAGAGGCTGCAGTCCTGCCCTTAGGGACAATGGCAACAGGCTCCAGTCCCAGGAAACAGTTTAACAATGCAAAGGCTATAAACTTTAAGTATTTAGGGGAAATGCAAAAAGTAAATATGCAAAAAGCTTATCTAGAATATCTGGAGTCCATGCTAAAAGCTTACCTAAGATGTGGAAGATATATATGCTAATTGAAGCCTATTGAGAACTGAAACAAAGGAACCATTTGGCCTTTCCTCTCTGTATAAAAGACGTTTGAAAATCTTATTCCAGGCTCGGGATTCAAACAGAAAGTTCCCTAGCCGGCCGGCCGTCAATAAACCATTTTTCCTTCTCAAAATCATTCCTGAGTCCTGGCCTCTCTATACTCAAATAATTGAACTTCTCTCAAATTCTACAACAATAGAACTGTCCAAAGAGAAAGGGCTCCCTGGGGGAGAGGGGGTGACAAAAGATGTCAAACATCAAGTGCATGACCACAGACAAGATATTTTAAGTCAGTTCAAAGACTTGAGAAGGGGGATAGAAATGACCAAACAGGCAGGAGTGTGAAAATGCAGTATGTGTTGAGGAAAGAGGGAGTAAATCTTAAACTTTTGACACAATGTGTGGAGGGGAGAGAGGGGAGCCTCGGGGCAGAGGGCTTTGCAGACCACAGCATCAGGACTCTGGAAGTTATCTGGTGGGCCCTGGAAAACCATTTAATATTTTTAAGCAGAACTATGACACGACAGATTTGTCTGACACTCAGGTAAGCCTCTGAAAACACTGTGGAAGCAGAAATGCAGGAAAAGTACAATTAGACTTTAAATATAAGGCAAGTCGCTGAGGGCCGGTGATCCCTAACACCTTGCCCAATGCCTTGAACAGAGTGGGTGCTTTAAATATGTGTGTTGTATTTATAAGTAAGTAAATGACTATACTTGAAGGGTGCATGGGGGAACCTACTATTTTCTGGTCTTCTCTTCAAGGGACAATAATTATATGGGGGGTATGGGTTAACAAGGAACCAGCCACCTTGTGTTCTGAAGTCTTGTCTTTCTCTTATAATGCAAAGGGGGCAGGGGTGGGTACTGGCCAGAGAGTAAAGATACCTGGCTCCTAGGAAAGGCAGCAGATGCTGTAACCACAGAACACCAAGGCCTCCATCGAAGCAACACTCAACCCTTAGATTAGTCCCATCTTCAGCAAGCTAAACAAAAACTCCATTTCTTTTGTACATGTTCTTATCCAATGCTGTTTCTTTTTACTTCACGTCATTAAACCAGGGATAAAGTGAATTGTGCTGAAATGCCTTCCTAGGATCTGAGTTGACCCTTCCAAAGAACAGATGGGTAGGAGGTGGAAGGGAATAATTGATAAACGAGTGAGTGTTGCTTGGAGTACAACAGGAACTCCTGTACAACAGACTTAGGGTGGGCTGTGGCACCTTATTATCCATCAGTGAAATATGCGTGATATCAAGTGGAAGCAACAGCAAGTTTTCTAAACCTAATGTGCAAAGAAATAAGATCTCCACCTGGCTAAAGTCAGTGTGTTGTCTCAGGCATCCTAGATAGGTCTAACAATTAGGTCTAACAATTAGCTCTATCTGGCATCCCCACAAGGTGTAACCTTCTTTATTTGCAACCCATGGTACTGAAAAAGAGGAAGGGTCCCAAGGAGGCAAATGAGGCAGTCTTTCTACTCTCTGAAAACAATAATTTCCAGTCTTAATAAGTATCAATAAAATTGATTTGTTAAAAAAAAAATTCAAAGGCCTTACTACTGCCTAAAAAAATATATTTTTTTCAAACTGATCCTTGCTACCTAATGTCTAGTGGGAATGGCTCTAAGAGTCTATGGTTTTATTAAATTTACTGGGAAACTAAAGTTCAGACTTGAAGACCACAGACAATAACCAGGAAAAACAAATTCTCTTCTACTTTTTTTTCAGATGGCTTATAGGAAGGAACCAAGAATGGGGGAAGGAAAAATGAAGTTTAGTATAAAGACATGAAAATGTAGAAAGATTTTATGGGAAAAGAGGCAATAACTATGAAAGCAGAACATACAAAGTAGATGCACTGTAGAGTGTAGACAGTTTTACCCCAGACAGAGAATATGTGGGGATTGAGGGAGATAATGGAGATAAAGTTATGAAATCATCAATACAAAGGCTAACCCCCTTCCACTCCAGGGCCACCTCTAGCTTCTGACAAAGGCATCTTTGTTATTCAGAGCCAAGCTTCCTGAAAGAACTGCCTCACCTGATGTCTACTTCCTCACTTTTCTATTCTTCACCATATAGCACCAAGCAGACTGCTCCTGCCACAGCTGCAAAACTATTCTGGAAAAAGGTGCCAATGAACTTGAGAGCTCCAGAGGCCAAGTGTCAGCCCTCATTATCTTAATCCCTTGATGGAAGGAATTTTTTTTTTTTTTTTTTTGCTTACGGGACACCAGATTCTCTCAGTTCTCTCCCTTCTCTGAGTAATGCTTTTCAGTCTTCCTTTCTGCCTGTTGCTTCCCCACTCTAAGTCCACTGGGCGACATCACCACGTCTCACAGCGTCAACTAACACCCATATGCTAATGGCTCCAGATCTGGATCTTTATTTCAGACTTCTCTCTAGATGCATATACCATATATTTCTACCTGGACATCCCATATATTCTACAGCTCCAAAAAAGAGCTCATTCAAGTTTCCACCTGTTCCTCCCTTAGACGCTCTCATGTAATGGCGGTGCTACCCTCCTTCTAGGGCTGTCTTAGCTCAAGATCTTATCTCTTACCTGGTCTACAGCAGAGACCTCTTAATTGGCATTTCTATGACATAAAGAAAACATCATCTACTTTGATTTTAGAAAGTCAAGGACTGGAATCCTGGCTCTAGCATTTCTAGCTTCAGGCAAATTACTTCTGAACCGCAGTTTCCTGTTGAGCTGTGTTTTATTAAGAACTGGTTGAGATACCTACAAAAAAGCTTGACTGGGAACAGATTCTTAATAATATATACTACATACCCACATTGTGTATGTTTGGGTTTTTTTTGCCTAGCACTTTATCCTTTATTATTTTTAACTCTATTATATGCCTGGTACAAGTGCATTATTATAAAACAGAAAATGCAAACAAGCAACAGAAAGAAAACAAAATTCATCCATAATTCTATTTAGACACGGACAAATTAGCTACTATTACTGATCAAATATCTTCTTAGGAAAGCCTAGGTAGATCTCCCAGCACTTCCTAACATCTCATATATAAATTTTTTTTCCTATAGTAATGGTAAGGGACATTATTTCTTCCTGCCAGTCATTTCTTTGGGAAATCATTCAACCCCTAATGGATTGTAATCCTGTTCAACTCACATAGGGGCCTATCTTCTACCCCTTCCACTAGAGCTGGTCAGAGTACTATTCGGTCCAGGAATGGACATGCAACTTAGTCTTGGCAAATAAGCACTTTTCTTGAAAACTTTGCCAGAGCCATCAAAGAGTTCCAAGCTCTTTTTCTCTGGAGTTGCCAAAGAAGGAGCTGCACAAGACTGACATAGGTCTGGGGCTGTGCTTGGAGAGAGCCTATCCAAGAATGAGGGGAGTAGAACAGAGAGAAGAGAAGGGTGGGAGGAGGAGAGGGAGAGAGAGACACACATCCGTCTGCACCCCTGGACTGGGCCCTCGGCCCTCACTTCCACCTACTCCCCCACATGCAGCCAGAGCTTCAGGCCATCTCCCTGTAACTGCCAACCTCTGCCGTTACCTGGGGCTGTGAACATGCTCTTCCTTCTAACTAGAAAGCACTACCCCCACCCACCTGCCCCATCCTCACTGCCTTTAAAACTACAATTTCCTTTTTAAGATTCAACTAAAGGATACAGGCCTGTAATAATCCTTATCTGACTTCTCCCTGGCATCAATATGCTGGTTATAAAAAGCAAGCCAAGTGAGAACAAAAATTAGACTTGCAAAAAGCAGCACCATGCAGTTGTTAAGGAGGAGTACTTCAGACTGCGTGTGTGCCACAACTAAAAGCGGCCTAAACCATAAAGCTATTGGCTATTTACCTAATAAGGATAACCAGCGGCAGGCAGTCTCACAGTTAGGTCAGCCGCTCACCAGGATCATCTAGACCCAAGCTCTTTCTAGCTTTCTTTAGAGTGTTAGAATTTTCTCCTCATGGTAATAAAATGGCTGCTATAGCTTGAGACGTCATGTCTACATTCAAGGCAAGAAGGAAGATCTTTCCCAAATGTTCCCAACCTCTCTTCATGTCTTATTGGCTAGGATTGGGCCACATGGTCAACCCAGCTTCTAGAGGGATGGAAAAGGGAATCTGAGGCTCTAGTCTCTACAGAGAAAGGCAACAAGGGAAAAGATGGATTGGGAATGGCATGTCTCTTTCTCCACACACATGCACACACACAATTTATATAGATAAGTTGGGAAGAAAGTTCAAAATATTATTCTGAGTTATAATTATCAGTTAATATAATTACACCATTTCCCCTTCTAAGAACTCTTATAATTCAAGGAATCACAGAACTGGGAAGACATTTTGGCAGACACTTCCAGGCAAAGCTGAATTTAAATACCCTGCCCCGCCACTACTACTTTTGAAAATAAAATAGTCAAATTGCTTTTACTGGGTGACTGTGAGATACTATTCTCACTCTAGTAAAGGTTTCATTATTTTTTTTGTAATATTAAAGTAATTAAATAATTTGTAAAAGCAGTATCTGAATTGAGGCTTTCTTAGCATTTTTGACAAATCTGGTACAAAGAAATTCCAATCTTAAAAAAAAAAATCATAGGAGAGCAGATGTGACTCAGTGGTTAAGTGCCTGCTTTCCCTGTAGGATGTCCTGGGTTCAATCCCCAGTACCTCCTTAAAAAAAAAAAAAGTTTAGTTAATCTGAGGACAAACAATAAATTACAAAGAGCTCATTGCTATATTTTTACCAAGTGGCAGGAATATAAATTCTTGTTATGTCTAAACAAAAAATAAACTATCGGTATTTCTAATAAAAACCTTATTTCACTTGCTTCAAGTAGAGCAAACTCCTAAATAATTATTGAATAAATCTGAGAAATAATTATCTAATTTAATGTTAATTTTCTCTACTTTTAAAAAATTTCTTGGCTCACTTAACATGGGAAAAAGCATGAAAAGCTGAATTTCTTCAAGTGAACACCTGAAAACCAGAAATGTCTTGAAGAAAGATAGCAAAGTTTATACGTAGCTCATCTTGCTTTGGTTTTCCCTCTTCCATGCTTCAACTCCCCCCCCAAGTAATCTTTCTCCTTTTTCAAACATTTTGTAGAGTTTCAGCATCCTGTACTGCTCCTACAAAAGTCACAGTAGGCACCAGCTTCAATTTTTATCTTAACCTTTTAAGTAGCTAGCAGCATCTTGTACTCCCCAATATTCCATATTCTTTGGCCACAGTCTTTTGAAGGCCTGATGTGTAAAGAGTTTTGATCTATATAGGGGGTTCAAACCTATAATTTATTCCAGAAAGTTCTTGTCACTGAGATCCATTTGATGAATGCTATCAAATGATTCTTTTCATTCCTCATTTTTTATTTCTGGAGAATTGCCCCTATTTC